>NC_084836.1:72859338-73179624 GCF_033115175.1 Lepus europaeus
AAGCCATCTTATTCAAGGTGTTATCCAAATTTCTTGGCATCTCTTCTTTACAATATATATTTTATCATCTTTACTTTTTTTCTTAAAAAGTACAGTTAATCCTACAGTATTCAGAAAAATTGGCATACAATTTTCAAATCTACACAAGAAAATACATGTGAATGAAAGTTAAAAGGATGATAAAATGCCTGAATATAATGATTTGTAAATCTTTCAGAACAAAAGTGCAAAAAAATGGTAGCTACACACTTCAAACTAATTAAATTAGTAAGAATTCCATTTGTTGCACCCTCTTTAGCTATATACAGCCATTAAATTACAAATATTAGTGTTATAAAAAATAGCAGTTGCAGATATATTTAATAATTATATCATAATCTTTAAAGTGGAACAAATTACAAACAATAATTCTACAATTAGTTATTGAAGAATGCTGATTTTATAAAAATATCACAGAACACATCTTATTGTGTCTTGTAACATAGAATTTGGTTAATATACCAACTCAAAATTGAGATGGCATTCTATTCTACCTCTATACGTGTCAGTGATAGTTTTGTCCTAAAGCTGAGAAAGGATAACTATTTTTGTCAGACATTCCAATTATAAGAACAAGAGGTTTGCTACTGTGATTATCCAAAAGGAAGAAAATATCATTTTTCTTTGCAAAATGTTTGGATAAGCATTTCCTAATGTCCAATTTGCCAACAGCATTGGATTAAAGTTCTTGGAAAATGAAGGTGGAGTCATGTCAATCCCAGAAACACAGCTGCTTGGGACAGGATTGAATGTATCAAGAAGATCAAAGTTCACAAAGAAAAGTTGATGAAATTTATAAAGGTTTCTTGGGAAAATGAGTTCAAATCATCTTATCTTAACAGATTGAAAGGCCTGGAACAATACTGAAGTAGAGTAGATAACCCTTACCTTTATATAATAAATTATATCCTTATAAATATATTCAGAGAGTTTCATAATCTGGGATATAACACTTTTGATAAATTTTATATGCCTTCAATATGGCATTGGAACATCTGTTTAATATCAATTTTGTTGAATGGCTATTTTCTGGCAGTTCTATCAATATTTTCTTCACGTATTTTGAAGTTTTGCTATTAGGAGCATTGACATTGAGCCAGTGTTGGGACACAGTGGATTAAGGCACCACCTAAAACATCAGCATCCCATATGCAAGTACCAATCCTAGTACCCGGTACTCTGTTACTGATCCAGTTCCCTGTTAATGTACATGGGAAGGAAGCAGATGATGGTCCAAGTACTTGGGCCCTGCCACTCCTGGAGGACACCCAGGTGGAGTTCTGGGCTTTGACCTGACCTAGATTGGCCCATCAAGGCCATTTAGGGTGTAAACCAGTGAATAGAAAACCTATTTCTGCTTTTCCCTCTAGTCATATGGCCTATCAAATAAAAACAATCTTTTTAAAAAAGATTCTCCCCATTATAACTGTCAGATTAATTCATTTAATGAGAATTACATTCTTTGTTTTGAAATTGACATTGGAGTTTCCAAGATGGCGGACTGGGAAGGGAGCTTACTGCTCTAGCCTAGGAGAAGATAGTTTAAAAAAGGGAAGATATTGTAGTCTCTGGGAAGTTAGGGAAAAAAGGGCAGAGAAAACTCTACCAAAATTTGAGGGATACGATGAACCTACGTGGAATGCATGGGCACCCACTGCTCAGGACTACAAAAGCCTAGAGCCTACACACCAGTGCTGGAAAGTGAGGTGAGACCAGATCACAACAGCCAAAGCCACTGGCAAAAAAGTGTTAGGAAGAGCCTAGAGGGAACCAGACTTTGAGCCCCATGGGGGAAAGTGTACCAGCCAAACTAGAGGAGAGAAAAAAAGAATGGGATGGGCATGTTTCTCTCTTCCCTCATCATTTTACAAGACTGTTACAGGTATTGTAAGAAGCCAGTAGAGCAGGTGCCATTTTGGACATATGTAGCAGCTGTGCCAGCCCATGTTTGTGCCCAGCAACCAACTGAGTGAAAACTCCTGACTCTGATGGGGAGAACTAACAGGGGACTAGGAGCTTGTGCTGTGTGAAGCTTCTCAAGGAAGAATGTGGGAAAAAATGAGAGTTTGAGGGAGGACTCACAGTGTGGCTGGGACTTTGAGCAGTCTCAGTGATAGCTCTACAAGCATGGAGGTTCCTGGTTACCTGGTGAGAGACATTGCTGGGAAATCTGATCTTACACTGAAGACTGCACAGACCCATTGTTTGGTCTTTGGGACAGAGCAGATGGATATTATACCCTTATAACCACTGGGGCTAGTGCTCAGGAACTGGTCTCTATTGAGGAGAGGACCTCAGCTGAGCAGAACAAAGTTCCCTTCTGATTAAAAAAAAAGAGAGCGAGCTAGAAGATTTACCACACCAAACCTGACTATGTCATGTTAGGTATGCCCTTAACCCTGAAGAACTAAACAGAGCTCTCTAGCCACACCCACTACAAACCTCCAGAGATTCAGTGAAAGCAGACATTCCACTTATCTATAGAGTTGTAGTATAATAATAAAAGCTACTACCACAAAAAACAAATAAATAAATAAATTATAAAAAAATCAACAGGTATTTCCACAAATGCTGAACGGAAATAAAAAGAATCATCAGAATCACCACAAAGAGTTGTATGCCCAACTGGGAAACCTAGCAGAAATAGATAAATTCCTAGACTCATACAACCTACCTAAATTGAACCACGGAGACATAGAAAACCTAAACAGAACCATAACCAAGAGGGAAATTGAATCAGTAATAAAGGCCTTCCCAACAAAGAGCAGCCCAGGACAGGAAGGATTCACTGCTGAATTCTACCAGACATTTAAAGAAGAACTAACTCAAATAACTCTGAAGTTATTCAAAGCAATTGAAAGAGAGGGAATCCTCCCAAATTCTTTCTAAAAAGACAGCATCACCTTAATTCCTAAACCTAAAAAAGATGCAGCAGAGAAAGAGAATTACAGACCAATTTCCCTGATGAACATAGATACAAAAATGTTCAACAAAATTATAGACAACTGAATCCAACAACACATTAGAAAGATGATCCACCCGGACCAAGTGGGATTTATCCCTTATGCATGAATGGTTCAACAGTCACAAATCAATCAATGTGTTACACCACATCAACAAGCTGCTAAAGAAAAACTATGGTTATCTCAATAGATGCAGAGAAAACATTTGATAAAATACAACACCATTCCATGATGAAAAATCTAAGCAAATTGGGTATAGAAGGAGCATTCCTCAACACAATAAAGGCAATTAATGACAAACCCACAGCCAGCATCCTATTGAATGGGCAAAAGTTGGAAACATTTCCACTGAGAGCCAGTACCAGAAAAGGATGCCCACTTTCATCATTGCTATTCAATATTTTACTAGTAGTTTTAGCCAGAACAATTAGGCAAGAAAGACACATTGAGGGATACAAAATGGGAAGGAAAATGTCAAACTATCCTTATTTGCAGATAACATGATTCTTTATATAGGAAATCCACAAGACTCAACTGAGAGACTATTGAAACTCATAGAAGGGTTTGGTAAAAGCAGGAATAAAATCAATACACAAAAATCAACAGCCTTAGGCCAGCACCGCCACTCGCTTGGCTAACCCTCTGCCTGCAGCGCTGGCACCCCGGGTTCTAGTCCCGGTTGGGGCACTGGATTCTGTCCCAGTTGCTCTTCTTCCAGTCCTGCTCTCTGCTGTGGCCTGGAATGCAGTGGAGGATGGTCCAAGTGCTTGGGCCCTGCACCTACATGGGAGACCAGGAGGAAGCACCTGGCTCCTGGCTTCGGATTAGCGCAGCATGCCAGCTGTAGCGGCCATTTGGGGGGTGAACCAATGGAAAAGGAAGACCTTTCTCTCTGTTTCTCTCTCTCTCACTGTCTAACTCTGCCTGTCCAAAAAAAAGTTAATAGCCTTTGTATACACAGAAAATGCCACACTAAGAAAGAACTGCTAAGATGAATCCCATTCACAATATTTACACACAAAAAAATCAAATACCTTGGAATAAACTTAACCAAGGATGTCAAAGAAATAGAAGAAGATACAGAAAAATGGAAAAAATCTTCCATGTTCATAGATTGGAAGAATCAATGTCAACAAAATGTTTACTCTTCCAAAAGCAATTTACACATTCCATGTGATACCAATGAAAATACCAAAAACATTCTTCTCAGATCCATAAAAAGTGATGCTGAAATTCATATGAAGTTTCAGGAGACCTCAAATAGCTAAAGTAATCTCATACAATGAAAACAAAGCCAGGGCAATGCAATTCCAGATTTCAAGACATACTACAGGACAGTTATAATCAAATGGCCTGATACTAGTACAGAAACACATGGATAGACCAATTAACAAATCAGAAACACCAAAAATCAATCCAAACACCTACAACCAACTTATATTTGATGAAGGAGCTAAAACCATCTACTGGACCAAAGACAGTTGATTCAACTAATGGCACATGCAGAAGAATGAAGCAAAAAATCCACTCAACATGGATTAAAGGTCTAAATCTATAACCTGACACCAAATTATTAGAGGACATTGAAGAAACCATGCAAGATATTGGCACAGGCTAAGGCTTCTTGGAAAAGACCCCATAGGCACAGGCAGCCAAAGCCAAAATTAACAACTGGGATTACATCAAGTTGAGAAGTTTTTGTAAGGAAAAGAAACAGTAAGAAATGTGTAGAGGCAGCTGACAGAATGGGAGAAATTCTTTACAAACTATGCAATTGATAAAGGATTAACAACCAGCATCTACAAAGAGATCAAGAAACTCCATAACAACAAAACAACCCACTTACGAGATAGGCAAAGGACCTAAAAAGACATTTTTTAAAAGAGGAAATCCAAATGGCCAAGACACATGAAGAAATTTTCAGGATCACTAGCCATCAAAGAAATGCATATCAGAACCACAATAATTTCACATCAATCTGGTTAGATTGGCTTTCAACCAGAAATCAACAAACAACAAATGCTGACAAGGATGTGGGAAAAAAGGTACCCTAACCCACTTTTGGTGGGAATCAAAACTGGTAAAATCATCATGGAAGACAGTTTGGAGGTAACTCAGAAATCTGAATATAGTCCAACCATATGACCCAGCCATCCACCCACTCAGAATTTAACCAAGGGAAAAGAAATCAAAAAATAAAATAACTACCTGTACCACCATGTTTATTGCAACTCAATTCATAATGCATAAGACATGGAATCAACCTAAATGCCTATCAACAGAAGAATGGATAAAGAAATTATGGGATATATACTCTATGGAATACTACACAATGCTAAAAAAAAATAAAATGAAATCCGGCCATTTGCAACAAAATGGAGGAATCTGGAAAACATCATACTGAATGAAACAAGCCAGTACAAAGGGGACAAATATCATTTGTTTTCCCTGATCTGTGACAAATAATTGAGCACCTAATAGGAAACCTCTAGAAGTGAAATTGACACTGAGAAGCAATAATTTGATCAGCCCTTTTCCTGACTGTCAAGGAACAGATAATTATTTTCCTTTTGCTATTCTTTTTCTATTTAATACCATTGGTTGAATTCTTTATTTAACAAAGAATTATTCTTAGGTGTTTAAATCCAATTGAAAATTGATCCCTGCAAAGAATAAGAATGGGAATAAGAGAGGGAGGATATGTACAGTTTGTCACACATTCTCATGAACTTACACCTAAGGGTAAACCTAAAACTTGTCATGGGACTCCAAAACCCATTCAGTTGGCAGGTACTAATGGCATCTTTCTAGTAAAAGTGATCATTTTAAGTACACAACTGAACATAAATATAGGAATAAATATCAAAGGGATTACATAAATATGACCAAGTGTCTGCTAATAAGAAAAAGAGAATTAAAAAGTAGAGAATGGGCCGGCGCCGTGGCTCACTAGGCTAATCCTCCACTTTGTGGTGCCGGCACACCGGATTCTAGTCCTGGTCAGGGCGCCCGATTCTATCATAGTTGCCCCTCTTCCAGGCCAGCTCTCTGCTGTGGCCAGGGAGTGCAGTGGAGGATGGCCCAAGTGCTTGGGCCCTGCACCCCATGGGAGACCAGGATAAACACTTGGCTCCTGCCTTCGGATCAGCGCGGTGCGCCGGCCGCAGCGCACCAGCCACGGCGGCCATTGGAGGGTGAACCAATGGCAAAAGGAGGACCTTTCTCTCTGTCTCTCTCTCACTGTCCACTCTGCCTATCAAAAAAAAAAAAAAAAAAAAAGTAGAGAATGATTCAACATGGCAAATAGGCCACACAGCAGAGTCAAAGAATGACAAACACCATAAACAGCATTCTGGCCTCAGAATAAGTCCTTAATGCATTCAGATCTGGCTAAAAAAATCCCATGAGAGTATTCCATGCATGGAAATCCAAGACACATTGGCCAAAAATAGCCTACATGAAGGATCACTGTGAGATCCCAGCGGAAAGAATGGACCAGCAAAGAAGGATGTATTTTGCTCTAAAGGGAGGAGAGAAATTCTACTTTGCTTAAGGCTCTCTGTAAACAATGATGGAATTTGTGGACTCAAAAGGCTTCCATAGCCTTGGAAGCTCATGACAAGAGTCTTCGGTCATCACAGCTACCATGAGAGTCTCAATTGTTAAATCAAAAATAGGAGTCATTGTGCACTTGCTTCCCATGTAGGACCTCTGTCCTTAATAAGTTGTACTATGAGAATTAATGATAAATCATTTTCAAACAGTACTTATACTTTTTTTGTCTATGTGGGTGCAAACTGTTGAAGTGTATACTTAGTATAGAGTTGATCTTCTATATATGAAGAATTTTAATGAACAATGGGATGGGAGAGGGAGTAGGAGGAGGGACATGAGTGGGGGTGGGAGGGTAGATGTGGGGGAGAAGAACTGTTATATTCCAAAAGCTGTACTTACGAAACTTATATTATTAAATATAAGCTTTCCAACAATAATAACAAAAATAAAAGTAATTGACATTGCCATATGTAAATATGGGACATCTTCCATGAGCATGCAAAATTTTCCAAACCATGAGCATGGAGGCACAGGAGACCTCAAAAAGCAATCTTGTACAATAAAAAGAGAACCAGAGGCATCACAATACCAGATTTCAAGACATACTACAGGGAAGTTATGATCAAACTAGCATGGTACTGGTATAGAAACAGATGGATAGACTAATGGAACAGAATAGAAACAACAGAAAACAATCCAAACATCTACAGCCAACTTGTATTTCATCAAGGATCTAAAACCAATTCCTAAAGTAAGGACAGTCTACTCAATAAATGGTGCTGGGAAAACTGGATCTCCACATGCAGAAGCATGAAGCTAGACCCCTACCTTACACCTTACGAAAAAATTCACTCAACATGGATTAAAGACCTGAATCTATGACCTGACAGCATCAAATTATTAGAGAAGATTGGAGAAACCCTGCAAGATATTGGCACCAGCAAAGACTTCTTAGAAAAGACCCCAAATGGCCAACAGGCACATGAAAAAATGTTCCAGAATACTAGCAATCAGGGAAATGCAAATCAAAACCACAATGAGTTTTCACCTCACCCCGGTGAGAATGGCTCACATACAGAAATCTACCAACAACAGATGCTAGTGAGGATGTGGGGAAAAGGGACACTAACCCACTGTTGGTGGGAATGCAAACTGGTAAAGCTACTGTGGAAGTTAGTCTGGAGATTCCTCAGAAACCTGAATATAACCCTACCATACAACTCAGCTATCCCACTCCTTGGAATTTACCCAAAGGAAATTAAATTGGGAAACAGAAAAGCTGTCCTCACCTTAATGTTTATTGCAGCTCAATTCACAATAGCTAAGACTTGGAATCAACCTAAATGCCATCAAAAGTGGACTGGATAAAGAAATTATGGGACATGTACTCTATAGAATATTATACAGCAATCAAAAAAAAATGAAATATGGTCATTTGCAACAAAATGGAGGAATCTGGAAAACATCAGGCTGAGTAAATTAAGCCAGACCCAAAGGGACAAATATCATATGTTCTCCTTGATCAGTGACAACTAACCAACCACAAAAAAGGAAACCAATTGAAGTGAAATGGACACTAGGAGAAACAGTGCCTTGGTCAGTTCTTGTCCTGAATGTCGATGAACAACTTAATACTTTATCCCTTTTAGTATTTTTTTTTTGTTCTACTTAATACTATTGCTTGAACTCTTTAATTAAAACACAATTATTCTTAGGTGTTAAAATTTTAACTGAAAAGTGATCCCTGTTAAATATGAGTGGGAATAAAAGAGGGAAGAGATGTACAATTTGGGACATGCTCAATCGGACTTGCCCCAAATAGTGGAGTTAGAAACATACCAGGGGATTCCAATACAATCCCATCAAGGTGGCATGTACCAATGCCATCTCACTAGTCCAGGTGATCAATTTCAGTTCACAATTGATCATAATTATAGGATTAAGAATCAAAGGGATCACATAAACAAGACTAGTGTCTGTTAATACTAACTGATAGAATTAAAAAGGAGAGAAGGATCCAACATGGGAAGCGGGATACACAGCAGACTCATAGAACGTCAGACGTCCTACATAGCACTCTGGCCTCAGAATCAGCCCTTAAGGCATTCGGATCTGGCTGAAGAGCCCATGAGAGTATTTCAGGCATGGAAAGCCAAGATATTCTGGCAAAAAAAAAAAAAAAAAAAAACCCTAAATGAAAGATCTCTGGGAGTGAGTGTTAAGAACAGGCCATCAAAGAAGGAGGTACCTCCTCTTAAGGGAGGAGAAAACTTCCATTTTGACTATGACCTTTTCTAAATAAGATCAGTGTTGGCAAACTCAAAAGGCTTCCATAGCTTTGGCAACTCATGACAAGGGCCTAGGGGGATTACTGATGCCATAACAAAACAAGAGTGTTTATTCATTAAGTCAACAGGAGTCACTGTGCACTTAACACTTCATGTAGGATCTCTGTCCTTTATGTGCTGTACAATGTGAATTAATGCTATAACTAGTACTCAAGCAGTACTTTACACTTTGTGTTTCTGTGTGGGTGTAAACTGTTGAAATCTTAATATATACTAAATTGATCTTCTGTATATAAAGATAATTGCAAATGAATCTTGATGTGAATGGGATGGGAGAGGGAGTGGCAGATGGGAGGGTTGCGGGTGGGAGGGTAGTTATAGGGTGGAAAAAGCCACTGTAATCCTTAAGCTGTACTTTGGAAATTTATATTAAGTAAAAGTTGAAAAAAATGGGACCACTTTTGGCTATTGTTAACAGTTGGACCTTTACTTTTAACACACTCATGTCTTTATATTTAACATGTATTTATTCTGAGTGGTATATATTTGTGTTTTGTTTATATTTATTCTGTTAAAACTGACATTTATGTGGGTTATCATACCACTTAAACTTAAGCAAATTACTTATGGGGTTGAATTTCAGTCTTACATTTTATTATTTCTTTTGCATTTATAATAGACAATTTTAGCTGCATTCTTTCCTGTTGATATTTATGATTTTATTTCTATTTCTGTGGGTGATTTGAATAACTCTTATTATTTTCTGGTCGCTGATTTGTAGGCTATGATTAGCATCTTAATTTATCATAATCTACCTTGAAATAATTTCAAAACATTCATACTCATTTGTGAGTTTAGTACAGGGAAGGAATATGTGATGAATTTAAAACACCTGACACAGTTAAAAAAGTACACTCTTTGTTCTTAGTAAGATGTACCAAAGCAGGAAATTATTTTATTTTAGTTTTTTAAATTTAGTTGAAAAGCAGAGTTAGAGAAACAGAGATATAGAGAGAGGTCTTCCATCCACTGGTTCACTTCCCAAATGGCTGCAACAACTGGGACAGGGGATCACTTCTATTATCTACCTTTAAAGAAAATGAAACTGAAACCTAAAGAAACTAAGTAGTTGGTTTCCTAAGAACATTAAATTATGAAGTGCTGAAGTCCTGGACTAGCCATGATATGAATAAAAGCCATTTATTTTCCAAATTCAATGCTCTGTGTAGTTCCTATATCCCTTAAAAGGATCCTAACATCAAACTACACTTTATGATAAAACCTGTGTAATACTGCAGGTGAACACTGTTCCAAGCCAAATATTCTATTACCCTCTAGAACAGAGTTTGATGAGATCACATTGATGAAAGTGCACTGAAAATATGAAGTGTAAAAACCTACACTGGTGGATATTCTATCCTCTACCTATAGTTGGGATTTTGATAAATTGACAGCTAAAAAATATATTGACTGGACATAAGAAGAAAAATTCATTTATGTCTAAAATTTATACAGAAAAGAATGGCACAAAATGTAAATTACATTTACAGTTAATGTTTTTTTTTTTTTTGACAAGCAGAGTTAGACAGTGAAAGTGAGAGAGACAGAGAGAAAGGTTTTCCTTCCATTGTTTCACCCCCCAAATGGCCGCTACAGCCAGTGTGCTGCGGCCAGTGCACTGCGCTGATCCGAAGCCAGGAGCCAGGTGCTTCCTCCTGGTCTCCCATGTGGGTGCAGGGCCCAAGCACTTGGGCTATTCTCCACTGCCTTCCTGGGCCACAGCAGAGAGCTGGACTAGAAGAGGAGCAACCGAGACAGAATCTAGTGCCCTAACCGGGACTAGAAACTGGGGTGCCAACACCGCAGGTGGAGGATTAGCCAAGTGAGCTGTGGTACTGGCCAGTTAATAATTTTTATGCTACTCAATAATACTTTGTCATTTTGGAGAATATCAGGTTATTCTATAATGTGTTCAGCTTAGATTTACCGAGTCATCAACTTTTATCCTATCTTATAAATACTGATAGATTAAAACTCAGAAAGGAGCCAGTGTTGTGTTGTAATAGGTTAAGCCACAACCTGCAATGCCAGCATCTCATATAGGTGCTGGTTCACAATGCGTTTGTTCCACTTCCAATGCAGCTCCCTGCTAGTGTACCTAGGAAAGCAGAAGATGATGAAATGTTTGGGCTCCTGCATTTACACGGGAAACCTTGCCCAGCACTGGCAATTGTTACCATTTGGAGAGGGATCTAGTGAATGGAGGACTTCTCTGTCTCTCCTTCTCCCTCTGTAACTTTGACTTTCAAGCAAATAAATATTTTAAAAATCAAGAAAATATTTTGGGCTGGCATTGTATTGAAGCAGGTAAAGCCACAACCTGCTACGCCAACATCCAATATGGTGCAGGTTCAGATCCCAGTAGCTCTGTTTCTGATCCAGCTCCCTGCTAATGGTCTGGGAAAGTTGTAGAGGATGTCTCAAATGCTTGGTCCCCTGTCACCCAAAAAGGCTACCTGGAAGAAACTCCTGGCTCCTGGCTTCAGTCTGGCAAGTCCCAGCCATCATAGCCATTTAGGGAGTGAACCAGTTGAAAGATGGTCTCTCCTTCTCCCTCTCTCCTCTCCCCTCTCCCTCCCCCCTCCCCTCTCCCTCCCTCAATTTGCTTTCCAAATAATAAGAAAGAACATATGAACACTAAAATCTTTAATGTTGATAAAAAATTAACAATCCTAATATGTTCATTTGAAATACATCTGGGCTGGACATTTGACCTGGTGATAATGATGCAGGTAAAGACACTCATCCCCTCATCATAGTACTTGGTGACTCCATGGACCTGATAACACAGCTCTGCAGGTCCACAGGGTTGGCTAAGTAATTGAATTCCTGCTACCCATGTGGGAAACCAGGATTGAATTCCTAACAACCAGTGATGGAACCAGAGACTCAGCCACACCTTGCAAACTCTCATGTAACCATGGAGTCCCCATAGTCTCAGCACACAATGCAAGGCTCCCACTGAGGCAGCTTGAGCTCCAGAACCTGTTTGATGCCTTACTGGGTTCGAATTACAGTTCTTCATGGGTGCCTTACCACCTGTCAATCCTTCCAGTCAAGCTCAAAGTGGAGATTGTGGCTATTTCTCTCCATTAGAATCTCTGGATTACACACATACTCTAGAGCCATGGGCCAAATGCTGCTCTTTCCCTGCCACTGCTGCCAGTACTACTAATAAGATGGCATTCTGTCTTGGCCAGTTGCTGTGCATAAACACAAAGGCTCCAGCAGCTACCACCTAAACCCCAAATTGCAACCATACTTTCTCAGCCAGGGAGTGGGTAATGTTGTGGGGAAATTGAAGTGAGATAAACACATCCCTTTTATTTACACTGAGTCCATGGTTTCCTAAAAACAATTTTGCAGATTTATGGGATACTATCAATGTACCCAACATACAAGACTTAGCAGTTCCTCAAGGCATGGAAATACAGAATGGATTAGAAAGTCTATTTACTGAAGATGGCGGAATAGGAAAGAAGCACACTGATAGTCCGGGAAGAGACAGTTTAATAAAAGTGAAGATACTGCAGGTTTAAGGAAGAGTAGGGGAAGAAACAGCAGAGGAAACTCTTCCAGAACTAGTGATTCACGGTGGACCTGCATGGAGGGCGTGGGAGCCCACGGCTCAGGACACCAGCGGCAGAATCGATGCACTGGAACACGAGGTGAGCCAAACCTCAATAGCCCAAGATACCGGCGGGAAAGTGGAAAGAGAAGACTACAGGGAACGAGGCTTGAAACCCCATGGGGAAAAGTTCACCAGGCTAACTAGAAGAGAGAGGCAAAAAAAAAAAAAAAAGTGACTGGTATGGACACAAGTTTCTCTCTCTCCGCTCACCTCACAAAGGCAAGCAAGACAAAGAGCGGAGCAACCTCAGGGCTGCACCCACCCTCAGCCAGTGGGGAACCACAGGCCGGCCGCTCGTGACAACCATTCCTTGTGGCTTGAGGGCACGTAGCCTGGCTCACTTAAAAACAACAGAATGAAGTACATCCTGTTTTTCATGCAGGACTCAAACTGAAACAATAGTTTGAGGAAGCACAGCATGTTTTTAATGCAGGAAACACATCCTGTATTTCATGCCCATTTTTAGTAATCGGGCTGTGGACTATATAAGAGGGATGACTGGGGAGAACGAGAGAAGAGGAAGGAGAAGAGGAAGGAGAGAAGCAATAAAGAAAAGCTGAAAAGCGCATGTAACATGGTGGATTCTGCTTACTATACGGATCTCGGTCTTGTCGGGGACCCACTGATTTCCGACATCAGCCAAGCAATAATACTTGACTCTGGGGTGTGTGTGTGTGTGTGTGTGTGTGTGTGAAATAACAGGAGATTAGGACCTAGTGAATTTGTTCTGCTAATGAACTGAGACTGTAAAAAAGAGATGGTGGGTGAGAGAACTCATGGAATTCACATGAGTACTCTCCAAGAATACTACAATTCGGTAACCCTGGCAACCCAGTGGGAGATTGCAGGAGAATTTGAGCCCACACTAAGGGCAGAACAGATTTCTTGTGAGGTCCTTGGGAAAGAGCTTCCGATCTCTGACTCCTGTTGGTATATCATTCGCCTGCTAACTATCTTCAATTGGGCTCAGCTATGAGGAATTACTTCCATTCTGAATCAAAAAAAAAAAAAAAAAAAAACAGAGAGAGAGAGAGAGAGATTTACCACTGCTAAGATCAATCCCATTCACAATAGCTACAAAAACAATCAAATACCTTGGAATAAATTTAACCGAAGACGTTAAAGATCTCTACGATGAAAATTACAAAACCTTAAAGAAAGAAATAGAAGAGGATACCAAAAAATGGAGAAATCTTCCATGCTCATGGATTGGAAGAATCAATATCATCAAAATGTCTATTCTCCCAAAAGCAATTTATACATTCAATGCAATACAAATCAAGATACCAAAGACATTCTTCTCAGACCTGGAAAAAATGATGCTGAAATTCATATGGAGACACAGGAGACCTCGAATAGCCAAAGCAATCTTGTACAACAAAAACAAAGCCGGAGGCATCACAATACCAGATTTCAGGACATACTACAGGGCAGTTGTTGTCAAAACAGCATGGTACTGGTACAGAAACAGATGAATAGACCAATGGAACAGAATAGAAACACCAGAAAGCAATCCAAACATCTACAGCCAACTTATATTCGACCAAAGATCCAAATCCAATCCTGGAATAAGGACAGTCTATTCAATAAATGGTGCTGGGAAAATTGGATTTCCACATGCAGAAGCTTGAAGTAAGACCCCTGCCTTTCACCTTACACAAAAATTCACTCAACGTGGATTAAAGACTTAAATCTACGACCTGAAACCATCAAATTATTAGAGAGCATTGGAGAAACCCTGCAAGATATAGGTACTGGCAAAGACTTCTTGGAAAAGACTCCAGCAGCACAGGCAGTCAAAACCAAAATTAACATTTGGGATTGCATCAAATTGAGAAGTTTCTGTACTTCAAAAGAAACAGTCAGGAAAGTGAAGAGGCAACCGACAGAATGGGAAAAAATTTTGCAAACTATACTACAGATAAAGGGTTGATAACCAGAATCTACAAAGAAATCAAGAAACTCCACAACATCAAAACAAACAACCCACTTAAGAGATGAGCCAAGGGCCTCAATAGGCATTTTTCAAAAGAGGAAATCCAAATGGCCAACAGACACATGAAAAAATGTTCAAGATCACTAGCAATCAGAGAAATGCAAATCAAAACCACAATGAGGTTCAATCTCACCCCGGTGAGAATGGCTCACATTCAGAAATCTACCAACAACAGATGCTGGAGAGGATGTGGGGAAAAAGGGACACTAACCCACGGTTGGTGGGAATGCAAACTGGTTAAGCCACTATGGAAGTCTGTCTGGAGATTCCTCAGAAACCTGAACATAACCCTACCATACAACCCAGCTATCCCACTCCTTGGAATTTACCCAAAGGAAATTAATTTGGCAAATAAAAAAGCCATTTGCACATTAATGTTTCTTGCAGCTCAATTCACAATAGCTAAGACCTGGAACCAACCCAAATGCCCATCAACAGTAGACTGGATAAAGAAATTATGGGACATGTACTCCATAGAATACTATACAGCAGTAAGAAACAATGAAACCTGGTCATTTGCAACAAGATGGAGGAATCTGGAAAACATCCTACTGAGTGAATTAAGCCAGTCCCAAAGAGACAAATATCATTTGTTTTCCCTGATCGGTGACAACTGAGCACCAAAGGGGAAACCTGTTAAGCGAAATGGACACTATAAGAAACAATGACCTGATCAACTCTTGTCCTGACTCTAGATGTACAATGTAATACTTTATCCTTTTTAGTATTTGTTGTTGATGTTGTTGTTCTAGTACTAGTGGTTGAACTCTGTAATTAATACACAATTATTCTTAAGTGTTTAAATTTTAACTGAAAAGTGATCCCTGTTAAATTTAAGAGTGGAAAAAGAGAGGGAGGAGATGTACAATTTGGGACATGCTCAGTCGGACTTGCCACAAATGGTGGAGTTAGAAATGTGCCAGGGAATTCCAATACAATCCCATCAAAGTGGCATGTACCAGTGCCATCTCATTAGTCCAAGTGATCAATTTCAGTTCACAATTGATGGCTCTGATAGGTCTAAGAGTCAAAGGGATCACACAAACAAGACTAGTGTCTGCTAATACTAACTGATAGAATCAAAAAGGGAGAGAAGGATCCAACGTGGGAAGCAGGATACACAGTTGACTCATAGAATGGCAGATATCCTAAACAACACTCTGGCCTCAGAATCAGCCCTTAAGGCATACGGATCTGGCTGAAGAGCCCATGAGAGTATTGTAGCCATGGAAAGCCAAGATACCTTAAAAAAAAAAAAAACCTAAATGAAAGATCTCTGTGAGTGAGATCCCAGTGGAAAGAATGGGGCCTTCAAGGAAGGAGGTACCTTTCTCTGAAGGGAGGAGAGAGCTTCCACTTTGACTATGACCCTTTCGGAATAAGATCAAAGTCAGCGAACTCTAAAGGCTTCCATAGCCCTGGCAACTCATGACTAGAGCCTAGGGAGATTACTGACGCCATGAACAGGAGTGTCAAATTGTTAAGTCAACATCAGGAGTCACTGTGTACTTACATCCCATGTGGGATCTGTCCTTAATGTGTTGTCTAATGTGAAGTGATGCTATAAGTAGTACTGAAACAGTAATTTTACACTTTTTGTTTCTGTGTGGTTTCAAACTGATGAGGTCTTTACTAATTATATACTGAATTGATCTTCTGTATATAAAGATAATTGGAAATGGAAAAAAAAAAACCTGGTGTTAAATTGGAAATGGCATAGAAAATTAATTAATTTAAAAAAAATATGTAGGATCTCTGTCTTTAATGTGCTGTACACTCTTATTTAATGCTATAACTAGTACTCCAAAGGTAGTTTTTTCACTTTGTGTTGCTATATGGGCAAACTGTTGAAATCTTTACCTAATATATACTAAACTGATCTTCTGTATATACAGAGAATTGAAAATGAATCTTGATGTGAATGGAAGGGGAGAGGGAGTGGGAAAGGGGAGGGTTGCGGGTGGGAGGGAAGTTATGGGAGGGGGGAAGCCATTGTAACCCATAAGCTGTACTTTGGAAATTTATATTCATTAAATAAAAGTTTAATAAATAAAAAAAAAGAGTCAGTGAAACAGAAGAGAGAATATCGGACTTAGAAGACAGAGAGCAGGAAAGTATACAGTCAAACCATAGAAAAGAAGAGGAAATTAGAAATCTAAAAAATATTGTTGGGAATCTACAGGATACTATTAAAAAACCCAACATCCAGGTGCTAGGAGTTCCTGAAGGGATGGAGAGAGAGAAAAGGTTAGAAGGCCTTTTTAGTGAGATACCTGCAGCGAACTTCCCGGGTTTGGAGAAGGACAGAGACATCGTAGTACAGGAAGCTCATAGAATCCCTAGTAAACATGACCAAAAGAGATCCTCCACTATGACCCTGTCTGAATCAAAATTGGCGAACTCAAAAGGCTTCCATAGCCTTGGCAACTCATGACTAGAGCCTAGGGAGATTACTGATGCCATAACAGGAGTGTCAAATTGTTAAGTCAACAACAGGAGTCACTGTGTACTTACTCCTCATGTGGGATCTGTCCTTAATGTGTTTTCCAATGTGAAGTAATGCTATAACTAGTACTCAAACAGTAGTTTACACTTTGTGTTTCTGTGTGGGTCCAAACTGATGAAATCTTTACTTAATATATACTAAATTGATCTTCTGTATATAAAGATAATTGCAAATGAATCTTGATGTCAATGGAATGGGATAGGGAGCGGGAGTTGGGAGGGGTGCAAGTTGGAGGGAAATTATGGGGGGGGGAAGCCACTGTAATCCATAAACTATACTTTGGAAATTTATATTTACAAAAGTTAAAAAAAAAAAGTGTCTATTTACTGAAATACACACAGAAGACTTCCCCATTTTGAAGAAAGAAAGGGATGTCCATTTGCAGGAAGCACATAGAATTCCAAATAGATATGACCATTGTAGTCGAACTTTCCATAGAAAAACATAGAGAAGATTCTAAAATGTGCATGAAAGAATCAGAGGCTTCTCCAATTAGACTCACCATGGACTTCTTATAAGAAATCCTACAGGCTAGGAGAGAATGGCAAGACATAGTTCAAGTCTTAAGAGAAAACCTGTCAACTCAGAAAACTGTACCCTGCAAAGCTCTCATTTATGAATGACATTGAAATAAAGACCATTTATAATATAAGTAGGAAGAATTTTTGATCACTCTTCTGGCATTACAAAAGATTTTTCAAATGTTGTGCTACACTAAGAAACAGAAAGATAGCCAGCATGATAAAAGAGAGTGAGGGGTTGGCACTCTATTGCAGCAGCTAAAGCTACTGCCTGCAGCACCAACACCCCATATAGGAATTAGTTCAAGTCCCCCAACTACTGAACTTCTGATCCTGCTCCCTGTTAATGTGCCTGGTAAAGCAGCTAAAATGGCCCAATCCTTGGGCCCCTACAACCATATGGGAGACCTGAAATAAGATCCAGGCTCCTCATTTTGGATTGGCCCAGCTGCAGCCATTGAAGCCATTTAGGGAGTATAGCAGTGAATTGAAGACTTCTCTCTCTCTCTGACCTCTGCCTCTGCCTCGCAGTATCTCTGCCTTTCAAATAAATAATCTTTAAAAAATATGAAGGCAGAAAATACTCCAGCAAAAGTGCAAAAGAAATCCAAGGTAAACAATAGGAATATTTATGAAACAATGGCAGGGCAAAGTAATTACTTATCAATAGTTACTTTGAATGTAAATGGCCTCAACTTCAGTTAAAAGGTATAGACTGACTGAATGATTTAAAACCCATCTGGTTGCTGCCTGCAAGAAACACATCTCACCAACAAAGATACATGTAGACTGAAAGTGAAAAGATTAGAAAAGATATTCCATGCTAATGGAATGCTAAAAAGAGCAGTTGTAGCAATGCTAATATCAAAGGAAAAAGACGTTAAACAAAAACTATTAAAAGAGACAAAGAATGGCACTATATAATAATTAAGGGATCAATTCAACAGAAAGATGTGACTATAAATAAATGTAAATGCAGAGAATTCTTAGGGATCTGGCTATTTAAAAGAAATGTTAATGGATATAAAGAGAGAAATAGACTTCAATACAATAGTAATGGGGCAATTCAACAATCCACTTCATCAATGAACAGATCAACTAGGAAAAACAAACCAACAAGAACAAAACTAATTCACACTATGGACCAATTAGACACAACTGCTATCTACAGGACTTTTCAACCCACAGTTAAAGAATACATATTCTTTTTATCAATGCATGGAACCTTCTTGAGAATAGACTATATGCTCCAACATAAAGCAAGTCTCAGCAAATTAAAAAAAAAAAATCAAATTGTGCATCTCCTCTAATCACAATGGAATGAAGCTGAAAATTAACAACTCAAGAATCTCTAGATCATATACAAACACATGGAGACTGAACAACACGCTCCTAAATGGACAGTGGGTCATAGAAGAAATCAAAAAATTTCTGGAAGTAAATGAAGATGACAATAAGTCATATCAAAAGTTATGGGATGATACAAAAGCAGTGTTAAGAGGGAAGTTTAGAGCAAATGGTGCCTACTGAAAAAATTAGAAAGATATTAAACAAATGAACTATCAGTGAATCTCAAAGACCTAGAAAAACAACAACACAAACTGCAAATTACTAGGAGGAAAGAAACAATTAAAAATTAGAGAATAAACAAAATTGAAACAAAAAAATCACAAAAGATCAGTAAAATTAACAGTTGATTTTTCGAACAAACAAAATAGATTCACTATTGGCACAACTAATCAATAGAAAAAAGGGAGAACACCCAAATCAATAAAATCAGAGATGAAAAACAAAATATAACAATAGATACCACAGATATGAAGACAATAATCAGGAATTACAACAAAGTTCTGTCAATAGATTAGGAAACATAGAAGAATTGGGTAGATTCCTGGACACAATCTACAAAAATTGAGTCACGAAGACATTCCTTGTACTGAATCCCAATCCAGTCTCACACCCTATTATTCTCCATACCACCCTCTGCATTCATTCACATGTTTGGCAACCCACCTAACCCACCCATAACCCACCTAAGATACCAAAATGCTCAGGCCATGGAATCTTGACCCTCAGCCATGTGTTCATTCTGTATTCACACTAGCAATTGATCAACCACTATGAGTTACTTTTCTCTGAATAAATTCAGACTGGCTGTAAGTTTGTATCCAGCCTCCTCTCTGTTTCTTCTCGCTTTTCCTTATGGAAAGAGTACTCCCAAACTCCTTCTATAAAGCCAGCATAGCTGTAATTACTGAACCAGAAAAAGATACAACAGAAAAAGAGAGCATAGACTAATATATCTTATGAACACAGATGCAGATATCTTCAACAAAATACTAGCGAATTGAATCCAACAACACATCAGAAAGATCATTCACCTGGACCAAGTGGTATTTACACCATATGCAGGGATGGTTCCACATTTGCAAATAAATAAATGTGATTCACCCCATTACAAACTGAGGAACAAAAACCATATGATTATTTCAATTGATTCACAGAAAGCATTTAAAAAAATACTACACCCTTTCATGGCATTAAACATTAAACAAACTGGCTATAGAAGGAGCATTTCTCATACAATCAAGGCAATTTACGATAAACTCATGGCCAACATCTTACTGAATGGGGGTAAGCTGGGAGCATTCCCACTAAGATCCAGAACAAGGAAGGATGCCCATTCTCACAACTGCTATTCAAAATAGTCCTGGAAGTTTTATCCAGAGCCACAAGGCAAGAAAAGGAAATAAAAGGGATGAAAATTGGAAAAGAGGAAGTAAATCTACCCCTATATGCAAAAGAGTAGATTGTATAAATGGGATCCAAAAGACTACACTGAGAAACTTCTGGAACTCATAAAATAGTTTTGTAAAGTTGCAGGATATAAAATTAATGCATAAAAATTAGGAGCATTTGCATTCACAGACATTGGGAAGGCTAAGAACTTTTAAGATTATTCCATTCAAAATAGTTATAAAAATTAAATATCTTGGAATAAATTTAAACAAGAATGTCAAAGATCTCTACAATGAAAATTACCAAACATAAAGCAAAGAAATAACAGAACAAAAATGAAAAAATCACCCATGTTCAGGGATTGGAAGAATCAATATCATCAAAATGCCCATAATACCAAGAGAAATTCATAGATTCAATGGGATACCAATCAAAATATCAACAACATTCTTCTCAGATCTATAAAAAATAATTCTGAGACCCCAAATACCTAAATCAAACTTATATAATATAACACAAGCAAAGTCAGAGGCATCATAATACCTGATTTCAAGGCATACTACAGGGCAGTTATAATCAAAACAGCCTGGTACTGGCACAAAAACAGATGGATAGCCAGAGGGAAAAAAAAGAAGATCCAGAACACAATCCACACATCTACAACCAATTTATTTAGTTATTTTTTTTTTGATAGGCAGAGTTAAACAGTGAGAGAGACAGAGAGAAAGGTCTTCCTTCCGTTGGTTCACCCCCTACAAATGGCCTCTATGGCCGGCACGCTGCGCCAATCCAAAGCCAGGAGCCAGGTGCTTCCTCCTAGTCTCCCATGTGGGTGCATGGCCAACCAAGCACTTGGGCCATGCTCCACTGCCTTCCTGGGCCACAGCAGAGAGCTGGACTGGAAGAGAAGCAACCAGGACAGAATCCGGCACCCCAACCAAGACTACAACCTGGGGTGCTGGCGCCACAGGCAGAGGATTTGCCTAGTGAGCTGCGGCACCAGCTTACAACCAATTTATCTTTGACAAAGGAGCTAAAATCTATCTCTAGAGCAAGGACAGTCTCTTCAACAAATGATGCTGGAATAACTGGATCTCCACATTCAGAAACATGAAACAGGATGCCTATCTTACCCCTTACACAAAAATCCACTCAAAATGGATCAAAGATCTATTTCTACAACTCAATACCATCAAATTATTAGAAAACATTGGGAAAACTCTACAAGACATTGGCATAGGTAAAGACTTCTTGGAAAAGACCATAGAAGCACAGTTAATCAAAGTCAAAATTGACAAATGGGATTACTGAAAGCTGAGAAGCTTCTGAATTCCAAAAGAAACACTCAGGAAGGTGAAGAGTCAACCAACAGAATGGGAAAAGTATTTGAAAAATACTCAGATGACAAAGGATTAATCTACAGAATCTACAAAGAACTCAAGAAATTCAAATACAACATAACAAACACTCCAGTTATGACATGGGCAAAGGACTTGAACAAACATTTTTCAGAAGATACAATGGCCAACAGACAGTTGAAATAATGCTCAGTAACACTAGCCATTAGGGAAATAAAGATCAAAACTATAATGAAATTTCATCTTATTGCATTTAGAATGGCTCACATACAGAAATCAACAAATAACAAATGCTGGCAAGGATGTGGAGAAAAAGGTACCCTAATGCACTGTTTATGGGAATGTAAAGTGCTCCAGCCACTATGGAAGACAGTATTGGATATACCTCAGAAATGTGAATATAAACCTAGCATATGATCCAGCCATTCCATTCCTGGGAATTTACCTGAATCAAAAGAAATCAGCATCTAAAAGAGTTATATGTATCACTGATAACTGGTCACTGCTACACAATTGACAATAGCTAAAATACAAAATCAACCCAGATGTCCATCAGCTGAAGACTGGATGAAAAAATTCTTTTCAGCTGTAAGAAAAAAAAAAAAAAGTCCCTCTTTTGCAACAAAATGCATACAACTGGCTAACACTACATTAGTAAAATCAGCTACTCCCTAAAAGACATATATCATATGTTTTTGCTGATCTGTGGTTAACTAATAGGGTACCTACAATATAATACATTGAAGTGTCTCTTCTGTTGAGTAATATTATTTTAATTCTTCATACTATTTGTTGAACTTTTCATATACTGTGAGGTTAAACTTATCTGTATAAAGTAAATTAAAAAAAACTCTATAAAAATTAAGAGTGGGAATAAGGGAGATGGAGGGAGAGGGACTGGAACTTTTTGGGAGGAGGGAGTGGGTATTAACATATATATTTATATATAAATAACTTTATATAAAACTTGAAAAACAAATGAAATTTTAGGTAATAAAATTTTTTAAAAGTGTTGGTAATTTATGCGATACAATGAAATGATGCAAAATACAATTCCAGGTGTGGAAAGAGAGAATGGTTTACTAGGCATCTTTGGTAAAATATTACCAAAAAACTTTCTAAGTTTTAGCTATAAAGGGATGTCCAAATATAGTAAATACATAGAACTCCTAATAGCACTGACCAGAAAGATCTGGTCGTGAGATATTGCAGTCAATCTTTCAGTAGTAAAATGTAAAGAAAATTCCAAAATGTGCACGATAGAAATTTCAGATAAATTACAAAGAATTTCCAAATAGATTTACAGGTGACTTCTCATTAGAATCTGTATGGTCTATGAGAGAATGGAGAGATATTGTGTGAGTCTTAAGAGAAAAAAATCGGTCAACTGAGAATACTATACCATGCAAAGTTTTCATTTATGAATGAACGTGAAGACATGTCATAAAAAAAGAAACTGAATTTGTCACCACTCACCCAGCCTTACAAATGATGCTCATGTTATGAGTTGTAATTTACAGCAAAAAACTTTTCTGTAATCATTACATTCATGAGGTTATTCCCCTGTGTGAATTCTCTGATGGATTATGAGTTGTGATTTCTGAGCAAAGGTTTTCCTGCAGTCATTGCATTCATAAGGTTTCTCCCCTGTGTGGATTCTCTGATGTTTGAAGAGGCCTGACTTTTGGCCAAAGGCTTTTCCACAGTAATTACATTCATGAGGTTTCTCCCCTGTGTGAATTCTCTGATGGATTATGAGATATGACTTCTGGCCAAAGGTTTTACTGCACTCATTACATTTATAAGGTTTCTCCCCTGTGTGAATTCTCTGGTGTTTGATGAGGCCTGACTTTTGGCCAAAGGCTTTTCCACAGTCATTACATTCATAAGGTTTCTCCCCTGTGTGAATTCTTTGATGGATTATGAGATACGACTTCTGGCCAAAGGCTTTTCCACAGTCATTACATTTATAAGGTTTCTCCCCTGTGTGAATTCTCTGATGGATTATGAGTTGTGAGTTATAGATGAAGGCCTTTCCACAGCCATTGCATTCATAAGGTTTCTCTCTTGTGTGAATTCTCTGATGCATTACAAGATGTGACTTCTTGCCAAAGGCTTTTCCACAGCCATTACATTCATAAGCTTTCTCCCCTGTATGGATTCTCTGATGGATTATGAGATGCGACTTCTGGCCAAAGGCTTTTCCACAGTCATTACATTCATAAGGTTTCTCCCCTGTGTGAATTCTCTGATGGATTATGAGCTGTGACTTATAGCTGAAGGCTTTTCCACAGTCATTACATTCATAAGGTTTCTCCCCTGTGTGAATTCTCTGATGCATTATGAGATATGATTTCTGGCCAAAGGCTTTTCCACATCCATTGCACTCATAAGGTTTCTCCCCTGTGTGAATTCTCTGATGGGCTATGAGTTGTGACTTGTAGTTGAAGGCTTTTCTACAGTCATTACATTCATAAGGTTTCTCCCCTGTGTGAATTCTCTGATGCATTACAAGTTGTGACTTCTTGCTAAAGGCTTTTCCACAGTCATTACATTCATAAGCTTTCTCCTCTGTGTGAATTCGCTGATGGATTAAGAGTTGTGACTTATAGCTGTAGGCTTTTCCACAGTCATTACATTCATAAGGTTTCTCCCCTGTGTGAATTCTCTGATGGATTATGAGCTGTGACTTATAGCTGAAGGCTTTTCCACAGTCATTACATTCATAAGGTTTCTCTCTGTGAATTTTCTGATGCACTATGAGATGTGACTTCTGTCCAAAGGCTTTTCCACAGCCATTACATTCATGAGGTTTCTCACTTACATGAATTCCCTCATGTTTGATGAGCTGTGACTTGCACAGGAAGACTTCTCCACAGCCATTGCATTCATAAGATTTCTCTCCTGTATGAATTCTCTGATGCATAACAAGATGTGACTTTTGGCCAAAGGCTTTCCCACAATCCTTACATTCATGAGGTTTGTCCTCTGTGTGATTTCTCTGATGTGTTATGAGGTATGATTTCTGGAAAATGGCTTTTCTGCACTCATTGTATTCATGAGGTTTCTTCTTTGTGTCAATTTTCTGATGCCTAAAGAGATCTAACTTTTGGTATGTGGTTTCTCCACATTCATTACACACAGGGGAGTTTTCCTTTATGTGAGTACTGTGAATGATGGTATGGCAGGACTTACAATTGAATGATTTTCCACAAGGCTTACATGTGTAGGGTTTTTTCCATATATGTTGTCTCTGATTTATTGCAAGATCGGATTTGTAAATGAGAGGTTCCACATATCCTATATCTTCATATAGTTTCTCTCCTCTGTTGATTTGTTGATGCTTACTGAGATTAGTATCTTTATGAAGAGTTTTCTTTATTACAGTTGTCCTTCCAACAGTGACAGTTGACTTATTACAGGTGTCTCCCATATGGACCATGTCAAATATCTTTGTTTTGAAGTCATTCCCTTGTCCACTATGTTCAAATGAATGCTTCATATTCTGAATCTTGTGATACTCACTAAGAGGCTCATAGCACTGGACAGAGTTCCCAGGTACCTTAGCGGCTTCAAGTTTCTCTCCAGCTTGCAGCTCATCAGGGCCACCATGGGGATACACATTGTGACACACATTGCGCTCCTCAGGTTTCATTGCTGAATAATTTCCCTTTCTGATAATCAGTTTTGAAACATGACTTGAACTTAAATTAAGTCTTTTTCTTAATTCAACTGTCTTGGGAGTTGATGTATTGATACTTGTCATAGCATCCTGATTCGAATTTTTTTCTTGAATTTCCTGGTTGGTCCTAATTATGTCATCACTTTTCATGGCAACTGAAATGAGAAAAAAAAATCACTGAATCACATATAAGTGCTTTCTCCTGAAATACTGATGTAAAGGGAATGAAGCTGCTTGTTATCTAAGTGGCATGAGATTTTAACATAATCAGTAAAAGACATTTATGCCCATTATGTTTTTTTTTTTCCTTTAAGACATTGATATATTAGGTTGTACCAATAGATTCCCCAATGTTCAATCATGATCTTGTTTACTACTTGAATTATATTCAAGTATGGCAGAAGGGCTTTCCTGCTTAGATGTGTTAATTCACTGCTTCAGGTGCCTGCATCCCAAAATAGTGTCAGTTTGAGCCCTGGGTACTCTGATTCCAACAAAGCTCTACCTTATGTAAACTAAAAGGCAGCAAATAATGGTTCATGTGCTTGGGATCCTGTGATACATCAGAGAAGACTAGATGAAATCTCATCCTTTTGGCTTCAGATTAGACATAACTGTTGCAGGCATTGGGGGAGTGAGCTAATAAACTATCTCTTTCTCCTCTCATTGTCACTCTGACTTTAACAATGATGAGAAAACTATAAGATTTTAAAGAATGGAAAAATATTTAGCAACCAGTTTTTACTCTGTCCTTTTTCTTCAGATAATTTTTATTAAAAATTTTATGTTTTGTGCTTCTCTGATATTTCAACCCTAAATATTGGAATATTTTACTGGTATTTTACTTGCAGATGAAGAATGAAATGTGTCTGTACTCTAAACCGGATCACATTTAAAGAAAAAGATTTGAATCTATGGTCATCTCATGTTCAGTCTTCCTAGGAAAATAGCATTTGTGGGATTTTGCAAATGAAAAACTTTGCTTTTATCTGCACTCTATGACAGCGTGCTTCCCCATACTCTGAAGGAAATCTAACATCTTCAGCTTCTCAGAACTAAAACTGGTACAGAAACATCACAATATACCACCTTGGATATACACTCCCTAACAGTTTAAAGAATTTGTTTCTGCAACCCAGAGTGTGTTTACTTTCTTTGAAAAGTGTTTTCTAGCTCATCCTGAAACCACCGGCCCTGGTTATCTCCCCTCAGCTTTTTCTATAAATATTCATATGTGATAATTTGAGTTTCTGGAAAATTTTGATAAGCTCTCTCTTATTTTCAAAGAAATCTTCATTTCCTATGCCTTTCTTATCTTTTTTGTTTGTTTGAGAGAATTCATACTTTGAACTCTACTCCTAAACAAATCTGAGACATTCAACGTGAAACTATGAGGTTTACTTGACCTTGGGATTCAGAATCTCAAGACTTTCTTGGTTAGTTTAGGATCACTTATTTTCATGTTTCTATATAAGTTCATGCTTAGCTTCAGGATTTCTGATGTCACTGCACAGAGGCTTACTTCTGACCATCTCTTAGCATTCATTTATTTATTTACAAACTTGAGAATCAGAGAGATAGAGAATAAGACACAAAGAGAGAATGAAACAGAGGGTTGCCAGCCACAGGCTCTCTCCTCAAATGTTTCTAACAACCTATTTTTTTCATATTTTATTTGAAAGGGACAGAGAAAGAGAAAAGAGAGAGAGAGTTTACATTTATTGGTTCAGTTGTGAGATGCTTAAAATAGCAAGTTCTGTACCTGGCCAAAACAATGTGTGGGGGCTCAACCTGAAACAAGTTTCTGTAACTGACCCAACTAGCAGGAACTGAAGAAAAAAATAAATGCATGAAGGAAAAGGCATTAAATATAGAGAAGGACAAGTTAAACTTTGGGAATGTATCTAGCCTCGAAAAAAGCCTTGGTAACATCAGAAAAATAATTGGAACTTTTTTTTTAAATCAAAGAACATCTTCATCAAGAACAAAAGAGTTAGAGATATAATGGCATCCCTAGATGCTCTAGAATCCCTTCTGATGCACAAACCAGGTGTCCTCAGGAGTAACACTGGGAAAAATTCATGGAAAGAGCATAAATCAACATTCGCTGTACTCTTTCTTGCTTGCCCATCTTCATCATTATGTGTGTACTGACCTGGAACTCTCTGATTTAGACATTCATTCACCATCCATGGCTCTGCTCCTTGTTCCAACTTAAAGATCAAATCAGGTTTGGTAATGCAGTGCCCTATTAATAGAAATATGTAAGATTTTGTGAAATCACTATCTTGGGTTATTTAAAGGACTACAGCTTATTCCAGGAGCTATGCAACAAAAGTTCCAATTTGAATCCTTTTCTAGATGGTAGGTATTCAGATTATTCATGGACTCAAATTCTATAGCTGTCCAACATTCAACTTAATAAAGTGTTCGCTTCTTTTTCTTTTTGATTTATTTGTTTGCAAGTCAGAGTTACATAGAGACAGGAGAGGCAGAGCAGAGAGAGAAAGAGAGAGAGAGAGAGAGAGAGAGGTCTTCCAGCCCCTGGTTCACTCCCCAATCAGCTGTAATGGCCAGAGCGGCACCAATCTTAAGCCAGGAGCCAGGAGCTTCTTCCAGGTCTCCCATGTGGGTGCAGGGGCCCAAGCGCTTGGGCCATCTTGTGATGCTTTCCCAGGCCATTGCAGAGAGCTGGATTGGAAATGGAGCAGCAAGGTCTCAAACTGGTGCCCATATGGGATGCCAGCTCTTCAGGCCAGGACGTTAACCTGCTGCATCACAGTGCTGGCCCCGCTTATTTTTCAAATAGTAAGAAAATGTTATCATTGGGCATGTGGTGGGTGACACTCACCCAAGAAGAGCAGGCTGCTGTAGGTCTCTAGCATCACATCCCTGTACAGGATTTTCTGAGCTTTGTTCATGTTCTGCCATTCCTCCAAGGTAAAGTAAACAGCCAGGTCTTCAAATGCTATCATCACCTGTAATAGAACACTTCTGGTCAACATATCAACTTTGTCACAAAACAAACACTGACATTTTTTATCTTTATACATAGGTATGAATGAAGAAGGAAGTATGTGCTTTCATTTTTGACTTGTTGAGCATTTGGACAGCCACACAGATTCATTCAGCAGGGAGTCAAACCTATGGTTTAAAGGCTGTGAAAAATGCCCTAACTGGAAGAAAATAGGAGTTTCAGGTCACAGAGGGCCACATCTGTCAAGGGGAATTGCACAGCAGGCAATGAGCTATGTTAAGGTGAAGAATGTGCAATATTCAGGTGAGAAGACAAGAAACCATCAGTGCAGCTATGTTGGGAATGAACAGAGAAGAATTTCAAGAAAAACACCATAGAAAGTCATTTCAAATATGGCAGAGAAAAATATTTTAAAAAAGAGAACAGGCATTTATCTTGGTGTTTATAATGCCAGCTAAGATACCTTACTTCTACTTCAAGTGCCTAGGTTCAATTTCCAGTGCCAGTGCCAGTGCCAGTTTCTAGCTCCCAGCTAGTGCTGGAGAAGCAGTAGTAAGTGATGGAACCAAATGAAACCATTTCCTGTATCCATCCCTTCACAAGACTCTGGATTTCATTTTTCATTTGCTTAACCCCCTGGAATATCAGTAAATGCAATAGAAACAGATAGTTTGTAAAGCATTTGCCTTCTCAGATTTTTCTTATCTTCTGGAAAGCCCTGGGGCCTGCCCATTGAAGAGATAGGATCTTACCAAGACTCATCACAAACCACCAGACATTTAAAGGAAGCCATCTCTAAGGCATGACTGTCAATCAGTTCCTCAGATGACTAAACCCTCATTTCTGATCCCAGGCTATCATAAGAACTGCCCAGCTGAGCTCATCCCAAAATATTGAATTAGAATTATAAATCAAATGCCTATTTATTAAGCCATTGTATTTTCTCATTTCTCCTACACCCTGGTGAAAGAGAAGAAAGTTCCATTACATGCAAATAAAATTAATAGAACTTCACAATCTCATGTAAAAGTTTCCATAAACATGGGACCTGCACTAGCACATAGCAAGTAAAGTTGCCACCTGCAATGAAAGAAACCCTATATGATTTGTATTCTGGCCATTTTGCTTTTAATCCAGTTCTTTTCTAGTGGCCTGAGAAAAACAGTGGAAGAAGGCCCAAGTATCTGGATAAATGCTACTAATATAGGAGACCCAGAAGAAGCTCTTGGCCTCAGCCTGTCTGAGCCCTGCCCATTGCAGCAGTCTGGGGGAGTGACTCAGCAAATGGAAGATCTGCGTGTCTTCCTCTCTCCATATATAATACTTGCAAATAATTTTTAAAAATCTTAGAAGAAAGCTCCTATAAACATGATCTATGCCTATCAATTGGATCTTAGCAAAGCTTCTGATACTAAAAAAATTAGTCCTAGGAATCACACAAGTAAATTCATTGGCGATCATAAGGTTATGCTTCACATTTCTGCCTATGTGTGGTCATATTCTTTTTGTTTATATTTTAAGAAACATATTAGCACATGAAATCTGATTTAGTGTAATTTTACTATTCAGAAAATAGGAAAAAGCTCACAGTAATTTTCTGAAACTGTATGTATACTAAATATTGTTCAAGAGATTCAAGAAGAAATACTGACAGTGAGTGGGAACATTTTATGATATGCTTTTTGAAGTCACACAATACATAAATAACACCAGGAACAAAAGGAAAGCCATGCTCAGGGCAATCTTCTAAAGCAATACTTATCTGAAACTGCTGACAGTTTCTGAAATTAATCTGAAAAATAAATGTGTTTTTAATTAAGTGTGGCAAAACAGAAATCACCATCCAAAAGTTAGGATGCTATGCATCTACAAATCATGTGACACTATTCAAACCACTTATCTCCTGAAATAGAATTTATTTCATTTATTTTACATGCAGAGACCCTAAAAGATATTCCATGAGCTACCAAAAAGAATTACTAGGGTACAGGGGGCAGCCAGCGTATCTCTAGATACCAAGTGTATGGCAGACTAGGTTTCACAACCCTCCATTTCTGGAAGTCATAAGAGCGGAATGAAGTAATGGACATGTGGTAGGAAGCAATGTAGATAGTGACTCTCAGACATGAGAGGTTATCTCTCCACCCCAGGCCACACCCTCAAGACCACTTAAATAAATAACATTTGCAAGCCCTTGCCTTTCTAAACCATTCACAACTTTTTTTGAAGGCTGGTCCAGAACTTCCAATATCACCTGGTCTTTCATAACTTATGGATGAGGTAAGTTAATATCAACTAAATCTTGTTCATTCTGGTCAGTATGATCAATAACTGCTTGGACCATGCAAATCTAGGATCTTTGCATTTCAGTGACTTTTTTCTCTGCTCTGAAGAGGTAAGGTACTGTCTCAGAGCATCACGTAGAATTCTGTCAGAAATTATTCTGATTCCTAGAGCTCCCTTCTCCAAGTATCACAAAACCTACTCACTTCTAAAGGAAATGGGACTAACACCCAGTACTCAAATTTCCATGTTCCTGGAAACTAGGTGTTGTATATACTTCTATAACCTCAAATGAGTAGTGCTGGTCAGTCTATACAGTGCAGGAAACCAGAAAGTTCATTTGGAGAAGATATACCATGAATCCCCACAAATGCAACTGTCACACAGTGTAAGTCAGCCTGCACATATCTCACAATGATTTCTCAGGAAATGGGACATTTCACTACTACTACTAATATACTCATCTTACAGATGGGTAAAGAGTGACAAAGGTGCAACCTACATTCACCCCATATACATTTCAGCTGAAATGGTCTAAAAACCCATCTCCATCCTATGGCCATCTTGGATGAGACAGATTGTCTACAGGACTTTTGTAACTACCTTGTGTACACCTGGAGTCACACTGGTCTTCTGTCAGTGCATCATTGGACAAAAAAATCCTTGAAAGCCCAACCTTATTCACCCTTTCTTGAGCTCTAGAACTGAGGATCTACCACTGCTGTCTCTTCCTGGAGCAGCCAAAATCTTTAGGGTGCATCTGAATGACAGATTCCAACACCTCAGATCCATGACTGTCACTTATGCCAGCAAAAGACAGGCACCTGTACTGCTCTTCAAGGTTTCTTCTACCCCAACACTAGCATTCACAGACATACAAACCACTCACACAGTTCTTGAGTAAAATGAGGAAAGCCCCAGCATCAAGAATGGTGGTAGTGTTTGGAATGACACATGTTGAGAAGGTAGCCAGAGGAAACTTTCCATGGTTCTGTCCTCCTAACATCATCGGCATATGAGGATATGTTTCCCATAAAACAATGCATACCTCCATTAGGAAGCAATGAGGATGATCCATATATGTACTGGATAATCAGCCTCCTGGGACACAGAGGGTATACATCAGAACTTGTCTAACCACATAAGATACCCACATAATACTCCAATTCCTCATTAATTCTTGGTTTGACAGATTTACATTTGAAGGAAACATGCTATAATTGGATAAATTCAAATTTGGAAATAATTTTTGGAAATTGTCATGAAATTTATTATTTTATAATTCTGATAATTAAATTGTGGTTCCAGAGCCTTTCTTGCAGATATTTAGAAAAAAAAAAAAAACCTCAAAGGACTCTTTTTAACATAATACATTCACAGAAAAAACTTGAAAAACTCATTTTTAATCCTTTAAAAATATGCTTGATATTACCTACTAAAATAATTGTGGGCCATCAGTGGATCGTATTTCACAGTAAGGAAAATTATTCAGATACATTAAGTAGATTAATGCAGCTGGAAAAGAGAGAGAGTGCCTTCTGAAATGTTTGTTAAAATTTAAAATTGCACTACCTGGTAATTCTATACCCAAAAGTTACTGTAATTCATCTATTCATCACTCCATCCAGCTATCTGTATATATTTAACAAAACTTTAATTTTTTTGAGAACTGCACTTAATTTGTGGTTTCTCCCACAAACTAGGCAAAGAGACAAACAGGAGGATGTCATGGAGCTCCTGCTTTTACCCCTTTTCCTGTCTAAATGAGGATGGGCATGAAATTATGATCAACTTCTTGAGGATTTGAGTGGTAGTATCATAGGCCATTGACTCTTGGCCCACAGCTATTGGTCATTTTTCTATGTATAATGTATTAATTGTGCTGTTCAAATTCCTATATCATCTCTAATCTGGCAATTGCCTTTCAGTGACTTTATTTTATAAGGGAGGTCAGTCTTTTTTATTAATAATTACAGAATTTTTTAAAGATTTATTTATTTACTTAAGAGGCAGAGTTACAGAAAGAGAGAGGCAGAGACAGAGAGAGGTCTTCCAACCACTGCTTCACTCCCCAAATGGCCACAATGGCAGAAGCTTGGCTGATCTGATGCCAGGAACCAGGAGTTTCCTCCAGGTCTCCGATACTAGTGAACAGGCTCAAGCACTTGGACCATTTTCTACTGCTTTCCCAGGCCATACTAGAGAGCTAGACCAGAAGAGGAGCAGCCAGGACATGAACTGATGTCCATATGGGATGCTGGCACTGCAGGCAGATGCTTAATCTATTATTACACAGTGCCAGCGCCACAACCTCAGTCTTGAGCTTCCATCCTAAGTAATTTCACCTCAGACCTAGAAGAAATTATTTATTAGTTCCCAGCTTCATACAATTTAAACAGAAAAGCAAGTTGCAAGCATAAAAGAACTACAGTGGTATAGTGGATTCCCTTGTCCTTTCCAAGAATTATTCATCCCTATAGTGGTAGCCACATACCTCTGCCAGCAGGAGTTGCTCATTTTGGAATTGGAGATGAAGATTCTGTGGGGATTCCTGAGAAGAGAGAAAGTGGGAAGGCTACTCTAGGTTGTTGTTGATTGGTCTTTTACAACTCACTTTCTCTCCCTGGGTCTTAGTTATACCTTCTGAGTAATGACTGGCATTTATAATTTCAAGCACTGAATCAGAGAGAAGAGCTCTAATACTTGATTAGTACTTATTGAAGAATGAAAAATATAGTCCCTGTGATATAAAGAGAGTGGTGACCACAGAGAAGCTAATTCAGGATCCTTCAAGGCCTAAAATTTGAGGCCAATCTTGAGCTACTCATCACTAATGAAAATACACAGTAATGCATCAACCAGCATTGTCTGATCATACTTTGTTTTCTAATAATTTTATTAACATATTTTGTAAAAACAGAGAGATAAGATTGAATGGCACCTTTCTCCACATGCACAAAAGGTCTGTTCCCTGAATTAACCATATTAGGTCAGTGGACATACTCACACATTTCCTTCTGAATTAATAGCCATATTCACAAATAAGTATAGAACATATCATGCAGAAAAGAAGTCACATTGTATGTGGAAATTAATTTGAATATTACACATACTGTGTAAATTGAGTCTTAAGATTCCTTTTGTTAGTATTTCAATACTATCTGATTAACTTGCATGTAGACAGATCTGTAAGGTGTGAATATTTTTTGTCATTTTCTTTATAGTGATTTACTTAAAAATATGAATAGTGGATATCACATATATCGTAATGGAACTCAGATTTTGTTATCATTTTTCTATTCATCAGTTTTAGTTTCAAATATTCTATCTTCTGGACTGCTCTATAGATTTTACATGTACACTACTATCAGTAACTTATATTCTAGTTTGTGTAGATGTACACAGATAATTTGTTGGGTACATGCATGCACCCAGGTTAGTCAGATAGTATTAAAATAGTAACAAAAGGAATCCTAAGACTCACTTCATACAGTAAGTCCTACTTAGAGTTAGCTGCCCATGAGGCAGAAATCTAGGTGCTTTCCATTGTGATGCACTGAATTGTGTCTCTCCAAAGTTCCTATCTTCAGTCTCTCACATGCAATGTGACTCTATCTGGAGATGGTGCTTTTAATGGCACAATTAAAGTAAAAAAATCAAATGTATGAGACCCTAACCCAGACTGGTGACCTTATAAGAAGAGAAATAAGAGATGGACATGAATAAATGAAATATGAGATGATGCAGAAAGATGATGTCTAACTGGAAACCAGAGAGAGTTGTTAGGAGAAAGCAAACTTATTGACACTTTGATCTTGGACTTCCAACTTACAGAACTATGTGAAAATAAATGTCTTTGTTTAAACAATCCAATGTTCAGTAATTTGTTATTGTGACCTTAGTAAACTAAAGAATGTTCACCTCTGCCTGCATTATCTGCTGCCACACACATGATCCATACAGGTTTTCAGAGAAATATAAAAATTACAAATTGATGGGGCTAGCATTGTGGTGCAGCCAGTTAAGCCATTGCCTATCGGAGTGGCATCCCATATGGGTTCGAGTCCTGACTGCTCCATTTCTGATCCCTGCTGGTGAACCTGGGGAAGCAGTGGAGTGTAGCTTGAGGCCCTGAATCTATGAGGGAGATCCAAATGAAGGTCCTGATTCCTGGCTTTATACTAGCCCAGCCCTGGCATTCATAGCCCTCTGGGAAGTAAACCAAGAGATGAAAGACATTTTTGTCTATCTGCCTCTCCCTCTCTCTGTGTAACTCTGCCTTTCAAAAAATAAATCTTTAAAAAAAAAATAAACTATGACTTTAATATCTAAAGACCTAAACCAAAGAAAGATAAAAAAGGCAAAAGATTAAAGGAAAGATAAAAACAAAAATCTAGATGAGACTAGCACTGTAGCACAGTGGATTGAACTGCTGTCTACAATGCTGGCATATCATACTTGTGCCAGTTTGTGTTCCAGTCACTCTACTTCTGATCCAGCTACCTGCTATTGGACCTGGGAAAGCAGAAAAAGATGGCCCAAGTGTATGGGCCTCTGCCACCCACATGGGAGACCCAGATGAACCTCTTGGCTTCAGCCTGGCCCACTCCTAGCCATAGCAATCATTTTGGCCAATGAACCAATGAATGGAAGATCTCTGTGTAACTATGCCTGTCAAATTAATAAATATTTTTAAAGATTTATTGATAAATATTAACTTTAACAGGTTTTATATGCACTTATTCCTTAAGTTTCATAGGTGCCAAGTGTAGTGAGGCTCAAATAACAGTCCTATCCAGGGATCCCCCTAAATTTAAGCAGGATACTCAATAGAGATTTTTTTCAAAAAAGCTTAAAAACATGTATCAGAAGAAAAAAAAATAATTTACTTGGTGCATTTCACTTTACCTATAGTATTACCTAAATTTTCAATAATCAGTTGTACTAAAAAAAAATCCCAGAGGTGGCAGAGATGGTCTAACATTTTGAGTAATAAAGTTTTCAACTTACTTGGCTAGAGAAAATAAGAATTCATATATGCCAAACTAAAATAATTAAGATTGCCCTATAAAAAACTAAAGGTCTTCATGCATTAAAACTTATTACCTTAGATTTAACTATCAAAAAGGTGATTATTTCAACTATTCCCAATTGGCAGCTCAATTTTATCTATTAAATCTGAAAAAATAAATAATATCTCATGTTAGATTACTAAAATCTTAATGTTATATCCCACCCATTACGTCCACTGCACCTTATATTAATATTAACATAGCTGATGCCTCTCAGGAGATGAATGATGTGTCTCAACTATTACAAGTATGGAAACTATATTTTGTTCAAAGCTTTTCTAAAAACCCCTCTGTTTGCCTTCACTTTGGAAGGACTCTTCTTCTAGGATATGCATGGGCACCTCATTGATTTTGCCAGCAAACACAACTTTTCCAATGGAAATACAAGCATGCATCACATTGATGACATCTTCCCTGAATAACACTATTTGACACATTGCGGTCGGTGCCACGGCTCAACAGGCTAATAACCAGCTTGTAGTCCCGGTCGGGGCACCGGATTCTGTCCCGGTTGCCCCTCTTCCAGCCCAGCTCTCTGCTGTGGCCAGGGAGTGCAGTGGAGGATGGCCCAAGTGCTTGGGCCCTGCACCCCATGGGAGACCACGATAAGCACCTGGCTCCTGGCTTCGGATCAGCTCGATGTGCCAGCCACGGTGCACCAGCCGTGGCGGCCATTGGAGGGTGAACCAACGGCAAAGGAAGACCTTTCTCTCTGTCTCTCTCTCTCTGTCCACTCTGCCTGTCAAAAACAAAACAAAACAAAAAATAAAATAAAAAATAAAACTATTTGACACATTGTGAAGAATATACAAAGCTAATATCTTATAGTCCTTCTTGGCTTTTTTGGCATGCATGCCTCATTTAAAAAGTTATCACTGGTCGGCGCCGCGGCTCACTAGGCTAATCCTCCGCTTTGCGGCGCTGGCACACCGGGTTCTAGTCCCGGTCGGGGCACCGATCCTGTCCCGGTTGCCCCTCTTCCAGGCCAGCTCTCTGCTTGGCCAGGGAGTGCAGTGGAGGATGGCCCAAGTCCTTGGGCCCTGCACCCCATGGGAGACCAGGAGAAGCACCTGGCTCCTGCCATCGGATCAGCGCGGTGCGCCGGCCACAGCACACCAGCTGCGGCGGCCATTGGAGGGTGAACCAATGGCAAAGTGAAGACCTTTCTCTCTGTGTCTCTCTCACTGTCCACTCTGCCTGTCAAAAAAGGATAAAAAAAAAAAAAAAGAAAAAAAGAAAGAAAGAAAGGTACTTCCTTCGTTAATGGCCCCGTTCTTTCCACTGGGATCTCACATGCAGAGATTTTTCATTTAGGTCTTCTTTTTTTTTTTTTTCCCAGAGTGTCTTGGCTTTCCATGCCTAAAATATTCTCATGGGCTCTTCAGCCAGATCTGAATGCCTTAAGGGCTGATTCTGAGGCCAGAGTGCTATTTAGGACATCTGCCATTCTATGAGTCTGCTGTATCCCACATCCCAAGTTGGATCATTCTCTCCCTTTTTGATTCTATCTATTAGTAATTAGCATTAGCAGACACTAGTCTTGTTTGTGTGATCCCTTTGACTCTTAGACCTATCAGTGTGGTCAATTGTGAACTGAAGTTGATTATTTTGCTTTATTTTTAAGGATCTGTTCATTTATTTGAAAGGCAGATTCACAGAGAGGCAGAGGCAGAGGCAGAGAGACAGACAGAGGTCCTGCCTCCACTGGCTCATGTCTTAAATGGTTGCAACAGCCAAGGCTAGGCTGATTCAAAGCCAGGAGCCCAGAGCTTCCTCTGGGTCTCCCACAAGGGTGCATGGGATAAGAAACCTGGGCCATCTTCCACTGCCCTCCTAGGCACATAGCAGGGAGCTGGATCACAAGTGGAGCAGTCAGTCCATCCTACTCCTAAGAATTTACCCAAACCAAAAGAAATCATCATATGAAAGAGTTATCTGAACTCCCATGTTCATTACAGCTCATTTCACAATACTTAAGATATGGAATCAACCCAGATGTCCATCAGCTGGTGACTGGATGAATTATGGTATATATACACTATGGAGTGCTACTCAGCTTTAAAAATACAAAAAAAAAGAAAAGAAACCTTGTCTTTTGCAATATAATGGATGCAAATGAAAACCATTGTACTTAGTGAAATAAGCAGTCCCAAAAACACAGATATCATATGTTTTCCCTCTTCCAAGGTAACTAATAGAGTATCTACATTATAATATATTGGCATGAAATGAACATTCTGAGATTTGATGATTGTTTAAGCCATTGTCTCTTCTATTTCTTCTGTTAAGGAACAATGTTTTTTTCTTCATACTGTTTGTTGAACTCTTACATAGTATAGGGTTAACTTTATGATCATTAAGTAAGCTGAAAATAGATCTTTATAAAATGTGAATGTGAGCAGGAGGAGGAAGGGCTGGAGTGTGGGCAGGCAGGAGAGTAGGCTTGGAAGTATCACTATGTTCCTAAAGCTGTATATATGAAGTACATGAAACCTGTATAACATATAAAATTTTTAAAATGTAAAAGAGACACTGCCAAAATAAAAAAAAAAAAACATAAATAAAAGAAAAAGAAAATAAGGAGTTATGGCCACCCCAAAAAAACAAGTGGATTAATCAGGATTTGAACTGATGTCCACAGGGGATGCCAATGCCACAGGCAGCAACTATACCTGCTATGTCAAAGTGCTGGCAACTGTTCTATTTTTTTTTTTTTTTTTGATAGGCAGAGTGGACAGTGAGAGAGAGAGAGACAGAGAGAAAAGTCTTCCTTTGCCGTTGGTTCACCCTCCAATGGCCGCCGAGGCCGGCGCCCTGCAGCCAGCGCACCTGAAGTCAGGAGCCAGGTGCTTCTCCTGGTCTCCCATGGGGTGCAGGGCCCAAGGACTTGGGCCATCCTCCACTGAACTCCTGGGCCACAGCAGAGAGCTGGCCTGGAAGAGGGGCAACCGGGACAGAATCCGGCGCCCGGACCGGGACTAGAACCCGGTGTGCCGGCGCCGCTAGGCGGAGGATTAGCCTAGTGAGCTGCGGCGCCAGCCTGTTCTATTTTATATATAAAGATTTGCTTATTTATTTGAGAGGCAGGGTTACAGAGAGAGGGAGAGATGAAGAGAGGTCTTCCAACCACTGGTTTATTCCCCAAATGACTGCAATGGCTGTAGCTGGGTTGATATGAAGCCAGGAGCAAGGAGCTTCTCTCAGGTGTTCTACATGGATGTAGAGGCCCAAGCACTTAAACCATCTTCCAGGCCAGCTCTCTGCTATGGCCCCGGAGTGCAGTGGAGGATGGCCCAAGTCCTTGGGCCCTGCACCTGCATGGGAGACCAGGAGAAGCACCTAGCTCCTGGCTTCGGATCAGCATAGTGCGCCAGCCGCAGCGCACCAGCTGTGGCAGACATTGAAGGGTGAACCAATGGTAAAGGAAGACCTTTCTCTCTGTCTCTCTCTCTCACTGTCCACTCTGCCTGTCAAAAAAAAAAAAAAAATCTTCCACTGCATTCCCAGGCAATTAGTAGAGAGCCAGATCACAAGATCAGCCAGGACCTGAAACAATGCCCATATGAGATGCCAGTGACACAGGCAGAGGCTACACCTAGTATACCACAGAACCAGCACCCCCAAAGCAATTACAGATTCAATGCAACCACAATCAAAATACCAACAACATTCTTCTCAGATCTAGAAAAAAATGATGCAAAAATTCATATGAAAATGTTAGAGATCCCAAATAGCTAAAGCAATCTTAAACAACAAAACCAAAGCTGGAGGCATCATTATACCAGAATTCAAGACATACTACAGGGCAATTATAATCAGACCAGCCTGGTATTAGTACCAAAAAGACATGTAGACCAAGGAAACAGAATAGAATCCCCAGAAACTAATCCACACATCTACAATCAACAGATTTGTGATAAATGAGCTAAAAGCAGTCCTTGGAGAAAAGACAGTCTCATCACAAATGGTGCTGAGAAAATTTGAACTTCTTGTGCAGAAATATGAATAGGAGCCTTACCTTACAACTTGTACAAAAATCAAGTATAAATGAATCAATGACCTTAATCTATGATGTGTTAACATCAAATTACAAGAAGAAAACATCAGGGAAACTGCAAGACTTTGGCAAAGGCTAAGACTTCTTAGAAAATATTCCAAGAAGCACAGGAAATAATAGAGAAAAATAGTCAAATGAGATTATATCAAGCTAAGGAGCTTCTGAGCTGCAAAGCAGACACTCAACAACATGAAGCAACAGACAGAATGGAAGAAAATATTTGCAAACTAAACAATTGAAAAAGGATTAATATCCAGAATCTATAAAGAGCTCAAGAAACTGAACAACAAAACGAACAATCCAATCAAGAAATGAGCAGAGGATATAAACATTTTTTTCAAAGATGAAATTCAAATAGCTATCAGACGCACTAAAAAAATATTCTTGATCACTAGCAATCACAGATATACAAACAGAAACTACAATGAGGCTTCACCATACCCCAGTTAAATTGGCTTAGTTAATTATTATTAGTAGTAGGTAATTATTAATTATGGTTGTAACTGCCACATACTAATGCCAAATTAGCTAAAAGAAACTCAGTCAAATGTCAGTCTCATAAATGATCCATGTAATTATTTATATGTATTAGAGCTTTGCAGATATTGATTACATCTGCCATTAAAATACAATTTTTAAAAAATCCTGTAATAGGCAACTTCATGTTCATTAAATTATTAAAATCCGGTTTATGTGTTGAAAAAACACAAAAAGTGATAAATCTGGAAAAGCTGTTAAGTACTATAAGTGGCTGTCAAAGAACTGAAAAACCCACAGTGACTTGTTATGTCACTAATTTAGTATCTAATGCTGAGAAAATAAAAAATATTTGTTAAAATTTCTGCTAAAATGCACAAGTTTTTTATTTTCAAAATGTATCTTTCCTATGTGTAATGTAATCCTGTGTTAGTTTTGAGTAATATAAATTTAAAAATGTGAAAGATTTTTTTCTTTCTGTTTTTTAAGATTATTTGAGAGGCAGAGTTGCAGACACAAAGAGGGTGTGACAGGGAGGGACGTCTTCTGTCCACTGATTTACTCCCCAGATGACCACAATGGCTGAAGCTGGGCCAATCCAAAGCCAGGAACCAGGAACCAGGAGCTCCCTCCAGGTCTCTCACATGGGTATAGGGGCCTAAGCATGTAGGCAATATTCCACTGCCTTCAAAGGCCATTAGCAAAACACTGAATTGGAACTTCAAAATCAGGGACTCAAATCAGTGCCCATATGGGATTCTGGTGCTACAGGTAGAGACTTAACCTACTATGCCACAGCATCATCCCAGTGAAAGGTTTTGGGAAGACATCCTTCATGTAGACTAGTCTGTTATATTATAAGATAAGGTTTAGCCTTTATTTCTGACACATCAGTATTTATCTTTTAGCAACTATAAATAAATATTGAATAATATCAATAATATCTGTCTATCTATCTATCTATCTTTATGATTATATGTCCTTGCATCCATGTGAGAGAGCTGGAAAACCTAAAAAAAGCTTGTCTCCTAGGTACATATCAGCTCAGTTCTGGCCATTGTGGCCACTTGGGAAAGAGTGGAAGATCTCTCTCTGTCTCTAACTCTTTCGGTAACTTTGCTTTTCAAATAAAATAAACCTTTTAGGGAGTGGCAAGATGGTGGAATAGGAAGGGAGCATATTGATAGTTCAGCAAGACACACAGGTTAATAAAAGTGGAGATACTGCAGGGTCAAGGAAGAGTAGGGGAAGAAACAGCAGAGGAAACTCTTCCGGAACTAGTGATTCACAGTGGACCTGCGTGGAGAGCGTGGAAGCCCAAGTTCGGGACACCAGCGGCAGAATCAATGCACCAGCGCTGGAACGCGAGGTGAGCCGAACCTCAATAGCCCGAGACACCAGCGGGCAAGCAGAAAGAGGAGATTAGAGGGAACGAGGCTTGAAACTACGTGGGGAAAAGCTCACCAGGCTAACTAGAAGAGAGAGAGGGAAAAAAAAAAAGTGACCGATACGGACACGAGTTTCTCTCTCTCCGCTCACCCCTCAAAGGCGAGCAAGACAAAGAGCAGGCGTCATTTTGGACATACGTCATAAGCAGGGCGACCTCAGGTCTGCACCGGCCCTGAGCCTAGCAGAAAAACCTGACTCTGGGGGGAGGGGTGAAATAACAGGAGATTAGCATCTAACTTGGCAACCCAGTGGGAGACTGCAGGAGAATTGGAGCCCACACCAAGGGCAGCAGAGATTCCCTGTGTGGTCCTTGGGAAAGAGCTTCCGATCTCTGGCTCCTGTGGGTATATCATTTGCCTGCTAACTACCTCCAATTACGTTCAGCTGTGCGGAATTACTTTCCTTTTGAATCAAAAAAAAAAAAAAAAAAGAAAGAAAAAAGAAAGAGAGATTTACCATACCTAACCTGGGAGTGTCATCTTTGACACACCCTCAACCCTGAGGAACCAAACACAGCTCTCAGGCCACACTCATCTCAAGCCTCTAAGGCTCCACTGAAAGCAGATAGTCCACTTAATATAGAGCCATAGTGTAACAAGAAAAAACACCACAGTGAAGAAACCAAATATCTCCAACATGCCAAACAACAAATGCAAAAACCAAGCTAACAAGAACAAGGAAGACACTATGACGCCCCCAAATGAAAAAGACACCCCAATTCAAGATTATGAAGATGATGAGATCGAAGAAATGCAAGAAGCGGATCTCAAAAAATTGATAAGAACATTAAGAAGTTCTCAAAAACAAATTCTTGAACTACAGAATTCCTTCATGGACAAGATAGAAAATCTCTCTCGTGAAAATGAAATATTAAGGAGGAATCAAAATGAAATGAAACAACTAGTGGAACATGAAACTGTGATAGTGACAAAAAACCACAATGAAATGAAGAACTCAATAGATCAAATGACAAACACATTAGAGAGCCTTAAAAACAGAATGGGCAAAGCAGAAGAGAGAATATCAGACTTAGAAGACAGAGAACAGGAAAGGAAACAGGCAAACCAAAGAAAAGAAGAAGAAATTAGAAATATAAAAAATATTGTTGGGAATCTACAGGATACTATTAAAAAAACCCAACATTCGGGTTCTAGGAGTTCCTGAAGGCATGGAGAGGGAGAAAGGATTAGAAGGCATTTTCAGTGACATACTAGCAGAAAATTTCCCAGGTTTGGAGAAGGACAGAGGCATCTTAGTACAGGAAGCTTATAGAACCCCTAATAAACATGACCAAAAGAGATCCTCACCACGACACATTGTAATCAAACTCACCACAGTGAAACATAAAGAAAAGATTCTAAAAGGTGCAAGAGAGAAACGTCAGATTACTCTCAGAGGATCTCCAATTAGACTCACAGCAGACTTCTCATCAGAAACCCTACAAGCTAGAAGGGAATGGCGAGATATAGCCCAGGTACTAAGAGAGAAAAACTGCCAGCCCAGAATATTATATCCTGCAAAGCTCTCATTTGTGAATGAAGGTGAAATTAAGACTTTTCATAGCAAACAGAAACTGAAAGAATTTGTTGCCACTCATCCTGCCCTGCAAAAGATGCTTAAAGATGTGTTACACACAGAAACACAGAAACATGGTCACCAATATGAAAGAAGGTAAAGGAAGGAAACCTCACAGCAAAAGATCATAGGAAGCTCAATTTCTCTTTGACATAGAATTAAACTCTGATGCTCTGTTAAAGCAATGTGTTAAAGTAATCTAAAAACAAAAAGCAATTCAAATCAATTGGCAATCTACAAAAAGAGTTAAAGATTTTAAAAGCTATTATTAAAATTGCTATATTGGTCTATTATGCTATGTTATATGTGTGTACATATTGTATGTCCACATAGGAAATTTTATTGAGTTTTATTTTAAATGGCTTATAGATAAGATTGTCCATAAATTTAAGCTGCTAAAATCAATCAAAGATACATTTTAATTTGTGTGACCTGAATCTGTGTATCATATGTTTTAAACGTGTTAGTAGAAAGAAACTAAAAACATTTTATATGGTTGTGCTTAAGTTTACTGGCCAAACAAACTACACCATGTTACATATTTAAGAGGTGTTTTCAAATACATGATTCTTAAAATTTATAGAAGGCATTGGACCTTCTGGTAAATGTTTTCTTAAGTTGTTATCTAATGGTTGAAATGGTTTGCTAAGTACTCATGTAATATTGCTATTGTCAGCAAGCGATCTAGGACTTGCTCCCTCATTTCTCTATTCTAAGCCCAACTTATTCTTTCATTTCTCTATTCTCTTCAAGGTAGGAAACTAATTCTATTATGAAGGAATCTGTAGGATGCACAATTTAATCTTTAGACCTTATGAAAGAGATGGCTAACATTTTTCTGTAATAGCATAGCCAAAATAAGAGCTTAAACTATAATCTCATAGCTAGATTCACTTCGCCATCAGCGAAGTATACAGTAAGTAGAAAAAACCTCCCTTTCAGACCAAAGGGAAAGAAAGTTTTAAAGTGAGAATATAATTTTCCTCATGGGCATTGTCTACCTTAGAAAAACTACTACAGAACATGCCTGTGACTATAGACTTGTAGTTCAGGCCACCGAAGATTAGAGATGGGACTTGGACACTCCCTTGACTTGCATCCTCTGGTCTGCTTTAACACAAACCAGGAGGAAAAGAAAGCTAGGCATCAGAAGCAATGGGTGGCAGGCCTATTAATGGCTGATCTGTACAGTGATCTGCCCTCAAGGAGACCCAACAGGCCAGTCCACTGCAGTGGCTTTCAATGTGGTAAGCCTGGGCTTCAGCAGAAGTCAGCTTGGGAAGAGCCCTGGCAGCTCTGCCAAGAGTTGGATCACTGGAAATGGACCTGCCCTGGAGTCCAAGGATGCCCAGGTCAGAGCCACAGATCTTATTGGCTCTAAGCTGAAAAGCCCTTCACTCAGCCCAGCCTCCAAAGTGACCACTGCAGCTGAGGGGATGGTCAAGTAGGGTCAGCAACATTGCAGGCAGAACTGTGAATTTCTTGTTAGAGATGCCCCCTGCCTTGACCTGGCCAGCTCTCCTCCCAGGCCAGCCAAGTAATGAAAGTCAACAGAGTGCCTTCCCCTAGGAGGTTCACACCTCCCTTAGGATATAACCCATGTGATGAGATAGATAGGTCTGGGCCTCTTAACTTACAAGGCCTAAAGCCCAACAGATTATTATCAAGCCCCTTCTATCAGGTTCTATTTGCCTCTCAATCAGAAAAATTACTTGTAGCTTAGACAGCACCTTTCTTAGCTCCTCTAATAATGACTCTGTCCTTTGTTCTAGGCCCTGTCTAGTGCACTTGGGCCTCATTCCTTTGTAATCATAACCTCTACTCTACCACCAATGGCTCTACTCCCAACCTGTGTGTACTGATGGTCCTCTTCCTCACTTAATGCTGTAGAATTGTTCAAACCTTGTAAATGCCACTCTTAGGATCATTGGTTACTATCCTCACTCTGTCTTTTATGACCTTGTCTAAATATGATCAGAGTCGGCAAACTTGGAAGGCTTCCATAGCCTTGGCAACTCATGACGACAGCCTAGGGTGGTTACTGGTGCCATAAGCTAGAGTGTCAATTTGTTGGGTCAACAACAAGAGCCACTGTGCACTTGCTCCTCATGTGGGATCTCTGTCCTTAATGTGCTGTACATTGTGATTTAATGCTATAACTAGTACTCAAACAGTATGTTTCACTTTGTGTTTCTATGTGGGTGCAAACTGTTGAAATCTTTATACTAAATTGATCTTCTGTATATAAAGAGAATTGAAAATGAATCTTGATGTGAATGGAAGGGGAGAGGGAGCGGGAGAGGGAAGGGTTGTGGGTGGGAGGGAAGTTATGGGAGGGGGAAGCCATTGTAATCCATAAGCTGTACACTGGAAATTTATATTCATTAAATAAAAGTTAAAAAAAATAAATAAAATAAAATAAACCTTTTAAAAAAAGATTTATTTTATTTATTTGAAAGAGTTACAGAGAGAAGGAGAGAGCAGAGAGAAAGGTCTTCCATCAACTGGTTCACTTCCCAGTTGTCTGCAATGGCCAGAGCTGCATCAATCCAAAGCCAGGAGCCAGAAGCTTCCTCCAGGTCTCCCATGTGGGTGCAGGTGCTCAAGGACTTGGGCCATCTTCTACTACTTTCCCAGGCTATAGCAGAGAGCTGGATTAGTGAAGCAACTGGGACTCAAACTGGGGCCCATATGGGATGCCAGCACTGCAGGCAGCAGCTTTACCCACTATACCACAGCACCGGCCCCAAAAGAAATCTTTAAAAAAAGAAAGAAGGAAGAAACTTAAGCAATATTAAAATTAATAAAATGAAGAGCTGGTTCTCTAGCTAAACTAAGAAAAACAGGAAATAATTCAAGTGAATGAAATTTAAAAAAAGAGAAGAAGCTGGCGCCGCGGCTCACTAGGCTAATCCTCCACCTTGTGGCGCCGGCACACCAGGATCTAGTCCCGGTCGGGGCACCGGTCCTGTCCTGGTTGCCCCTCTTCCAGGCCAGCTCTCTGCTGTGGCCCAGGAGTGCAGTGGAGGATGGCCCAAGTCCTTGGGCCCTGCACCCTATGGGAGACCAGGAGAAGCACCTGGCTCAGATCAGCGCGGTGCGCCGGCCACAGCGCGCCTACCACGGCGGCCATTGGAGGGTGAACCAACAAGGGTGAACCAACGGCAAAAGGAAGACCTTTCTCTCTGTGTCTCTCTCACTGTCCACTCTGCCTGTCAAAAAAAAAAAAGAGAAGAAACAATATCCATTCAAAGAAGAAAGTGATAATTCAAATTTATATTTCCATTTGTAGATAGCATGGTTCTATATGGACAGAAATCTAAGAATATCATCAAGAATATTCTGGAATTGATCAATGAATTCAGTAATATTGACAATACAATATATAAACAAAATCAGTAGCACTTTTATACATAATAATGAACTCATTGAGAAAAATATAAGAAATATTTACAATTATGACAAAAAAAATACCTTGCAATAACTTTAACCTGGTATATAAAAAACCTGATGCTGATGAAAATATTAGATATATAAAAATTGAAAAGGTGTCTTATGTTCCTAGATTGAAACAATTTTTATCAATTAAATTTTAATGCTGTCCAAGGTAATGTGCACATTTGATGCAGTTTGCATCAAAACACCAATGAAATTCTTCAGTGGGGATAGCACTGTGGTACAATGGGATATGCTGGGTTATGTTGTCACCTGCAAAGCCAGCATCCCATATCAGAAGAATTGTTCTAGTCCTGACAGCTCTAATTTTGATATAAAGCCCTGCTAATGTGCTTGGGAAAGCTGCAGATGACCCAGTTTCTAGGTCCCTGCTACCAATGTGGGAGATCTAGATGGACTTCCAGACTCTGGATTTGACCTGTCTCAGCCCCAGCCATTGTTGCCATTTAGGAAGTGAACAAGAAGATGGAAGAACTCTCTCTCTCTCTTTCTCTCTCTATGTCTTTCAAATAAATAAATCTTTCATAAAGAAAATTTCCTCACAGAACTAGAAAAAACAAACCTAAAATTGATTTGAAAACAGAAAACCATGAAATAGTCAAAGCAATCTTGAACATAATAAATCTGAATCACAGTATCTGAATTCAAGACATATTACAGGGGGCCGGTGCTGTGGCATAGAGGGTAAAGCTGCTGCATGCAGTGCCAGCATTCCATATGGACACCATTTCTAGTCCCGGCTGCTCTGCTTCCAATCCAGCTCTCTGCTATGGCCTGAGAGGACAGCAGAAGATGGCCCAAGTCAAGTCCTTGGGCCCCCACACCCACATGGGAAACCTGGAGGAAGCTTCTGGCTCCTGACTTTGGATCAACACAGCTCCAGCCATTGCAGCCAATTGGGGAGTGAACCAGTGGATGGAAGACTCTCTCTTTCTCTCTCTCTCTGCCTCTCCTTCTCTCTGTGTAACTCTTTCAAATAAATAAATAAATTTCTCTCTAAAAAAAAAGACATATTACAGAAGCAGTATAAGAACTGGCATAAAAACAGATACATAATTCAGCAGGACAGAATAGACAGCCCGAAAATAAACCTACATTTCCACAGGCAACTCATCCTTAACAAAGAATCCAAAATGCACTGGAGTAAGAGGAATCTCATTAGCAAATGGCCCAGAGGAAACTGATCATCCATATGTAGAAGACTGAAAATATATCTCTTAAACTATACAAAAATAAACTCACAGTGAATTAAAAATCTAAAGACCAGGGGCTGACACTGTGGCACAGTAAGTTAATCCTCCACCTGCAGTGCCGGCATCCCACATGGACACCGGTTCTAGTCCTGCAACTCTCCTGATGCAGCTCTCTGCTGTGGCCTGGGAAAGCAGAAGATGGCCCAGATACTTGGACCCCTGCACCCACGTGGGAGACCTAGAAGAAGCTCCTGGCACCTGGCTTTGGATCTCCACAGCTCTAACTGTTGCAGCCATTTGGGGAGTGAACCAGCAGATAGAAGATTTTTCTATCTGTCTGTAATTCTCTCTCAAATAAAATATTTTTTAAAAAATCTAGGGTGGTGCTGTGGCTCACTAGGCTAATCCTCTGCCTGCGGCGCCGATACTCCAGGTTCTAGTCCAAGTTGGGGCGCTGGATTCTGTCACGGTTGCTCCTCTTCCAGTCCAGCTTTCTGCTGTGGCCTGGGAAGGCAGTGGAGGATGGCCCAAGTGCTTGAGCAACTGGCTCCAGGCTTCGGATTGGCGCAGCGCGCCGGCCGTAGAGGTCATTTGGGGGGTGAACCAACAGAAGAAAGACCTTTCTCTCTGTCTCTCTCTCTCACTGTCTAACTCTTCCTGTTAAAAAAAAAAAAATCTAAAGACAAAAAACTAAGTAAACATAGTAAAAAACTAAAAATAGACAATAGATTTTGGGTAAGATTCCAAAAATAAAAATAGACAAATTTGATTATATCAAACTAAGATACTTCTTCACAACAAAGTAATCATCAGAGTGAATATATAAAGAAAAGAATGGCAGAAGACATTGAAAACTCTGAATGTGACAAAAGACTGATACCCTGAACATATACAGAACTGGAAAAATTCCAAAACAATTAACAAAAAAATGCAGTTAAGAAAGGCAAGGATCTGAATAGATGTTCCTCAGAAGAAACACAAATGATCAAAACATATGAATACGTTCAGTGTCCCTAGCCATTAGGTAAATGTAAATCAAAACATAATATCAGGCTCCAACACCTGTGAGAGAATGCAATGCTTGCATTTTTGTCTGTGCAGAAAATGGGTTTAGAGGACCCTGTTCACCTTTGAAGAGCAGAGTCTGTATAGAAGCAAAGAAAATCTTATTCTTTTCCTAAAGAATTTGTTAGAATCTTGACCAATGCCTATTAGCCTTGTCACGAACTTTTCAATGTCAGTACTTACTTCTGCTAAACTCCTATTTAATCTCTTCTCTGTGGCTTGCAAAAGTAGAATGCCTTTATATACTGAGGATACTTTTTTCCTTTTTTATTTCTTGTCTTTTATTAAATTCTGTCGGGGCCAGTGGCCCTGGCCCGACATGAGATGCAGCAGGCTGAGGCTGTCCCTTATCTAATCCTGTTTCCTGTGCTTATTGTCCTGAAGGCTGAAGGCACAAGATTTTTCATCCCACACTCCTGCAGGCAGGATGTGACTTCTGATGAAGGTGTATGATGTTCTTTGCTCTATCAGCAGAGCTTGTACCCTGATCTTTGCTACCTTGTTTCGTTCTTGTGCTATGCATGATTACACACAATGAATGTTATCTGTATGGGGCCTGGGGTATATATCCTTGTGTTTCTTGGTGCTCGTGGCTGGAGACTGAAGGGTTTCCCTAGGGAGACTGCCTCCAGTCCCTCATCGCGGGGCCCCCTACTTTGGCTTGGAACGCGATGAGGCAATAAACGTGGTGATGAATTGACTGAGTGCTGCGTGTCTCCATGTGGTTTGTCGGGTGGCCTCCGACAAAATTCTTTCACAGAATCATGACCTGCAAAATATTCATTCATTTATGCAGTCTGCAGTGTTCATGAACATAGGCCAGAAACTGTGCAGTTACAAGTGATTAAAAGCAGAGTTGGGGTCAGCAGCCACCAACAAAGATGAAGATAGAGATATAGGCAGAAGTGAGATGAGGAAGAATTATGTGGCTTAGCTGAGGTATGAAAGTAAAATAAGGTGACATCTATTGCATTTTACTTTTTTATTGGGGAATAGATTGAAGTTGACAGCAAGAATGGGAGCCATGTTAAATAATTATTTCAACACTATTTGTGTAGGAGACAGCAGATATAAGGAAGGTGGGACAAGGAAAGTGGCAGGTGGAATGAAGACAGGTTCTCTCATATTGCTAGACAGAAGCTAAGTACTTAGACCATCATATGTTGCTTCACATTCTTCAGCATTAACAAGAAGCTAGACTGGAGTGGTGACAAGACAAGATTCCATATACTCTATAATAGGTTGAAGACATCCCAAGTGGCAGCTTAACTCAATGAAACATAACACCCACCCCAAGGCTTTCATTTTTAAACTCTCTTCACCATGTAGCTTGCAATGAGTCTGTGATTTTTGGATTATGAGATTTAAATAACCATCACTTAATTTTTAAAAACCTTATTCATCAAATTAATTTTGTAAACAAAATCAAATATTTTTCCAACAACTATGACTATACTCCCATTCACTTCATCATTCAGAGGAAGCATAATCAATTAATTTCTTCTAGATCCAGAGGAATTTTTCTGTATTAATTCATCACTTCAATTTTCAACTTTTAAATGCCAAGTTATGGTCCTTTCCCATATAGATTTCAAAGTTATTTTTTCAAAATAAATGTTATTTAAAAATATTTTTCAGATTTACAGAAAAAATTGCAAAGACAAAAGTGTTTACAGATATCCCACACCTCAGTTCCCACAGTTCTCATTTTAACATGGTACACTTACCACAACCAATGTGGTACTACTTATATACTATCTTATTTTTTAAATATTTATTATCATTTGAAAGGCAGATTTACAGACAGAGAGAGGGAGAGGTCTCCCATCCATTATTTCACTCCCCAAGTTGCCACAATGACTGGGGTTGGGACAAGCTGTAAGGAAAATGGGGCAGAAACAGAGAGGAGACAACTAGACCACATTTATTCAAAGAAAATAAAGTTGCAGAGGTTGATCAATTACCAGTGTGCATACAGACTGAACACATGGCAGAGAGCAAAGACCCCAGGAAGCTGGGCCTTTTTATAAATTAGGTGGGCTATGGGTGGGGGTGGAGAACAGTAGGTGGAGGTGAGTTTTTCCACAAAGGTTTTTCAAGTTCATTTGTAGGCTTTCAAACCTGAAGAAAAATGCAGGGGTTGGGGTGGGAAACAATACGAGATGTGAGACTGAACTGGTCTCTTGAAAGAAGGCAGGGGTAGCAAGAACCTAAAATGACTGAGGCATATGTCCTGACTCTGAGTAGAGATAAGGAGATGGGGTGCCAGTCTTGTGTTGTTCCTGAATGATGGCTTGGAATATATCAGTAATACACTCCTGTAATGATCTTTGAAGCATGTAAATTATACATGGTAGAAATAGGAGCCCTATGACTATGAGTCTAAAAGGAGAAATTAGAAACATTGACCATGATGGAAAATATGGCCAAAATGATGAGGACAAAGGGGGATATAGGAAAACAAGAGCCCTGTCCATAGGTATATGTCTGAACACTCTTGTTTTATTTAGTGTGTATGTTCTGGCAAGGAGCTGTAGGATGGAGTTAGTCTGGTCTGCTTCTAGTCCTGGACTCCTGCATTTCCTCCCTCTGCTTATGGAAACCCTGGATGCTGTCAGAGGTTAAGGTGAGCACAGCTCTTACTTCTTAAAGCTGAATCAGATTGATATAGAGACTTGTGGTTAAGACAGGGTTTTGGCAGAAGGTGGCTTCTCAAGGGGCTGCAACATCAGCTCACATAAACTGTCTCCATTTGAGGTTTCATGTGCATGGCCATCTAGAATTTCATTGCTTCATGTCTGGAGGAAACAAATCTAACATGCAGATTAGATGCATAGGGTCTAAAACTAAGGACAGAGTCTTTAGTCTTCTGCTATCCAAACCAGGAGGGAGTTTTCCTACTGAGAAGCAAGCAAAATCTGACAAGAGGGGCTTGATAATAACCAAGTGGACATTAAGGCCTAGCCAGGTATATGAGACCCAGACCTCTTCATATGGGGTACTAGAAGAGACATTAAAAGGGGGCCAGCACTGTGGTGTAGCAGTCAAGGCTGCTGCTTCCAGTGCCAGCATCCCATATTGGTGCTGGTTTGAGTCCCAGCTGCTCCACCTCTCATCAAGCTCTCTGCTATGGCCTGGGAAAGCAGTGGAGCATGGCCCAAGTCCTTGGGCCCTTGCACCCATGTGGGAGACTCAGAAGAAGCTTTTGGCTCCTGGCCTTGTATCGGCACAGCTCTGGCCGTTGTGGCCAATTGGGGAGTGAACCAGTGGATGGAAGACCTCTCTTTCTCTCTCTGCCTCTCCTTCTCTCTGTGTGTAATTCTGACTTTCAAATAAATAAATAAATAAATCTTTAAAAAAGAGAGACATCATAAGGGAGATGTGAATCTCTTTAGGGAAGACACCCTGTTGACTTCCACAACCTAGCTGCCTTAGGAGAAGAGTTGGACTGAATATGTTTGTTTTGAATTGGTGGTATCTCTAAAAGGAAATTAGAGCCTGAAATGTTACCCTAGGTCATCACCCCAACAGTGGTGGTTAGTTTGGAAGCTAGGCAGAGGGCTTTTTTGGTTTAGGGAGGGCAAATAGGGCCTGGAGCTCTGACCCAGGAGTCCTTCAACCCCCAGAGCAGTTATTTTCAGCGGCCTTGCTCTTAGCAGAACAGGCAGGGCTCTTCAGGAGCCAGTTTCTGTGACAATAGCTGCTTGCCCAGTGCCAATTGGGAATGGACCAGCCTTGTTGGGTCTTCCTGATGGCAAACCACCATATAAAGCAGCTGTTAATTGGCCTGCCACCTATCCTTACATTGCTCCTGCTGCCTAGCTCACTCCTGGAAATATCAAAGTCCAAAGAATTTGGAACTTTGCCTGTCAAAAATGCCAAGAAGGCTTAAGATATCTGAAAGAAATAGGAGCCCTCAACATAATGATATAATGTAGACGAGACTTGATCACTGTTATAAAGTGATCACTCAAATGCTTTAGAATGAGTATATATTCAAACAAGTCGTAAGTTTTTTAATTAAAAAAAAGCAATTGTTTTTAAATAATCAGAACTTAAGGAGACAGAGAAAGATTACTGCAATGATACAAAATTGATGTCTCTTTGATCTGTCATAATTAGCACATGGAATTATCTCCTAACTTGGAATAATTTTAAGAGTCAGAAATGGGAAAGAAAAGAGAAGCTTATTGAAGAGAGAGCTTATTGAAGCTGGTTAGAAAATTGACAGTCATGAATTAAGCAAAGAACTATTAAAAACGGGTGCTGTAATTAATACCTCAAAGTTGGAGATTAAGACTATTTCCAAATATTTCTGCTTTCTTTATTCAGATTGACCAACTGCCAGTGTGCACACTGACTGATCATGTGGCAGAGGGCCCAGACTCCAGCAGTCTGGAACTTTTTTTATATCTTAAGTGGGCTGGGGTGGGGTAGGGGACAGTAGGTAGAGGTGAGCTTCTCCATACAGGTTTTTCAAGTTTTCTATGAGCTTTTAAACCTGAAGAAGAATGTAAGGTTGGGGTGAGAAACAATACAGGATGTGAGACTGCCTCTTTAAAGAAGGCAGGGGTAAAAAGAACTTAAAATGACTAAGGCGTATGTCCTTTTTCCATCATCAGCCAAAGCCAAAAAGAGCCCAGAACTCCATCTGCATTCCCACATGTGTAGTAGGGGCCCCAAGCACTTGGGCTATATTCTGTTACTTTCCCAGGTGCATTAGCCGTTAGATGAATTGGAAGTGGAACAGCTGGCACTTCAACAAACACTGAGGTGTGACTGCTTGCACTGTAGTTGATGGCCTAACCCACTGTGCCACAACACTGAACCTAATATTGACATATCATTAACTAAAGTCTATATTTTCATTTCCTTACATATTATATAATATCCTTTTTCTGTTCCCGTAACTCCAAAGTATTATTTGAAAATCACAATCTGGATCTTTTAATTATAAAAATAATATATGGGGCAGTATTGTGATTCTGCAGGTTAAGCTGTTGCTGCTTGGAATGCCAGCATCCTATAATAGCAAGCCTGATATGAGTCCTGGCTGCTCTTCTGTTCCAGCTTTCCGGTAATCCAGCTTCCTGGTAATGCACTTGGGAAGGCAGAGAAAGATGGTCCAAGTGCTTGTATTAACTATGTGGGAGACCCAGATGGGGTTCCTGGTTCTTGACTTAATCTTGACCTACCCTAGTTATTGTAGCCATTTGGGGAGTGAACCAGTAATGGAAGATCTCTCTCTCTCTCCCTCTCATTTTCTCAGTCTCTACCTTTAAAAAAATACATCTTTAACAATAATGTGCATATTAGCTATTAAATACTGCAGAAGAACATAAAATATAAGCATTATTCCCTTCCTTCTAGGGAGTACTAATAATACTTCCCAGAACAAACTACTCTTAAAGGATTCTTACATTTCCTTCTGAGACTTCCATATGCATATATGGAAGGGTACTTTAAAGCATCACAAAAGAAATGGAATTAAATTATTGTCTATTTTACTGTAATAAATTTGTAAGCCCATGCATATAAGAAGGTTTCAAAACCATTTGGGTGTATTATGAAAAAAAAATGAATGAATTTCAATTTTTGCACTAAAATAATGTCAGCTTTTAACTTCATTAACCTTTTGAAGTGCCTTCATAAAGACATATATGCATGGAGCTAGCATTGTGGTGTAATGGCTGGCATCCCTTATGGGCACTAGTTTGTGTCCTGGCTGCTCCACTTTTGATTGAACTCTCTGTGAATGTGTCTGGGACAGCAGCAAAGGATGGCCAAAGTCCTTGGCTTTTGGCACTCACGTGGAAGACCCAGTTGGAACTCCTTGCTTCAGCCTGGCCCAGCTCCAGCCATTGTACCCATTTGGGGAGTGATTCAGCAGATGAAAAATCCCTCCCTTCCTGTCTCTCTATCTTATGAATAAAATTAAAATAAGTAAATAAAATTTTTAAAAGACATATAATATGTGCCTTTTTTTTCTATGCAAAGCGGCATTTTTTTCCTGTACCTTGTTTTACTTACAAGCACTCTGTCCCTAAATCATTTTTCAGTTCATTATATATTTAGTATTTCATTGTACAGATATACCATAATGTATTTTATCAATTCTCTATCAATATACATTTAGGTTGTTTCTGTTTTATTCCTATCATGAACAATATTACCAAGAACTTACACGGCTTTATGTATTTGAATATATGTAAGATAAATTCCTGCAGTTGAATCATACCAGAAAACACTTGCATTTAAAGTATTTTATAGAGATCTGTCATATTTTTCCTCCAAAGAGACTCTACTGCATTACACTCACACCAATATGAGTTCAAGAACCTGTTTTCTCACAACTTCAATAAATGTATGCGTGATCAGTCAGAATTCCCTCAGATGCTTCCAATTTACCATCTCTTTTGATCTCTATCTTCAGGCTTTCTTTTCTTCTATTTAGCTCTCTGATAACACTTAGATTTTGTACCAAACTTCTCTGTGAATATGATCTTGCACTTATTTCTCTATGCATACCCTCTTCATTGCCTCCTCTCATGCTTCCAACCTCATTTTTCCTGCTCACAAATTTCTTGGATAGCTTCCAAGGAGCTCAGCACAACTAAACAGAAAACAGATGCTCTGTGAACCTGCCAGCCTCCTGAACCAATAGAGAATGTTAATCAGGAAACATAGAAATAATCTGGGTCACATTTTAAGAAGAAATAAAAATTCCTATTGGTGTAGCCACAGGAAAAAGGCATCTAGAAGGATTCTGTATTGTCTTTTGTTAAAATGGAATCTGGGGCTGGTGCTGTGGCATAGCCATAGTAAAGCTCCTGCTTGTACTGCTGGCATCCTATAAGGGTGCCAATTTGAGTCCGGGCTGTTCCATTTCTGATCCAGCTTCCTGCTAATGAGCCTGAGAAAGTAGATGATGACCCAGGTGCTCGGGCCCCTGCTCCCTCCTGGGAGACCTAAATGAAGCTCCTGGCTCCTGGCTTCAGTCTAGCCCCACTTTGGCCATTGTCATTGGGGGAATGAACTAGCAGATAGAAGATCTCTCTCTCTCTCCCTCTCTCTCTCTCTGCCTTTGTCTCTCCCTCTCTGTAACTCTTGCCTTTCAAGTAAATAAACCTTATAAAAAGAAAAAAAAATATGTAACTTTAAAAACAATGGAATCTTTTTTTTCTAATATTCCATACTAGATAGAATTCCTGTCTTTGAATCAATAGCTCATGATTTTTATTCATTATTCCTTCTTTGGAACTGGGGTGGGGAATGGCAAAAAAGTAGAAGAAAGAATGGGAAAAAATAAAAACCTAAAAGTACCAGATTGTACAGGAAGACAGGAAAAGAGGGAATAAAAATAAGGTTAAGAAATAAAGCCTACTTTTTAAATCCTTAAAAACAGAAATGAAGAAAGGAAGAGGATATAGGCAAAGAAGTATGGTTATGTTTTTAGAATTATATCCATTAAATACATGAAATCTGTTCTCTTTATATTAATAAATATAAATATGTTTAAAAATTAAAAGCTTTGTTTTTCTTTTATTGAATCACTACTGCCTCTAAAAACAGAATCCAAAGGCAAGCATGGGTTGCAGGGTTGAGGCAGAGTGGAATGGGCAGTGACAGCCCTATTCCTCTAACAGCAACCTCTGAACCCCAACTTCTGACCAATCACCCAGAATCAGCTTCATAAAATAAACCACTTAGGGGGAAGGCTCAGAGAAAATCAGTCACTTCACTATCTCTTTGCCTATGAAGCATCTGAGAAATAAGCAGGCCACTAAAGAAAGTGAGATTATGGCCAAGCTATGTATAAAGAACACAAGGATATAAAGTTGGGAGGCAGTTTGGTGATTTATGAGCACTCACAGTGAACTGCAGATGATGGAAAGGGATGGATCACAGAATGAGAGCTCAAGTAGGCAGCCCAGAGAACAATGATCAATCAGCCTTTAAGTTGAGATTTATGAGTATTTGCAAAGTGTACAAATGAGTACTATATACAGCAACAGTAATTTTCTTTTCCTTAGGACATAAGGCAAAATATTTTTTTTCCAATTTTTTAACTATTTTTTCATTTCCTTTAAAAGGCAGGGGAAGAGGGAGAACAGAGATCTCTTCCATTTGCTGGTACCTCCCCAAATGCCCAAAAACACAGCTAGGAATATGCCAGGCTGAAGCCAGGATGCTGTAAATCCGTCCAGGCCTGGGTGAGATCAGCTGATCAGTGATATCTGCCTTTATAAAGAGACCCTCAGTATAAAATAACACCCCCTACTGAAGGTTTTCGGGATCTAAGAGAAAACTTTAACTGCATCACAGATGAGAGCAAAACATTAATCCAGAGGCTGCCGTGAGCTAACAGGTTTCCTTGCCTACCTGAGAATCAACCTGGTCACTAGGGAAATCAAGGAAAGAGGACCAAGCAAAGCTACTTGGGACCTGTGAGCAGAGGAAGAGCCAGTCATGGGCAGTTCTGGGCCCCCTTAACCCTGGAATGGGTGCAAAAACTAGCCAACTCCAATTTAGGATGAGTGAACAGACAAGCAGGCTGATCAAAGATTGTGTGAAGGGGCTGGCACTATGGTGAAGTGGTTAAAACCACCACCTGCCATACCGGTATCCCATATGGCACAAGTTCAAGCCCTGGCTACTCTACTTCTGATCCAACTCTGTTATGGCCTGAGAAAGCAGAAGACAGCCCAAGTCCTTGGGCCCCTGCACATGTATTGGAGGCCTGGAGGAGACTCCTGATTCCTGGCTTCAGATCAGCCCAGCTCTAGCTATTGCAGCCATTTGGGATTGAACCAGCAGATTGAAGATGCCTCTCTGTCTCTACCTGTCAAATAAATAAATCTTAAAAAAAAAAAGTGTCACCTATTCAGGAATCTGGATACAAGAGTGACCTAAAAAGAACCATCAAGGGATGTACAACAGGATCGAGGGTGGTAAGTGGGTAATAAATGCACAGATTCTAGCTCAAGACAGCAGACAGTGCCAACCTTCTTTTCTGTTGTAAAGTTTTTTTAAAGGCCTTGGGGAACATATCTGTAGACAATTGATATGTAAGACACACATGGGCCATTTGCAATTGGTCTATTATTATTATTATTATCATTATATTATTATTATTATTTCCTTGAACAATGAGCATCAGGAACTACCTCAGGGAGGAACAACTAAAGGGAATTACTTCAGACCCCTTCCTAGGGAATTTTGCATCCTACATGAAGCTCTTCTTACAACCACTTCTCTTATTTTTCATTTAAAAACAATAGAATCTTTTTTTCTATATTCTATACTGGATAGGATTACTGTCTTGGAATCAATAACTCATGATTTTCATCATTTTATTGTTATTATTTGTATTATTTTTTCAGGGAAAATAATTCATCCCTAAAGAGGCTTCTTTTTTTCCATATAGCCCAACAACTATTTCATTCTACAGAAAAATGCAACCTGAAACAAAGAACTCCAGTCCCCTGGTTTAAGCAAAGGGCACATGTGCATTATTCCAGGTCTGCACCCCTTTTCCTTCTACTCACATGTGGTCTATCTGCATAGGAAAAAAGAGTGTGGGCTGAAAGTAACCACAGCAGTAGAAGTGGTCAGCATTTCCATTATAAAACTGATTTTAATGACCTCAAATTCAGTCATAAAACTTCTGCTTTTAGCAAGGGACACATACACACACACACACACACAGCCATATTCACCCCTCTATGAAAACTCTCTTGTGAACTGCTTATTTAGGAGTGTCATTTTGCATTTAATTACAGCAGTTCTATACTAATTATAAAAATATCTACATAAAAAACTAAAAAATGAGTCAACTATACCAAAAAAATTTTTAAAAATTAATTCTAAATTAAAAAAATAAAAAACCCTGGAGCCAGTGCTGTGGAGGAGTGGGTAAAGACACCACTTGCAGTGCCGGCATCCCATATGGGCACTGGTTCAAGTCCTGGCTGCTCTACTTCCAATCTAGTTCTCTGCTATGGCCTGGGAAAGCAGTGGAAGATGGCCTAAGTCCTTGGGCCCCTGTACCCATGTGGGAGACCCAGAGGAAGCTTCTGGCTCCTGGCTTCGGATTGGCACAACTCCAGCTTTGCGGCCATCTGGGATTGAACTAGTGGAAGGAAGACCTCTCTCTCTGCCTCTCCTTCTCTGTGTAACTCTTTCAAAAAAAAAAAAAAAACAACAAAAAAAAAAACAAAAAAAAACAAATAAATATTAAAAAAAACTCTAAAAGATAAAAGGTTAATTTTGGTAATCTACACAAATAACCTGTGTTCTATTTGTACTTTTGAATACTTCCTGACCTCTCCCCTGGCTTTCCTCTCCTCACTCATCCCTCACCCCCTTTCTGCATCACTGTCCCACATGTTCCTGAAACTCTCTCCCTTTGGAACAGTCTTGTAGACTGCAATTCAATCATGGGAGAAATATTACTTCAAAATGATTCTCTAGTGCATGCCTGAATGGCATCTAATAGCAATAAGCAGACCTTCTAATATCCCTTAACTATATTTCCAGCATATGTGGGGCCAGCAATGTGGCATATTAAGTAAAGCCACTACATATGACACTGGCATCCCACATGGGCTGTGGTTCACATCCCAGCTACCCTTCTAATCCAGCTTCCAGGTAATGTAGCAGAGGATAGCCCAAGTGTTTGTGTCCCTGCTCTTTCATAGGAGACTTGGATGAATCTTTTGGCTCCTGCTTTGACCCAGCCCAGCCTTGGCTGTTGTGACCACCGAGGGAATGAATCAGTAGACGGAAGATTCATCTCTCTCTCTCTCTCTCTTTCTCTCTCTCTCTCTCTCTCTATCTCTTGTGTGTGATGGGGGTGTGGATGTCTTTCCCTCTTTCTAACTCTGCCTTTCAAATATATATATATATATATATATATATATATATATATATATATATATTTTTTTTTTTTTTTTAAAGTGTTTCAAAAAAGGGTCCACACTGTGGTCCAGCTAGTTAAAACCATAACCTGCAAAGCCACCATCCCTTAAGGTACCAGTTCATTTCCTGGTGGCTCCAATTCCCATCCAGCTCCCTGCTAATGGTCTAGGAAAGCAGCAGAGGATGGCCCAACTTCTTGGGCCCCTGCAACCACATCAGGGATCTGGCTTTTGGTTCCAGGCTTAGCCTAGCCCAGCCCACGCTGTTATGACTATTTGGGGAGTGAACCAGAAGATAGAAATCTCTCTCCTAGAGAAAAAGAAAAATAAACAAACACAAAAAAATTCCTGTCATTCTGCCTTTCTGATTTAAAAAAAAGATTTATAAAATAAGAAAACAACTAGTCATAAATATTATGACTCAAGTTGACATATGATGGATCCAAGAAAGCTACTGCTTACTTTGTCTAGTGCCTCCTAATGCTTTCCTACAGAAAAATCATTTATCTTGCTTTCCAAGCACTCAAATACCAAAAGTACCAATGCTATCCAGTATAACTCTGTTTAAGGTTGCTTCAGTATTGAAGGAAAAGAAAAGGATCAAGGGGCACAAATCCAGGATGGTTTCAGGGTGACAGCATCCTCCTTACTTTGCACCTTGGTTTCTAATTAGAGACGGTCACAAAGGTAACTTCAGATACTGCAGAACTGCACAAACACTTTCAATCAATCACAGACATTGCCATAGGCTCTCTGTGTGTACAGTGGAAGGAGAACACAGAGCACTCCACAAGGCAGAAACATGTTAAAGAAAATTTTTCTACCCTGCTGACCACAATCTCAAGAATGCCCTGATCAAAATTCCATTCCAGTTCAAGAAACAGACTACCTGAATTTTTCTCTACTCAGGTGTATTCCTGTATGAAGAAACCATCTCCATGTGGGCATGGCACCACCACACAATGCAAGCCAGGCTAATAGCAGAGCTATGGCTTTGATGCTCTGAGAGGAATGGATAACATCTATGAGTTCTGACTGAACTAAAAAGTTTCCCTCTGCTCTAGGAGTCTGATACAGATTTGAACTAAAAAGATAGAAACACAAAAACCAGCTGCATCTCTTAGGTGAGAAGAAAGGAATACTGGTCTCTAGTAGTTACTTTGTAGCATATTAGCTTTGAGAGGATTTCATTTTCTACTTATATTTGAGGAAATAAAAAGATTGAGCCAGTTCCATCCTAACACATAGCATTTTTAGCCACTGATCACATAACAACTAGCCTAAAGAACTAAAAGAACAGACTGACACAATGCTGACACCTGTTCAACAGGCTTCTCCAAGATCTTGACACACAAGTAAACAGAAGGGAAATGGTGGGGTGAATGGGGGGAATTGGTGGGTTAAGCCACCATAGCCTCAAATGATGGCATCTCACGTGAATGCCATTTATTTACTTATTTGAAAGTTGAAGTTATACACACACACACACACAGAGAGAGGATGTCAATGTGGTGTAGCATGTAAAGCCACCACCTGCAATGCTGGCATCCCATATCAGCACCAGTTCATGTCCCAGCTGCTCCACTTCTGATCCAGCTACCTGCAAATGGGCTGGAGACAGCAGAAGATGGTCCAAGTACTTGGGCTCTTGCCATCCATGTGGGAGACATGGATGAAGCTCCTGGCTCCTGGTGTGGGCCTAGCCAGGGCCTGGTCCAGCCCCCACTACTAAAACCATCTGGGGAGTGACCCAGTAGAGGGAAGATCCCTCTCTCTCTGTTTCTCTCTGTAACTCTGCCTTTCAAACAAATAAATATATCCTAAAAGAAAGAGAGAGAAAGAGAGACCTTCCATCTGCTAGTTTTCTCCCCAGATGGGCACAACAGCCAGGGCTGAGTCAGGTGGAAATCAGGAGCCAGGAGCTTCATCTGGATGTCCCACATGGGTAGCAGGAACCCAAACACTTGAACCATCCTCCACTATTTTCCCAGACCATTATCAGGGAGCTGGATCATAAGTGAAGCAACTGGGATATGAACCATAACCTATTAAGGATGCCAGAATTGCGGGCAGTGGTTTTAGCCCATGGTGCCAAAATGCTGGCCCTGTGAGTTCCAGTTTAAGTAACATCTGCTCCACTTCTGATCTGTCTGTTAATGCACTTGGAGAAGAAGCAGAAGGTGATCCAAGTATTTGGGCCCCTGCTCCCACATGGGAGACTTGGATGGAGTTCCAGGCTCCAGGCTTTCAACTGGCTCAATCCTGTTCATTGTGGCAATGAACCAGCAAATTGAAGATCCTCATCCTTCTGTGTCTCCCTCTTCCTCTGTAAACCTGCCTTTAAAATAAAATGCTTAATTCTTACAAAAAAAAAGGAAAAAGATAAAAGAGGAGCCACATATAAACAATAGAGCAAAGCTACAGTTGTGCTATTCCTCGGCAGCCTTCTGCCTTAAGTTGGAAGTCTCCAGCTTACAGACATCGACATAAAAGACACACTTACAACATACTTCAAAATAACAGAGGAGAGGTTTTCAAGGCAGGTTGATTTTATGATGACTTTTATTGTAAAGTTACACTAACAATAGGCAGATCCCTTTTAGTGCAACCAAGTTAAACTCAGTGCCTAATTCAAGGAAACAACCTGAAGAAGATGTACTGATAGTAGAGAGAGCTGAAATGTCTCCATTACTCTTCTCAACATCATAAACAGAAGGAAAAAAGGTATGCATGTCTGTGCTTATAAAGAGGATGGAAGCACACCAATTTCAGAAGAGGTAGAAGCAAAGTTCAGATATAGTTTTCTTAAGAAAATAAAATGAAGTAAATTTCAGAACAGAATGTGGGTTGAAAAAAATTATCAATTCATCAGTTCTCACCAGGATCCAGGAAAACTGCCCATGTGAGCCAAACAATGGCTTAGTTCCCACTATGGGCAGGTATAACCCAACCAGGCACTCAGAGAATATGAGCAAGGCTTTTCCAGAAGATGAAACATGAAATATAAACCAATCACACAGAACATCTATGTCTAGTGCTCAATGTGAGCCTCAGAATAATCACTCAGCAAACCTGCTAGGTCCGAAGAGAAGTCAGCTTTTTAGTTTTGCAGTTACAAGGAAAACACAGTTACTTGAAATATTTTATGCTGACTAAAAACATATTTGTCCTTCTCTGAAAAATAGCCTGATGTGGACAAGGGCTGACAGTTATGAAAACAGAATTACATGCAGTCTGCTAGATGTGAATTAGTGGAAAAGCTCAAAAATAATGTCAAGACCAGAGAAGCATAATGAGAAAAGCAACAAAATGAGGGATGGATGAGTTTCCTCAGCCCTTTTCCTCCATCAAATTCCATAGGAAACTATACTTGCTAATGTAGTGGCATTCATTCCACTGCCAAAACGTTGGAAGGTAGGACAAATTGTCTACTTGAAGGTGCCCAATGTCAGTCCATCAGAGTTTCTCAATGGCCAGTGTCACACAAGAAGCAGTCTTCCCAGGGACAGAGGCCAAGTGGCATCTTGGATCAAGGCAGTGAGTATTGCTGGGCAATCATCCCCTTAGCAGACCAGCAGAAAAAGGAAAGAGAAAAAGTGGAGAAGAAAGTTAGGGAAGAGAAAAATGGAAACCTCAATTTGTAGACTCCATCTTCCTGGCTTACAGATGCTCAGCCAAGAGCCACCACAGGCTTTAGAAGCCACTGGGAGGCAGCGGCACATCATGGTCACTCAGAAAAATCAATGGTTTCCTGTTGTCTATACATAGCTGATTTTGGCCTGTACACATTCCAGGTGAAATAAATGCACCTGAATCAAGTAAAGAAAAAGACTTAAAAAACCTTTGAATACAATATTCCATGGGAAATGAATTTTGCAAAGCCAAGTCACCCAATAGAGTAGATGGGGGAATCTATATTTTAAAGAAGTGCCATTCATGGTAGGCCTGATATTCAGAGATCAGTTTTGAGTTTTACAATTCCCCCACATATGCATCCTCTCTTTATCTCTCCCAAGAAAGACCAGACACTGAAGAGTCTCTACATCATGCACATCTAGAAAAGAACATCTGTACATGAGTTGGTACAAATTGTGCACATGGATATCTCATGAACACTAGCCATAAACATGCATCTCCACATGCCATTTAAGACTGTTCACAGAAATAGGTTCTCTGTGAGCCACCAGTAGCAACATTATTTTTGATGCACACACCTCTCTCATCACACAGGATTCGTATTTCTCTTTCTGAGAAGTAACAGAACCATTTCAACCACATGATTGACATCCTTTGACAGTATGTAGAAACTTAATTGATGTCTTTGGAATATGTTGTCTAGAACTGTCTGTCTTCCACAGGATTGGTAATTGCAGCCATTCATTCACTCTTAGGCAGATTTGTGAATGGCCTTGGATTTGCCATTAACATTTGACAGGGGTGGGAATGTATTTTTTTTCCTGCCAAGGTCATTTGGATATTTATAACATCATTCATGGATCACACAAAATTATCAAATTAAAAATTAATATGCTATAGATTGATTATCCAGTACCACATGCAGTTGCCTTGGCAGGGCCAGAACAGATGATTTCATGGACCCTACATGGCCCACAAATTGGCTGTTCCCCACCTCTGATTTGGAGTAAAATGTTAACTAAAGTTCTGACTTCTTTCACTTTGCTTATTGGCCAAGTCAGAGCCGATGTCCAATAAAGGCCCTTAGAACCTACTGGAGTTAGAAGAAACTTTTTCCCATTTCCCTTGTAACTTTAGAGTACATTTTCATAGCCACTAATTCTACTTCAAGTTGTCTATCGATGGCCTAGTTTTGTGGCACACAGGTTTAAGGTACCTCCTGCAATGCCAATATTCTATATGTGCACCAGTTCAAGTCTCAGCTGCTCTACTTACAATCTAGTTCTGTACTAATAGGCCTGGGAAAAGCAGCAGAAGATGGTTCAACACTTATAAAGGACTTGTCCCACCCTTCCCTTCCTCCTTTTCTTCCTCCCCCCATGCCCCACTTCCTCACTTTTGTGGATATCCTAGGTGCCAGAGTGACCCTTCTTTCTCCTTGCAATGCACCCTTCCTAACTGGATTAAAAACTTTGAGTCCTGACTCACCTGCCTGCAGCCCTCTTTGTCTCCAATAAAGCAACCTTCTCTGTTGAGTTTTATCTGTCTCCTTTTCCCATCTCCAGAGGATACAAAAGGCTAGAATCCTGAGCTATTCCAAACCTAACAACTTGGGTCCCTGCCACCCATATGGGAGTCCCAAAAGGAGTTCCAGGCTCTGTCCAGGATTCACTTTCCAACTGAGCTATCAAAGGACACTATCCAGGATTCACTTTCTATTTTTACTTCCTAGATGGTCTCATTATGCTCAACAATTAGTAATCTGTGATAAAACCACAGCACATGAATCACTGAAACACAGTTATGCATGCGAAAACTTAATTATACTAAAACTCAGAAATAGTTTTCAAGGCCACCTCTTTTACTCCACTAGGTGGGCACCTCTGTGTGGGGAGAGAGGCACTTTTTTGTCTTCTCTCTTTTCCTTACCCTTCCTCACATTAACAACTTGTATAGATGCCTCCACAGAACATAGTCATTATGAAAATATATAATATCCTCCCATGTCAAAAATGTCATAGGCTTAAACACAGAACCCAAAATAAGACAAATAATGGGCCCTCTTAATTAAAACCATAAAGACTGTTAAGATAATCAGCTTGGTGGATCATTGGGTGACTAAAGAACTAGACAGAGAATAAGTGTTACTTTTCTGTATTTATGTTTTTATAGTCCTCCAACTTATGCAAATCCAGATAAAAATAGCTCCAGTAGGGGTTGGTGCCATGACTCACTTGGTTAATCCTCCACCTGCAGCACCGGCATCCCATATGGGCACCGGTTCTTGTCCTGGTTGCTTCTCTTCCAGTCCAGCTCTCTGCTGGGGCCCGGAAAGGCAGTGGAGGATGGCCCAAGTGCTTGGGCACCTGCACCCACATCAGAGACCAGGAAGAAGCACCTGGCTCCTGGCTTCAGATCGGTGTAGCTCCGGCCGTGGTGGTCACTTGGGAGGTGAACCAATGGAAGGAAGACCTTTCTCTCTGTCTCTCTCACTAACTCTGTCAAATAAATAAAAAATAAAAATAAAAAAATTCTACTTTATAAAAAAAAAAAAAATAGCTCCAGTTGACCCACAGAGTAGACTGTGTTAACTTCAGCTAACTTTGCAAAGGGATCAGTGGCAAGTAATTGATGGAACAAGGATATAAGCTTTAGCCATCCTTGCTAAACATTATTCCTTGCTCTTGAATTTCAATTGAGTCTCACACCCCATTGCCTTCATACCCGGATCCTGCATTCTTTTCCAGGTTCCCAAGACCCCGCCCAGTTCCTGGAATTCCCCTCTAGCTGCTGCCCCCATCCCCACCCCCATCCCTCCTAAATTATCAAAGGCCCAGCCCGTGGGGGTCGAGGCCTTCTGCCACAGGTTCACCCACCTCTATGAATTTATTTCCTCTGAATAAGTTCAGTCTGGCTGTAAATTCATATACTGCCTCCTCTCTATTCTGCACCTCTTTTCCTGACATTTTGGTGCCCAGTGTGAGAAGGCACCAATCTGCAACTCTTTTCCTAACAGTAATAGTTGACATCCTTGCTAACAGGAGAAGAAGGGCTGAATACAGACATCAAAAAACAGCAAAATAAATCAACAGCTATGATTCCATGGCTTCAAATTCCAGATTGAAAAATCCACAAAGCTACAGCACATCCTTCATGTTGCTCCCGCTTGGAAAAAGTCAGCTGAACATTTAGGGTCCTCATAGGGCCGAGGAGGTGCAGGATGGGGGAGCAGATTCTAGTCTGATTCTCCTTCTCCAACCTCCTGCCCCCTCAGCTCCCTGCTGAAGGCCATCAAGCCCCGCCCTGCTGGAATGGCCTCTGGATACGACGGGAGGCTCGACCATAAGGCATTCTCTGATCTACTCAAAGTAAGAACCGGCCTTAGGTAAATATAGAGAACAGGAGTCTCGCTGTCTTCTTCGTTGTGCTCTTACCTGTCCCGCTTGTGCAGTCCCCCCATCCGATAATCTTTCTCTTGTAACCACTAAATAAAGCACATTAAGGAAAGTTTGGGCGAGGTAGCATGCCACTGTTCGTGCGCTGGGAGGCTGCAAGCGGCAGTGGGAGGCCCTACAGCCCGGATTCCAGCCCTGACTTCCCAGGGGAAAGCTGCCAGATTAGAGAAGCAAGTGAGCCACATCTGGGAGCCGCCAGCCGCCCTAGCACCCACCCCCTCCCCCACACACGCATCGAGTACCTTCCTATTCTCTATACTTGCCATAGAAAGTCCTGGGAGCACGTCCTTTTTCTTCAGGGCACACGAGGGGAAAATTAAGAGTGTGGGGCAGAAAAAGTCCTCAGCACGTGGAACCCACAGACGGCAAATGAAGAGGCACAGCCACAGCGTGCGGCAGGCTCTGGGTGTGTGCTCGCAAACTGCCTGGGACTGCAGTGCGGACCGAGAGGCAAAGTGGAAAAGATCAGAGCAGCCTCTTGGTACTCACTCTGGTCAGTGAATGAGCTTCCTCTGTTCCTCAGAGGCTCATGGACAGAAATGCGCACGCGCAGATTCTTTCTTATTGGCAGGCTCAGATACGCAATACGTCAGGACACCTGAGGACTCTGGGAAATGGAGTCCAGCATGGGGCATCCGGCTCTCCCCAAAAGCTTCAGAAGGATTTTGCTTTTGTTTACATTCCTCCTCTTTCTTCTCACCTCAAAATCTCAAGGATCAGTTGGTGTTCTTCCTTTCCTGAACAAAAATCTTAAAGAGTGATACCCGCTGCTGCTAACTGATACCCAAACTTTTGCTCCTTTATAAACTCTATTCTTCTGAGAAAGTCTTATTTGCTGCTTTGTCCCTGGAAATTTCTCTCAGGTAATAAATAACAATGAATACAATACAACTTTTAGCAGAGGTGTAGAAGGCATAGTTTAGCATCCAAATTTGAAAATACAATTTTTATTTGTGTTTTATTGATGTTTATATTTCTTTTTTAAAGATTTTTACTTATTTGTTTGAAAGGCAGAGTTATTGAGAGGCAGAGCCGGAAAGACGGGTCTTCCTTCCACTTATTCACTCCCCAAATGGCTGCAGTGGCTGGAGCTGAGCCTATCTGAAGCAGGAGTATCTTCCAGGTCTCCCACATGGGTGCAGGGGCCCAAGTATTAGGCCATCTTCCTCTGCTTTGCCAGGCCATAGCAGAGAAATTGATAGGAACTGGAGCAGCCCGGACTCAAACCAGTGCCCATATGGGGTGCTGGCACTGCAGACAGTGGTTTTACCTGCTATGCCACAGTGCCAGCCTCTATAGTTCTTTTCAAATTATTTTTCACCATCTTTTAATTCACCAAGCACAGAAACAACCAGCAGAACTGGATGCAGAACTAACATTGTTGAGTGTCTTATAGGAGCCAGGTTAAGGAACTAAATACCTTACATCATATCATTTATACCTTAGATTAATTCTGGAGACAGTAACATCAGGAGTTTACAAAGAAGAAATTGAGGTGCAAAGTGATGTCACTAAAAGGTCTGGGTTAAAGGTCAACCAAAATCTAATACTGGTTTAGGAAATCTTTCTTTTGTCTTGGGGCTCAGTTTCTAAAACCCTAGATTTCTCATCTGGAAAAACACTGAGAAAGAGGAAAAGTACCTACAAAAATAATCTACACTGTGGAGAACCACCAACAATTATAACTTATAATTTGTCTAAAAAAGGAAGGAGATTCAAATTTGCTATTATTCCATGGTTTTTTAGGTTTAATATCAAGAAAGCATGTAAATATTAAGTATTCTTAAGTATATGTGTGCTTTTTTTAGTTTTTAAGTAAAAATATAAGTGGATAACTGGATGACATTGAGTTCTATGTTTATGATTACTTTTGTCAATTATAGTTCATGGGGTTAGGTTGTTGCTAGATTAGGAATGCTTAAATTTTTATCCATTTACTTCACACTAGTATTTATTACATCAGGCAATATTCTTTCAGTAGATTCCTCTTTCTTGCCAAATTGAAAATTTCTTGAGGACAAGAAACATGCTTGCACTGATATTGTAACTCAGCATCTTGACAGTCTCTTAGCTGCATGAATAGTTGAAAATATAAAAAATAAACAAATGAGATTTCTGACCTCCAAGAATTGTCTAGTAGAGGATTCAAGAAACTAAAATTCTATTTGATGACTGCCAGAATTAGGTGGATATAAAATTTGTTGTTTTGATACAAATTTGATCATAAAAGGAGCATATAAATCACTACACAGGGTCGAAGTGTATAAACAGAGACCATCCAGGGCCACACAGGATAAATGTTCATCCTAGCTATGTAAGGCTTTCTATTTATTTATTTAATAAGCCTTTATTGAGCAATCTTTTGTGTGGTGTGTTGATAGAACTACCAGACACCTGATTTCCTTAGAAATTAGAGTAAGAAACACTGAGCAACCAGATATAGGCAGAAAGAGTGGGCTGAATCACAAAAGGTTTTGAACACAAAAGTAAAAAGACAAAAGGCAAGGAAGTCAATTAAAGAGTCTATTACAGGGGCCAGAGCCCAAGGCTCACTTGGTTAATCCTCCACCTGCGGCACTGGCATCCCATGTGGGCACCTGATTCTAGTCCCATTTACACCTCTTCCAGTCCAGCTCTCTGCTTTGGCCTGGGAGGGCAGTGGAGGATGGTCCAAGTGCTTGGGCCCCTGCACCCACGTGGGAGACAAGGAAGAAGCACCAAGCTCCTGGCTTCGGATCAGAGCAGCACTGGCTGTAGCAGCCATTTGGGGAGTGAACCAATGGAAGGAAGACCTTTCTCTCACTCTCTCTATCACTGTCTATAACTACCTGTCAAAAAAAAAAAAGAGTCTATTACAGGTGCAAGTTGTCTGGTGCATAACAAAGCTTCCCAGCCAGATGAATCAATTAATTTACAAGCTTTTATTGGAATTCCACTCGCAGGCAAGGTTCACCAGTCCCAACAGAGCGGGGGGGGGGGGGGGGAGTCACTTGTCAGAAGTTGGGAGGGCTCCTTTTGTAGATACAGGGTGTGGGGGTTAAAGGTTTAGGCAGGTCTGATCCTCATTGGTTGACCTTTAGGCACCCACAGGGACCTTGACAAGGACTTTTTGTTGCCAGAAGTGTGGGTAGGGACTCTCCATTCCCAGAAGTGTGAACCTTTTCTCCTGCAGATCCCAAAGCTATCAACGGGTAATTTAGTAGGACCTGCACCAAGTGTGAATGAAGAAGAGGCAACACATTACAGTGAGATCTAAAAGGTAGAATCAACAGTATTTCAATGCTCGAATATGGTAGATGATGGCAGAAGGAAACTCCTGTGTAAATCTTAAATTAGAATTTATTATTTAAAGTACAAGGAGCTCTCAGTGCATAATGTTCATCAATAATAAATATCTACCTCCAATCAAATTATAGAGTTCCCATAAAACCAGGCCACAATCCCATAGGTTGATGCAATGTCAATCATCAAACCAATCATTTTTAACTGCTACCATATGCAATAGTCCTTATTATGATGCAGTTACTTAGAATCTATAAGAACAATCTAAATAAAAAAGTTAAATTAAAAAACCCACAAAATTATAATCACTCAAAGCTGAATTTGGCATACCTCACTAATTCACAGTTCATGTATCCACCAAACTCAGGTACTCAATGTCAATGAAGCAGAAAATAAGTAAAAATTTTCCCAGAATAGCCAAAATATGCATTATAAAGTCCAAGTGAGGTGTCATGCCACTGGGTCAACATCATGACTCCTAAGTAAATTCACTGTGTCTTGGCTACTCTGGTGGGAGTGGATGTTCACAGCAACAGCTGTGAACAGTAAGTGAAAAGGACTCCAACAACAGTGCTGCAGAGCTCCATGGGCCTTAACTAATGTAATATGCAGGCAATCTTTTTTTTTTTAATTTCTAGGAGACTGCCATGCTTTCACTTGTCATGGAACCATAAGAACTGAGCACAATCAGAGCATTCAAGGCCAGCATCCAAAATTCACTTAATGTTAATGGAACACAGTCACTTGGCTTCATGGATACAAGTAAGCCTCACTCACTTGCTATGTCATTCTATCATTCTGTTTGGAGCCATTGGAGCAGGAGAGCACATGGGGCCAGGAACATGGTGTGTAGGTGTCTCATGGTAGTGCTAGTTGTGCAGAGGAAGGGATGGTGGAGGAGAAAATGAGCAAGAGCCCCTACCTCTGTGGAGGTAAGACAGGAGGAAGACAGGGGTGACTTTTCTGCATTATGTTTGGTACTTCCCTGAGTATAATTGATACGACATGAATGATGTGTATATAATGCTTAATATAAAGGCAACTACACTCCTGGGGGACAGATGACAAGGACATAAACAATTACAAAAGAATGTGAAAAAAGCTATAGGTACACAATAGAATCACATCATTTGTGGATGCTATCCTCATGACAGGCAGGAAACATTGGGTTAAGGTCAGATTTCAGAGGTGGCAGAGCCCAGAAATGATACCATTATCTGAAATGAAGATAGACATATGGTAGCTAGAGGCTTGGTAACTTAAGCTGGGCCAGAACATGGATCCTAACTGGGAGGCTGTCAAACCTATCATTAACCTGGACAAGTCTGAGCTCTCCAAGTTTCTATCCTGGTGCCCATGTCTTTGCAGAGAAGAGAGGCATTACCAAGAAAGAGAAACTCATGTCTGTCTTTGGCTGACTAGAGGGACTGTGGGAGCTCCCTATATTTGAGGCAAGAATCTTTTTACCCTGAGGTTTTCTCTTTAGTAAGAAGGCTCTTTTCTAGCATTTTCTTCTTAGCATAAACCTCTCCTACCACCAGATCTCCACAGGTCCACATCAGAGGGCAGATGATAATGACTTGAGTGAACAGAATACTGAGGTATAATCTAAATAGAAGACTCATTTTATGAGTCAAAACTCACCTTATGGTATACTTCAAGATGATGAAACTGAGGGGATTTTGGTCATGCTCAACCTTACAGTCCACCTTAAAAAAGAACAAAAAAGAAAGAAAGAAAGAAAAAAATACCTTTCAGAGCTAAACCCACTAGAATCCATTGGTCAAAGGATCCAGCAGAAGCCTCAGAGGCTGGCCTCATCACACATTTGCCCATGGGGAGGCAGAGCTCAGAAGGCATGAAGGTGTGGATTGTGGCCTTGCGATGCTGACTGCAGCTGCTGATACACTAGGAATGAGTGGTAGGCAGCAGTTTAAGCTATCCCTGCCTCTGTCTGGCCAGCACCACAGTATACATGGACCAAGCCTGCACCTGGAGTGCCTGCTGAGGCCATCAAATACATGGAGACCTAAAGTCAGAGAAGTCTGAAGCACTGCCACAACAAGGTTGGAGAGTTGCCATAGCAACAGCATTTTCAGGGGGTGATGTGGCAGGGGCAGCCCTGGGAAGGTGGGCTGGTCTTCTGATCCTATGTCCTTCTTCTTATGCTCCTCTAAACTTAGCTTAGCCTGGGTTGAGCCCAACAACTTGGTGGGTAATGCTGAGAGGCCACCAGATGAGATTCTGGTTAATGTATGCAGGTTGTGAGTCACAGTGCAAAGAGTATGTGCAACATTGGGTGTTGACCAATGTGCTCACCCACATGCATGATCTGAGTGAGGGTCTGACACAGACAGAATAGGGCATGGGGTTTGCAAGACAGACTGGTGAGTGAGTGAACAGGCTGACTTCTTACTTAGGACTACTAGAGAAGGGTGGAGAGGTTTGCAGACTAGACACAGAGCAAAGAGGTAGCAGTTAGTACATCCCATTTGCCCCTTCCCCAAGATGCACACCCAAGGTTAGCAGCTGACTTCTTAAGTCTGAATTGGTAGTAGTAGTAATGTTTGAAGTTGTGAATGAAGGACTAAATGTGGCTAACATTCTGCTGTCTTTCCTGCAAAAGGTCCAGCAAACAATATTTCCTTAAAACAAAATAGGCATGCACATAGTGTGAGGTTTTACTGAGAGTTCTTTCAAAGTATAAGTACTCCTTGCAGACTTGAAAGATGTTATATGTGTGGATCCTCATTGGGGATTTATAGTTTCATCATTTGGGCTGAATTTTGCCTCTAGTGGTGCACAAAACTGTCTTTATTAGAGTCTTTGACCACTCTTATTGCATTTACCTTTGCTAGTCATTTCCTCAGATTCCCAGCTGAAAAGCAGCAAACATGAATCTCTTTAGCTAAATACTGAAATCTAGCTGAACTGCAATAGATTGTGACTGGCTAAATTTTCACTATAAAGTTTCTACCAGAAATTGCCTTCATCAAAGTCTGCTTTATTCTTTTTCATGCACAGTGATGGAGTAAGGACAAAAAGCCTTAAATCCATGTTAACCTCTCACATAACAAATAGTCCCTTGTTTCTCTACCTTGCTAATATATCTCCACCCTACATTGACTAGCCCTGCCCTACCTGGACTATTGGACACAGCACTATCTGAAGACTATATCAGTCTGAGAGCTCTCCAACTCCTCTCAAGCTGTCTCCCCCTTCTCAGAAGCTCAGCTTCACAGTCCAGCCTCAGTCTAAACCCCTCATATCTCACACTGTTATCTCAAAGGACCTTTAAAACTAGCCCAAACCCTCCCTCTGTCTCAGCAGCCCAGCTTTAGCTCAAACCTCCAAGTCCCTTCTAGCCCCTTTGTATTATATAAACCACTAGTCTGTAAGGGAGGGTGTTCTCTCTCTGCTATGTGTTCACTGGCAACTCTCTCCCATGTGTTTACCTGGTAGAGAGCTCCTCCCAGGTTTTATTCTTCCAAATAAAACTGATCTGACTGTGGCTTTATGTTTTCTCCTCTTTCTAACACACAGCATCTCTTGTTTTGTGGACTTGTGTTTGGAGATTTAAGTATACTACCTCAATCTCCTACAATTTAAAAGCCAATTTATAAACAAGGACTTGGAGTGTTGTGATCTTAGAAACCCTCTTGGCTACTTTTATTGGGAGGTGGGTGTCAGGAAGGGAGTTGCTGGGGAGAGATTGATGAGGTGTCCTTTATGAATTCTGGGTGTTTCACTAAAGCTTTTAACACTTTGGTGATTTAAGCTCTTCAGATTAAAAGCTCATTAACAATTCCTACTCAAAGATGCTGAAAATAATCAGCTATCTAGGTCATAGACCTTTGCTAAGTGTTCTTTCTCCAATTTGAAATTTCTAAAGAGGACTTCATTTAATGTTTTAAGAGTGAAGTTTTCAGGAAGAGAAGACAAAGAACTACCCTTTTTTCCTTTACATAGCAGAATTTAGTTGTGAGAAGTAAGAGGAGTGTGGAATCCAGGGAATGTTGATATTGGGAGGCCTGACCTCCTAATGGCTACTCCCATGATTTCCTACAGCTTTGCTATGTGAGTGAAATCAGATGAGAAAGGATAATGTACAAGCAAGAGGACTCTGGCCATCAATATGTTGTCCATATTAGAGACTAGGGTGCAAGAGGAGTCTTCAAGAATTCAATTAAAAATGTGTATCAGGGAAAAACTAGATACTGATTTTTAAATATTGTACCAACATTATCTTACTTTTTCACTCCATTTCTCCTATGAACTTTAAAAAATTCTTTTGGGTATAGTTTACACTATGTGAGGTCTAGATCACTTGGGATACAGGAGACATTATTATGTCTGAGGCTGTATCATGTGTTGATTGGGCTTATGGGCTCAGAGTATGGGAACTCAAGTGTAACCCATTGGACTTAGCTTGATGGGACAACAGTAGTAATAATGGCAAGCTAGTACTGAGTAATTACATGCCAGATATGGCTCTTAGCATTTTAAATGTATTGCCCCATTCCATTCTTGCTTAAGCTGTAGGCATCATTATTGTCATAATTTCACAGGTGAAGAACAGAGATTGCACAAGATGCTATTGTTAAGAAGTGCCAAAGCTGGGCTGGCCCTGTGGTGCAGTAGGTTAATGCACTGGCCTGAAGTGCCGGCATCCCATATGGGCACTGGTTCGAGTCCCTGTTGTTTCCACTTCCCATCCAGCTCTCTGCTATGGCCAGGGAAAGCAGTACAAGATGGTCCAAGCCCTTGGGCCCCTGCACCCTCATGGGAGACCTAGAAGAAGCTCCTGGCTCCTGGCTTCTGATCAGCACAGCTCCAGCTTTTGCAGCCAATTGGAGGTGAGAGACCTCTCTCTCTCTCTGCCTCTCCTCTCTCTGTGTAACTCTTTCAAATAAATAAATAAATCTTTAAAAAAAAAATAGGAGAGCAGCAAGATGGCGGATTAGGAAGGGAGCTCACTGATAGTCCAGGAAGAGACAATTTAATAAAAGTGGAGATACTGCAGGTTCAAGGAAGAGTAGGGGAAGAAACAGCAGAGGAAACTCTTCCAGAACTAGTGATTCACAGTGGACCTGCGTGGTGAGCGTGGGAGCCAACAGTTCAGGACACCAGTGGCAGAATCAACACACCAGCACTAGAACGCGAGGTGAGCCGAACCTCAATAGCCCGAGACACCAGCAGGCAAGAGCAAAGAGGAGAATAGAGGGAACGAGGCTTGAAACCCCATGGGGAAAAGTTCACCTGGCTAACTAGAAGAGAGAATAAAAAAAAAAAGGTGACTGATACGGACACAAGTTTCTTTCTCTCGGCTAACCTCTCAAAGGCGAGCAAGACAAAGAGCAGGCACCATTTTGGACATATGTCATAAGAGGGGTGACCTCAGTCAGGACTGCATCGGCCCTCAGCCAAGCAGAAAAACCTGACTCGGGGGGGGGGTGAAATAACAGGAGATTAGGACCTAGTGAATGTGTGGTGCTAATGAACTGAGACTGTGAAAAAAGAGACGGTGGGGGAGAGAACTCACGGAATTCATATGAGTACTCTCCAGAGATGCTACAATTTGGTAACCTTGGCAACCCAGTGGGAGAATTTGAGCCCACACTGAGGGCAGCACAGATTCCCTGTGTGGTCCTTGGGAAAGAGCTTCTGATCTCTGGCTCCTGTGGGTATATCATTTGCCTGCTAACGACCTCCAATTCTGCTCAGCTGTGCAGAATTACTTCCCTTTTGAATCAAAAAAAGAAAGAGAGAGATATTTACCATGCCTAACCTGGGAGTGTCACCTTTGGCACACCCTTAACCTTCAAGAACCAAACAGAACTCTCAGGCCACACCCATCTCAAGCCTTTAAGGCTCCATCGAAAGCAGACAGTCCACTTAATACAGTCATAGTATAACAAGAAAAAACACCACAGTGAGGGAAGAAAATCCAAAGAATATCTCTACAATGCCAAGCAACAAATGTAAAAACCAAGAAAACAAGAACAAGGATGACATTATGACACCCCCAAATGAACAAGACACCCCAAGCCAAGATTATGAAGATGATTAGATGGAAGAAATGCAAGATACGGATTTCAAAAAAATTATGATAAGAACAATTAGAAGTGTTCAAAAACAAATGCTTGAGCTACAGAATTCCTTACTGGACAGGATAGAAAATCTCCTTCAAGAAAATCAAATCTTAAGGAGGAATCAAAATGAAATACAGAAAGTAGTAGAACAGGAAAGTGTGATAGTGAAGAGAAATCAAAATGAAATGAAGAACTCAATAGCTCAAATGACAAACACATTAGAGAGCCTTAAAAACAGTAAGTGAAACAGAAGAGAGAATATCAGACTTAGAAGACAGAGAACAGGAAAGGAAACAGTCAAACCAAAGAAAAGAAGAGGAAATTAGAAATCTAAAAAATACTGTCAGGAATCTACAGGATACTATTAAAAAACCCAACATCTGGGTTCTAGGAGTTCCTGAAGGCATGGAGAGAGAGAAAGGGTTAGAAGGCCTTTTTAGTGAGATACTTGCAGAGAACTTTCCGGGTTTGGAGAAGGACAGAGACATCCTAGTACAGGAAGCTCATAGAGCCCCTAGTAAACATGACCAAAAGAGATCCTCACCATGACACGTAGTAATCAAACTCACCACAGTGAAACATAAAGAAAAGATCCTAAAATGTTCAAGAGAGAAACGTCAGATTACTCTCAGAGGATTTCCAATTAGACTCACAGCTGACTTCTCATCAGAAACTCTACAAGCTAGAAGGGAATGGCGAGACATAGCCCAGGTACTAAGAGAGAAAAACTGCCAGCCCAGAATATTATATCCTTCAAAGCTCTTATTTGTGAATGAAGGTGAAATAAAGACCTTTCATAGCAAACAGAAATTGGAAGAATTTGTCAGCACACATCCAGCCCTGCAAAAGATGCTTAAAGATATGCTACACACAGAAACACAGAAACACGGTCATCAATATGAAAGAAGGTAAAGGAAGGAAACCTCACAACAAAAGATCACAGGAAGCTCAAAGTATATATTAGAAAATATCTTTGTCAAATGGCAGGGCAAAGTTACTACTTATCAATAGCCACACTGAACATTAATGGCCTGAACTGTCCAGTTAAAATATACAGATTGGCTGATTGAGTTAAGGAACAAAACCCATCTATTTGCTGTTTACAAGAAACACATCTTTCCAACAAAGATGCATACAGACTGAAAGTGAAAGGCTGGAAAAAGATATACCATGCCAACAGAAATGAAAAAGCTCAGGCTAAAATTTGTGTTACCTTATTTAAAATGTTATCCCAATTGTGTTACTAGACATGATAGTTATCTTAATGAGAAAGCCCCAGAGGCCTAAAGGGTTAAATGCTTGTAAAATCCTACAGGTGCTTTCAAAAATACTGTGAAGTAAGCAAGTGCCTCTTGTTGGTTGATGAGTTTATAATTTTAAACATGGCGACTTAAAGTCTTTTGTCATCCACAGTTATATATGATTTGCTGCTCATAAAACTAAAGCGTTGTTGGTTCTGTGTTTTGTCCTCCTATAGGTTCCTATGGACTTTTTCCAGCCACTTCTATTGTATTCAGTACTTTGGGATGGCTCTGTAAACAGATGAAGCCAATAATGTATGAACAGTACCAACTGAGAGAAAGTATGGTTAACTGAGGTTACTAAAAACAAAAAGCAATTCAAATCAATTGGCAATTTATAAAAAGAGTTTAAAGACTTTAAAAGCTATTATTAAAATTGCTGTATTGGTCTATTATGTTATGTTATATGTGTGTACATATTGTATGTCCACATGGGAAAATTTTATTAAGAATTTTATTTTAATTGGCTTATAGATAAGATTGTCCATAAATTTAAGCTGCTAAAATTAATCAAAGATATGTTTTAATTCGTGTGACCTGAATCTCTGCATCATATGTTTTAAACTTTTTGGTAGAAAGAAACTAAAAACATTTTATATGGTTGTGCTTAAGTTTACTGGCCAAACAAACTACACCATGTTACATATTTAAGAGGTGTTTCCAAATACATGATTCTTAAAATTTGTAGTAGGCATTGGACCTTCTGGTAAATGTTTCCTTAAGTTGTTTTCTAATGGTTGAAACGGTTTGCTAAGTATTCATGTAATATTGCTATTGTCAGCAAGCGATCTAGGAATTGCTCCCTCATTTCTCTATTCTAAGCCCAATTTGTTCTTTCATTTCTCTATTCTCTTCAAGGTAGGTAACTAATTCTATTATGAAGGAATCTGTAGGATGCACAATTTAATCTTTAGACCTTATGAAAGAAATGGCTAACATTTTTCTGTAATAGCATAGCCAAAATAAGAGCTTAAACTATAATCTCATAGCTAGATTCACTTCGCCATCAGCAAAGTAAACAGTAAGTAGCAAAAAACCTCCCTTTCAGACCAAAGGGAAAGAAAGTTTTAAAGTGAGAATATAATTTTCCTCATGGGCATTGTCTACCTTAGAAAAACTACTACAGAACATGCCTGTGACTATAGACTTGTAGTTCAGGCCACCGAAGATTAGAGATGGGACTTGGACACTCCCTTGACTTGCATCCTCTGGTCTGCTTTAACACAAACCAGGAGGAAAAGAAAGCTAGGCATCAGAAGCAATGGGTGGCAGGCCTATTAATGGCTGATCTGTACAGTGATCTGCCCTCAAGGAGACCCAACAGGCCAGTCCACTGCAGTGGCTTTCAATGTGGTAAGCCTGGGCTTCAGCAGAAGTCAGCTTGGGAAGAGCCCTGGCAGCTCTGCCAAGAGTTGGATCACTGGAAATGGACCTGCCCTGGAGTCCAAGGATGCCCAGGTCAGAGCCACAGATCTTATTGGCTCTAAGCTGAAAAGCCCTTCACTCAGCCCAGCCTCCAAAGTGACCACTGCAGCTGAGGGGACGGCCAAGTAGGGTCAGCATCATTGCAGGCAGAACTATAAATTTCTTGTTAGAGATGCCACCTGCCTTTACCTGGCCAGCTCTCCTCCCAGGCCAGCTAAGTAATGAAAGTCAACAGAGTGCCTTCCCCTAGAAGGTTCACACCTCCCTTAGGATGTACCCCACGTGAAGAGATAGATAGGTCTGGGCCTCTTAACTTACAAGGCCTAAAGCCCACCAGATTATTATCAAGCCCCTTCTATCAGGTTCTATTTGCCTCTCAATCAGAAAAATTACTTGTAGCTTAGACAGCAACTTTCTTAGCTCCTCTAATAATGACTCTGTCCTTTGTTCTAGACCCTATCTAGCGCACTTGGGCCTCATTTCTTTGTAATCATAACCTCTACTCTACCACCAATGGCTCTACTTCCAACCTGTGTGTACTGATGGTCCTCTTCCCCACTTAATGCTATATAATTGTTCAGAATTTCTCTACAGATAAACCCCTTTACCTATAAAAGATGAGTGACTTTTCTCCCAGTCTTGGCTGGAATCAGCTTTCTGGTCTGTTGGGTGTTCCCCAATAAACCCTTTCCCTTAAAAAAAAAAAGAGGGAGGTGCCTTTCTCTGAAGGGAGGAGAGAACTTCAACTTTGACTATGACCTTGTCTAAATATGATCAGAGTCGGCGAACTCAAAAGGCTTCCATAGCCTTGGCAACTCATGACGGGAGCCTAGTGTGGTTACTGGTGCCATATACTGGAGTGTCAATTTGTTGGGTCAACAACAGGAGTCACTGTGCACTTGCTCCTCATGTGGGACCTCTGTCCTTAATGTGCTATACATTGTGATTTAATGCTATAACTAGTACTCAAACAGTATGTTTCACTTTGTGTTTCTATGTGGGTGCAAACTGTTGAAATCTTAGTATATACTAAATTGATCTTCTGTATATAAAGAGAATTGAAAATGAATCTTGATGTGAATGGAAGCGGAGAGGTAGTGGGAAAGGGGAGGGTTGCGGGTGGGAGGGAGGTTATGGGGGGGAAGCCATTGTAATCCATAAGCTGTACTTTGGAAATTTATATTCATTAAATAAAAGTTAAAAAAAAGTTGCACTTTGTAAATTCAGATTCATGAAATAAAAAAATTTTTAAAAATAAAATAAAAGTTAAAAAAAAAAAGAAGTGGCAAAGCCAACATTCAAACCTGGAAGGATTTCTTAATGATGATGCTTAGTTTTAGTTGTATGTGTCAGAGTCTGGCTGATTGTACATACTCTGTATTCTCTCTGCACAATGGAGAAGGTTAAGACTTTCAAAAGTCATTATACATGACCTAAATTGATGGAGCTAGAGAAGAATTTGAGGGCCAAGGGACTTCTTACCCCACCTTGGATGAGAATTCTAAGAATCCCGGTGTCTCCCATATCAGCCAACTTTCAGGAGAGGGTGATGTACAGAGTTATACTGCATTCTGTCTTTCAAAGGGATGTTGGCCATTTGCCTCTCCTAGAGATTCCATAGTGAAATACAAGGCAGCCTTTGTCTTCCCAGCCAGAGGGCTTTTTGACTGAACTTTTGGAGAGACTGTAAAGCAATGGAGAAAACAAATGCTGTGCTTGGTAGGACCTAGGAATAATTTAACATAATTTTTGGCCTTAGCACCACTGAATCCCCATGAGCTTTCACTAGAGGAAACATTAGCACGAAACACATAGTCAATACGCAAGTGGGTGTGGCTAGTCCAGTGTGGCAGGAGAGAGCTGGGGAGAGAAATGATACTTGGCATTGTGTATTCCCTGCAGGTAGTAGTGAGCTATTTGCCTATGAACATGCTATGGACTTAACTGGATACTGTTCCCTCTACTCCGGGTGGAAGCAGCCAGATGCCCACTTGCTTCCATTTAGAGATAAGCCTTTGGGATTGTTGCAATGAGGCTATTTCTTTCTTTCTTTCTTTTTTATAACCTGGAATGACATGCTTTTAATTAATTTTGAGCAATGCAGTAAATGACTGACAATGAATTAGTTCGGCAGAGAAAAGTGAGAGGAAAAAGTTTAAAGAACAGTTTTTTGCTATAATTTTTTTTATAGTTGACATTGAAGTATGTTTCTAGAATAAAAAAGGTAAGGGGATATTGCCTATGATGAATTGAAAAAGCAATAACTTCATTATAGTCTTATCAGCTGAAAATAGAGAACTTTAAACATTATTTTTATTGCTTATATAAATTACCTTTAACTTAGATACTTTATTTTTTAAATGATTTGCAAGGTTTCTTCTTTTTTTAAATATTTATTTACTTATTTGAAAGTCAGAGTTACACAGAGAGAAGGAGAGTCACAGAGAGAGAGAGAGGTCTTCCGTCTGTTGGTTCACTCCCCAATTGGCTGCAAATCTTCCTTCCGATGGTTCACTCCTCAGATGGCCTCAATGGCCGGAGCTGTACCAATCTGAAGCCAGGAGCCAGGAGCTTCTTCTGGTTCTCCCATGTGGGTGCAGGGGTCCAAGGACTTGGGCCATCTTGTCCTGCTTTCTCAGGCCATAGCAGAGAGATGAATCAGAAGTGGAGCAGCTGGGACTCAAACCGGCACCCATATGGGATGCCAGCACCGCAGGCAGCAGTTTTACCCACTATGCCACAGCACTGGCCCCCACTTAGACACTTTAAACCATACTTTTCTATTACGTAGTTCACCCACTTCTTGAGTGCTTGCTTTTCAATGCCAGGTGCTTGATCCAGTGGCAGAATTATCATTCAGCTTAAGTCATTCTACTGAGAACTGTCAACAGTAGTTAAAGCAGAATCCTAAAACAGAGGTTAAAATTAAACCAATATTTTGATTTAAAATGAATGTAAAACACACCAAAGATCATGGTACATAAAGCAATTTTGCATTTAAATGTTTATAATGTTTCAATGTTTAAAATGCCTTTTCTTCTTAAAGATAAGGTGTAATATTACATATGTATATGACCATCTATATATACTGGATTGTAATTGTGCTCCTGGTGAATCTTTTCTCTCCAGATGCACCTACAAAATTTATGGGAACACCACTGCTACAAGACCTTCTTCTAAAAATATTACACAGTAAGACAGAAAAGCAGTTGATACACATTATTAATTTTTCCAAGTAATGTTATGTACAATTTTATTGCCAACATATGTGCAACAGTAAGCTTAGAACTATAAATATACAATGTCATTAACATTAGAAAATAAAACTGTTACAAGTAACACAGAGAGGGCGTAGAGAAACTATTTTCCTGCTGCTAAAAGAGAAACAGAGGGAGAGAAAAGCCTAGGATGAGTCATCCATTCAGTATGCTTGTCTTAAATTCTTTACATATATTTCTAAATTTTTTCAATTAAACAAAGAAAGTGCAGATAATTCAGTAACAATAACAAATTGCTTCCATAATAGCTATTTGCCTTTCTAGTCAAATTCACATTATGTTAGGATTAAAAAAATAGGGGCCAGCTCTGTGACTCACTTGGTTAATCCTCCACCTGAGGCACCGGCATTCCATATGGGTGCTGGGTTCTAGTTCCAGCTACTCCTCTTCCAGTGCAGCTCTCTGCTGTGGCCCGGGAAGTCAGTGGAGGATGGCCCAGGTGCTTGGGTCCCTGCGCCCACATGGGAGACCAGGAATAAGCACCTGGCTCCTGGCTTTGGATTGGTGCAGCGCCGGCCGTGGCGGCCATTTGGGGGTGAATCAATGGAAGGAAGGCCTTTCTCTCTGTCTCTCTCTCTCACTGTTTATAACTCTGTCAAATAAATTTAAAAAAATAATAATAAAAGTCAAGATGAGAAACCATTAGCATCCTGGTTCCAAATGATCTATTTCACCAAAACTGGTAATTATTGAAGTTTTGCTGCACATGAAAAGAACAGATGTAGCACATCATGATTTTAAATGTTCTTAAAAATTAACAGAAAATCACCCTTGAAATAGCTTTCCAAAAGACACCGTAGGCAGCAGTTCAGTTAGAAATATCAGCCCTGGGGTCGGCGCCATGGCTCACTTGATTAATCTTCTGCCTGCGGTGCCAGCGTCCCATGTGGGTGCCGGGTTCTAGTCCTGGTTGCTCTCTTCCAGTTCAGCTCTCTGCTGTGGCCTGGGAGGGCAGTGGAGTATGGCTCAAGTGCTTGAGCCCCTGAACCCACATGGGAGACCAGGAGGAAGCACCTGGCTCCTGGCTTTGGATCGGCGCAGCACCGGCCATAGTTGTCATTTGGGGAGTGAACCAACAGAAGGAAGGCCTTTCTCTCTGTCTCTCTCTCTCTCACTGTCTATAACTCTACCTGTCAAATAAATTATATATATATATATATATATATATATATATATATATATATATATATCAGCTCTGAAGAGGTAGAGAATTTGAGAGCATTATCTGAAGACAATCTTGGCATCATCTTCTCTCTGATTAAGATCAACATTTTCAAGTAAGACGATTTTATGGTAACAGGAAACCAGGTTCCATAATCAAACGAAAAGGTGCTGATTGACTCCAATGTCTCAATAATTAGTCTATTACATAAGAAACACAATATGGTCAAGGACACATATGCACTTTGATTCATTTTCGTCTGTTTTCATTATCAAGTTTATTCGTAAGTGAATTTGATATTAATAAATACAAAAAAGCATCATTCACAACAAAGATACAAACCAAAACTGTCGGAGGCCACCCGACAAACCACATGGAGACGTAGCACTCAGTCAATTCATCACCACGTTTATTGCCTCCTCGCGTTCCAGGCCAAAGTAGGGGGCCCAGCGATGAGGGACTGGAGGCCGTCTCCCTGGGGAAACTCTTCAGCCTCCAGCCGCGAGCACCAAGAAGAACAAGGATATATACCCCAGGCCCCATACAGATAACATTCATTGTGTGCAATTATGCATAGCACAGGAACAAAGCAAGTTTACAAGGTAGCAAAGATCATGGTACAAGCTTTGCTGATAGAGCAAAGAACATCATAAACCTTTATCAGAAGTCACATCCTGCCTGCAGGAATGAGTCTTGTGCCTTCAGAACAATAAGCACAGGAGACAGGATTAGATAAGGGACAGCCTCAGCCTGCTGCATCTCATGTCGGGCCAGGGCCACTAGCCCCGACACAAAACCCCTGCAATAAAACCTTCTAATTTCATAAGTATTAAGAAAACAGGGGCCAGCACTGTGGTGCAGTGGGTTAACGCCCTGGCCTGAAGTGCTGGCATCCCATATGGGCACCGGTTCGAGTCCCAGCCGCTCTTCTTCCAATCCAGCTCTCTGCTATGGCCTGGGAAGGCAGTGGAGGATGGCCCAAGTCCTTGGGCCCCTGCACCCACATGGGAGACCTGGAAGAAGCTCCTGATTCCTGGCTTTGGATTGACACAGCTCCAGCCGTTGTGACCATCTGAGGAGTGAACTATTGGACGGAAGACCTCTCTCTCTCTCTGCCTCTCCTCTCTCTGTGTAACTATAACTTTCAAATAAATAAGTAAATCTTAAAAAAAAAAGAAAACAACAGGGAGATAATTTGGTGCAGCTTTCTTAAGGGACCATAGAAGGATATGGTTTTAAATAAAAATGGCAAGATCAATAACCAAAAAACAATATCAGTTTTACTGAACTGGATGGTTCTGTAACATTTCTCTTTGAGATCTTAGTTTTCAAACTACAGATCACCCCCTAAGAGGTGCCAGCTAATGACATTTATCACCATCACACTGACAGAGGTCAGCTGAAGTCCAGCTTAGTCCTGCATTGTTTCACACATTTAAGTATTTCTAGCATAGCACATGATACAGAACAAAACTCAAAGTAGTCATAAAAATATTATTCTGCTGTGGAATAAAGGCAAAAAATGTTTAAGAGTATTAACTTTTTATTTTATTTTTTATTTTTTTATTTTTTGACAGGCAGAGTGGATAGTGAGAGAGAGAGACAGAGAGAAAGGTCTTCCCCCTTGCCGTTGGTTCACCCTCCAATGGCCGCCGCGGTAGGCGCGAAGAGTATTAACTTTTAAAGTTTTAAGCATTCCTGTTTAACCATCATTTTAAAAAATTATATAGCCGTAACATTGGCAAAGGTTAATGGGAAGACAAATAAGTACAAACATGTGAAATTATGAATTAGGTTAAAAATTACTTTGTACTGATCAATTGATGTTAATATTGCTTCTTCAAAAATCTGGAATAACTATTGTAAAAGTTACATGCACACTGAGGACAGTCCTCTGTTACAGAAAGTACAAAATGAAACAAACAAAAAAACTGAAACTAGGGAACAATGGTTAAGTTCCAAAAGATGTATTTGAGAATTCCTTTTCACTAATGAGGGTAGTCTGTCCTTTTTGGGAGAGACCTGGATCACTTTGATGAGCTTCACTAACTTTGTCCAGGAATATCAGTAGTGGGATCAATTCCTCCAGAACCTGATGTGAATTTTTGATGTAAACATTTAGTAGCTTCATTTAATTGCTGGTGAGTTGACTAAAATGTGGTTTTAGTTAATCACCAATCACTGCATGAACAGCCACCAGACAGAAGACATCAGCTTCCTGAACACAGCTCTCTGAGTTATCGTAACCCTACATTAGGCCTGGCATAATTTCTGGCAAAAGTAGGTTAAGGGTTTCCTTGGACTGTATCATTTTTGTTTGCATTTTGATTGCAGACAGGTTAATTGGGTAATCAGCAGTTTGGATGATAGGACAAAGCACTTTGATGCATTGCTCTGGACTAATGGAAGTTGCTAATATTGATGCAACTTCCTCAGCAGATCTCACCACCTACTTATGAGGATCTTTATGTGCTTCCTATGTTTTCCTTATAGTCAGTTCTGCATTGTTTTTAAATCTTGCTGGTTGGCCGGTGCTGCGGCTCACTAGGCTAATCCTCCACCTGCGGCGCCAGCACACCGGGTTCTAGTCCTGGTCGGGGCGCCGGATTCTGTCCCGGTTGCCCTCTTCCAGGCCAGCTCTCTGCGATGGACCGGGAGTGCGGTAGAGGATGGCCCAAGTCCTTGGGCCCTGCACCCCATGGGAGACCAGGAGAAGCACCTAGCTCCTGGCTTCGGATCAGCGCAACGCGCTGGCCGCGGTGGCCATTGGAGAGTGAACCAACGGCAAAGGAAGACCTTTCTCTCTCTCTCTCTCTCTCTCTCTCTCTCTCTCACTGTCCACTCTGCCTGACCAAAAAAAAATCTTGCTGGTTGATGCCTTAGGTTCTCTCGCAACCTTTAATGCCAAAGCCCTGATTTTTGGCTCTTTATTCCCAAGGGTTTCAAGCAGTAAAAGTAATATTTTTTTTTTGAGAGGCATAGTTAGACAGTGAGAGAGACAGAGACAGAGAGAAAGGTCTTTCTTTTTTCCTTTTTTCCATTGGTTCACCTTCCAAATGACCATTACGGCCGGCGCATTGCTGCTGGCGTGCTGCGCCAATCTGAAGCCAGGAGCCAGGTGCTTCTCCTGGTCTCCCATGCGGGTGCAGGGCTCAAGCATTTGGGCCATCCTCCACTGCCTTCCCGGGCCACAGCAGAGAGCTGGACTGGAAGAGGAGCAACCGGGACAGAATCCGGTGCTCCAGCTGGGACTAGAATCTGGGGTGCTGGCGCTGCAGGCAGAGGATTAGCCAAGTGAGCTGCGGTGCTAGGCAAAAGCAATATTGTTTTGAAGTGTTCATCCCAAATACTGAAAGATTCTTCCTGTGTCACTTTTGTGAGTTCACAGAGGGTGATTTTTCTTTCTTCCATACCTTGTGATTAGACAGCTCCTTCAATAGTTCTGCAACTAGGTCAGAATGGTCTAGGGAAATATTATCAGGAAATGGCCAGCATCATCATCAAACCTGTGTTCCTTGAGGGCAGACTTGTTGAAGGGACTGATGCTATCTGAATAATTGTATGGATTAGTCTTGAGACCGTGGCTAGTAGTGAGCAGGAGTCAAATGGAGCAATGAAGTTTTATTATCAAAAGCAGTTTGGCTTGAGTCAGTTGCATCACCTCCTGCTCTTGGGTCAGCAAGACCATCACACACTGAATCACTATCATCTTTCTTAGAATCCCTTTTCAATGGCTCATTCATATCTTCTTGACCATGGAAGCTGAAATTCTGTATTGCTTCAGTGACACCTCAAAGAGAGCTATAAATGCCTTATGACACATTTTCCGTGTCATAATCAAATGTTCTTGGAGATGAAGTATTCTGTGACATATTGGTAGGAGAAGAGGACTGAACTAGTTCGCTGGTGAGTGTGGTGTTGGTCTCATCAAAGGACTCCCATGGAATTCTGCATTCTGCTGCTGCTGCTTCGAAGGTGAATATGAAGAAGCTTGGTAGAACCATCCTGAAAAGATTTTGTAAAGCCCTTAATAAGTATTGAGTTCAAATAAAGAGATGGGCACTGATTGCACTGCCTTCTGAACATCAGAACTTTTGGGTTCTGTTGTCCAAGTGATGACTTGAGACATTGCCAGTCAAGTTTCACTGGAATTTATAAAATCCAGGTCCATCTGTTTGGCTACAGTTTCTATGCATTTAAGGATAACAACCTTCACCTTTAAGCTTAGTGTTTGGGTCTAATCAACTGTAAATCTCATTAGAATATTAAACTGAAGATCATTTGGAAAAGATTCTCTGGTGACATCAGGGGCTTTCTGAACTTTTGCCTGAACATATCCAAGCTAGTCAGCACCCATTTTTTTTTCAGTAGTTGTGTCAGCAGCACAAATAACCAATCTTGAGGATCACCCTTATGGACCTGTATCAAATCCACTAGACTCTCCAAAAACATATTGAACAGCCTGCCATGAGTATCAGCAAATATTCTTGTGGAAATCTCACATAATCTTTTCAGTTCAACTAGGCTTAAGATTCTCTGATTTTTTAATAAGTTTTGCAGACCCAGGAGTCCTTCCTTCCTTTCTGACCAATTGGAACTAGCACATCTAATAAGGACTTTTGCAACATCTTCCGTTTGCCTCATATATGTAGGAATACTATCATTTCGATTACTATATGAGCCTTCTGAACAAGCACTAGACATATCGCTGTTGGCATCATCATCTGAATACATTCCATATGATTCACATCTTTGAGCAGATTTTTTCAGGGCATCTGCTACTGCCTCTTTCATGCTGAAACCTGTGTTCAGAACTCACATGGCACTAACAGAAGGTGACAGTCAGATTGATTGGCTGATCCCATACCCGGACCCAGGGGTTGAAAAGAGTGAACAGGACTTGTGTCCAGCTGCTCTCCCAACTTGCTTTCCAGCTGCATTCCTGACTCACACTTGGTCGAGGAATATGACTAATCTGGGCAACTGAGAGCCTTGATGGACTAGCCTCTCTGCTACAATCTTGGCTGCTTGGTATCCTGCTTCTTTTCTGCACTGGGGCCAAATTGAGCAGGACTTTTTTTTTTTTTTTTTGACAGGCAGAGTGGATAGTGAGAGAGAGAGACAGAGAGAAAGGTCTTCCTTTTTGCCGTTGGTTCACCCTCCAATGGCCGTTGCGGCCGGCGCATCTCGCTGATCCGAAGCCAGGAGCCAGGTGCTTCTCCTGATCTCCCATGCGGGTGCAGGGCCCAAGCATTTGGGCCATCCTCCACTGCACTCCCGGGCCATAGCAGAGAGCTGGCCTGGAAGAGGGGCAACCGGGATAGAATCCAGCACCCCAACCGGGACTAGAACCCGGTGTGCTGGCGCCGCAAGGCGGAGGATTAGCCTGTTAAGCCACGGCGCTGGCCGAGCAGGACTCTTTGAACACCAGAGCTTACAGTGGAGAGGGCTGTTGTGGTTAGAACTCTTCCAGGAGACACGACTGGCTACCATGCTGTGACTGGGAGACCATTTTCGTTAAGCTTCATCCTCTTGAATCCATCTTGGCATTTCCCATGCCAGTAAGTGGTGCTGAAAGCTTTGCTCTCACCTGGCCTAGGGAAGCCTAGGGACGTGGATTCAGGGCATCTGCACCTGACTGCCCAGTTTGCACAGACTGTCCAGAACCATGCTGTGTCTTGGTACCACCAGCAGCATTCACATTAATGTCACTTCATGAACACTGCACTGATCCAAAGCCAGGAGCCAACAGCTTCTTCCAGGTCTCCCATGTGGGTGCAGGGGACCAAGGACTTGGGCTATCTTCTACTGCTTTCCCAGGCCATAGCAGAGAGCTGGATCAGAAGTGGAGCAGCTGGGATTCGAACTGGTGCCTCTATGGGATAAAGGCTTTTCAGGCCAGGGCATTAACCTGCTGCACCACAGCGCTGGCCCCTGTAAGTAAACTTTAAGCTTTGATTTTTATATTTAGTTAGGCTTCTGAAGATCAGACATCTTGCAAATTTTAAAGAAAAAATGTCAAGAGAAAATAGTTTTTACACATGTTTAGAAAAATTTTTGAGACTTTTAGCAATGTTCCCATTACTACTGCATTTGTGTTTTCTTTCTTTCCATAGTTAAAAAAGTCCTGTGGTCATTCAGGGCCTCTGGGGAGAGTGAGTCTGACTGAAGGCAGCAAATGAAAAAGCCTAAGGCTGTAGTCACCTGTGCTCTCCAGGCCTTATTCCGTCCCCCAGGGTGCCACCTCCTGGTGTAGGGGGTTGGGAAACTGCCAGAATGTCCTGAAAAAAAAAAAAAAAACCTCCCCTGTGGTGGACATTGTTTTCACACTGGGAGAAGGGAAGAGGCTGTGCAGAGATGTGGAAACTGAGACAGGAAAACCAGGGGCAAATGATTAGTAATAAGGCTGAGTAGAAAGCCTTGGTCTGTTCCCCTGAGCTTTAATGTGAACAATTGCCACTCAAATAGTGTTCACAGATTTTTCAACCTTCTCTCTTTTGAGCTTTAGCACTCCATCTACAAGTGAAGGCCAGTGTTGCATGCTGTTTTGAAAATGATTTGGGAGACTCAGAGCTGTACTAATGCATCAGGTACTGGAATGAAGGTTTTGAACTTTCAGTAATAAGTACTCTCATTTAGAAGAGGTGGGCAGAGATATGGCAGATGGAAGTGTTGCAAGGGCATTACTGAAGACTAGTTAGGACACGGCCATGACAGACACAGTACTGGGGGGATAGCAAGGCTTTTTTATCTTTACTTTCCTTCCTTAAGTTTTAGATGCATCTCTGTTTTAAATTCTACCATATTTACAGAATATAGCAACTCTATTTCCTTGTATTTACTTTCAAGAGCAAGGAAAGTGCTAAGTTTCCATTTATTTTCTCCCTGTTCTCTTCTAGATTTGTGCTCCATATTCACTAGAATGCTGATGGCCATTGCATTGATGCATCCATGGTGACAATAGCATCATCCCCTCCTCAGAGGCAATACCACTTTTTAGATTTTGAGACCATGCATGTGTATCAAGCCACAAATTCATCCTCAGGCAGCTGTCACATCATAGCTTCTATAAAGTTGAGGTAGGCAAAAAGGGGCTGGGGGTAGGGCAGTTGTAATTCCTGAGACTCAGAGGAGCTTTCTCATAGCATCCTGGCTTTTTGTGACTTATCTGGAGTCTACTTTAGAAGCTAGACCTGCTTCCAGTATTCTAGGGTAAATAGACATCACAGTGGGCCTCAGAGGTCTCAAGGAAGAACTGGTACATTTTTTTCTCTGCTTTTATGAATTGAAACATATTCTTCTCTTCCATCCTCTCTCTCTTTCCCTCCTATCTACTTTCTGATATACTTCTTATTCTTTTAAGTGCTATTGCAGTCATTCTCCAAGATAAGCCCCAATGATCTTTATCAGTATTCACACCCTTTGCACACTCACTGAATCTGAGACAGCCCTGTAGAAATGGTTGTATGTCATGGACGAGATGACATGTGACTTTTGAGGCTGTTATAAAGACCATTCCAATCTGCCTTGGATCATTTCCTCTGAGGGAAATTCTCATACTGCTAGGATACCCAGGAAACCTTATGGAGAGGCCCATGTATGTAGAAATGGGGTATAGCCAAAATCCAATGATGGCTTGTTAATCATGTGAATGAGCTTTAAGTGAGTCCATCAGCCTCAGTCAAGCACTCAGATGACTGCAGCTCCAGTAGCTGTCTAACTTCAGCCTCAGGAAAGACCTTGCACTGCACAGCTACTCAATCATTTTCCACATTCCCAACTCACAGGATCTGTGAACAATAACAACTAATGATCTAATGATTTTTTAAAGCCAGAGTTGGGATAATTTCTTTTTTTAAGATTTTATTTATTTTATTTGAGAAGTAGAGTTACAGACAGAAGGAGAGACAGAGAGAGAGGTCTTCCTTCTGTTGGTTCACTCTCCATATGGCTGCAATGACCGGAATTGTGCTGATCTGGAGCCAGGAGCCAAGCACTTCTTCCTGGTCTCCCATGTGGGTACAGGGGCCCAAGGACTTGGGCCATCTTCTAATGCTCTCCCAGGCCACAGCAGAGAGCTGGATGTGAAGTGGAGCAACTAGGACTAGAACCAGCACCCATATGGGAGGCAGAGGATTAACCTACTGTGCCACAGCACCGGCCCCGGGATAATTTCTTGAAAGCAACATTAGATAACCTAACTAAGCACATTTTTGGTTGTTGGAAAAGAAAAATTCTTGGCTTGCTTATTGTCTTTTATAACTAACTGTGCTCAAAGACCTTTTTATCTCATACAGTTGTTCTCCTAGAAGTGTGGAGTAGCAGCATAGAGGCATGTACATTATGATCCTGAAGTGCTTGGTGTTTGCTTTGAGGGCACCTACAGCAGTTATTATATTCTGGGTGTCTTGGTTGTTCCTGGCTTTAGAACTATGACTGTCTTGTAGGGCTACACCATTGGGCTTCAAAAACATTTTGCTGTGGGAGCTGCTTCTATAGTAAGCAGAAGGGGAAGAAGAGAACCTCTGCATTGGGCACTTAGGAGACAAGGAGGAATAGGAACCTTTTCAAGACAAATGGGCCCATATTTTTTAAAGCTTTCTTTTTTATTTGTACTTATTTGTTGAAAAGACAGTTATAGAGAGAAAAATGAGAGAGGGAAGGAGGAAGAGAAAGAGAAAGAGAGAGAGAGAGAGAATCTTTCACCCACTGGTTCACTCCCCAAAAGACCAATAGCTGGGATTGGGCCATGTCAAAGTGAAGAGCTAGTCACTCCATCCAGGTTTCCCACATGGATGGCAGGAGCTCAAATATTTGGGCCATCTTCCATTGCCTTCCTAAGTACATTATTAGGGAGCTAGATCAGAAGTAGGGTGGGGCCGGCACTGTGGCACAGCAGGTTAATGGCCTGGCCTGAAGCGCTGGCATCCCATATGGGTGCTGGTTCAAGACCTAGCTGCTCCACTTCTGATCCAGATCTCTGCTATGGCCTGGGAAAACAGTACAAGATGGCCCAAGTCCTTGGGCCCCTGCACCCACATGGAAGACCTGGAAGAAGCTCCTGGCTCCTGGCTCCAGATTGGTGCAGCTCCAGCCGTTGTGGCCAATTGGGGGTGAACCGTTGAATGGAAGATTCTCTCTCTCTCTCTCTCTCTCTCTCTCTCTCTCTGCCTCTCCTCTCTCAGTATAACACTGACTTTGAAATAAATAAATAAAGAAATCTTAAAAAAAGAAGCAGAGTAATTAGGACATAAACTAGTACCCATATGAAATGCTGGCACTGCGGGCTATGTCCCACCCCATTGAGGCTCAATGTCAGACCTTGGGATCATTTCTAGTGGTTGATCTTTCTGAGGTCTGTCTTTAGAAAGTGGTGTAGCTGGTAAAGCTGCCACATGTGGAATCAACATCTCATACGGGAGCAAGTTCATGATCTTTCTGCTCCACTTCCCATCCAGCTCTCTGATGTTCCTGGAATAGTCCAAGCACCTTGGCCCCTGAAACCCTGTAGGAGACCCAAAATTGGCTCCTGGCTCCTGGTATCAGATCAGCCCAGTTCTGGTCATTACAGCCATCTAGGAAGTGAACCAGTGGATGGAAGACTTCTCTCTCTCTGTCTCAATTTTTAAAAATTAAAACAAAATAGGAAACAGAAAATATATACCAGGGAGAGTTCAGATGACATAAAAGGATCAGTTCCACATCAGTAGACCCATAAAAAAGTAGCTTATTTTACCTATAGTGGACACCACAACCACTTTATTTTTCCCCTTCTTCTCTTTCCTATTCTCCATAAAAGAAGTGGTTTACTACTGGGGCACTGGAATCAGGACTTCTAAGGCCTTGGAAGGCAGGATATGGATAAGGAGAAGTCCTGAAGGAGGAAACTATGGGTGAAAGGGAATACCATTTGGGAGTTGCCCATGCCATATTTTTTCTGCTTCTTCCTCCTTCCTGTGCTGTACAGTCATCTCTACTTTTTCAAACTGCTAATTTCTTTGCCATAATGGGTGTGTCTGGTTGGTAAATTAGAAATTTGATGAAGTAAGTTCTTCCAGTTTGGGAATAAAGTATCTATAATATTAAAACAGCATATTATTTCTCTTACAGTGACCAAGTAAGCTTTAATGGGTCATGAGACTACAGTTGCACACATAGTTATTGCATGTAACTCATGCCCACCTGAACTCTCATAATCACTTGGTACTTCCATTATGGGATTTACTGTCTCCTGCTCCATAGCACCAGCCAGCAGGGCAAAAATCTTCCAGAGGGGCCATTTCCTGCTTCCTCCTTCTGCCAGAAACCTCTAGAGCCTCACCATTTGACCAGGTCCAGCTAAAAGTACAGCATTCTTAATTAGATATTCGCTTATTTATATTTATTTCCACCAGCATCAGAATCCATCTACTGAACATCTTCGAGATTTTACCTTGCAATACCTTGGGTCAAGTTCAGACTCTATCCTGAATAAACTTTTCACTAATTCTGAGATTTTAGGTTCCCCTGCAAGCTTGAAAGGCAGATGGCATCAGGGCACCACTTTCATTAGCTACTGCCCTGGGCAGATCAAAAGTTTTTCTTTGACTCCTTTCAATATTTAGACCTTAAAGGCAACCATTTTCTAACTTGTCTTCAGCTTTTCAGTCATGTTGCAGGAAGACATGAAATCAGCATCTACCTTGCAATGGTTCAGATCCTACTGAAAAAGAAAATTCTGAGCAGATGGGTCAAAAAGTATTCAAAGGTCATTTTATTTCAGGTTAAAACTGAGATTCCAGGAAGAGCTTCTGCTTTTCTGTTCTAACATGCAGTCTATGCTGGGTCATATTGCTGAACTGAACTTGCACACACTCGTAACTGTGATGACTACAATGTCCATTCTTACATATTCATTTCGACCTAAAACATTTTAATATATCCTGCACTTTGAATAATGGCTTCAGAAATTATTTACCATGGTTGTTTTATTAAATGTTCTCTGGGGAGTGTGCATGGTTGCAATTCTGTCTCTATCTATGAAGTCTGGCTGAGGGCACACCCTCCCAATGGAATGCAGCAGCAGAAGGCAGCATGATGGGTAATTGGTAACTAATGGTGAATACTGGCTTTGGGAGCTCAAGAATGTGAATAAGATTCTGGATCCTCACACTACATGGTAGGGATCAGCTTGCTGTCCCTCATCCTGGAACATAGGGTTTGGTTTTTTCTGTTCATATGGTGGGCTTTGGTTAATGTATTGCTGTGCCTACATGCTTGCTTGTTTGTGGAATTTCTTGTACCCTCTAATAAAAAGTGCTGGTCAAGAGCTATCTGGAGCCATGCCCTTCTGATGGAGGTTCCTGTGTTTCCTCTCTTCATTTGAAAAACCCACAACACATTATTTTGCATCATAACTTTTGGTGCAGTCCTTAGATTACATTGCAAATTGGCAACAACATTTTCACTGAGTAGTATTTGGTGGGCTAGATGGAACTCACCCATCAGAGGTCCTTGTCTTCTAACTCCTTAATTTCTCATGATCAGAACAGAGGACAATGTTAGAGAGCCTAGCTTATCTCATTCATTCTAGTGAGAGTTGGAGTTCAGACCTCACTGATAAGGCTCTTGCCTTGGTGCTGTTGCCACTGGTCAACCATCCCTGTCCCTCAAGATACCCAGGGACTACATTGATAATTTTTGTTTCCAAGAAATCTCAGCAGAGGTAAGTGCCACTGACCCTTATTATATGGCTATTAGTTATATCTCACAGTGGTCTAGAGATGTAAATGTAATGCTATCTTCTGAAGACCCCCACCAACTAGATAAAGCAATGCTCTAGCAGAAGGTTTGACTAGCCAATCTGATGTGGGCTACACAAACAGGTTAGAGTCCTCTTGGTAGATTATGCCCATAACAATGCAAGGGTTTGAATCTCTCCAAAGGCACTGCAATTCTTATAACCATCTGTGATTTAGGAAATTGTCAGGGATGCCTGGAACTTTTTTCTTCTCCTTTTTCATTTGATAAGGCTAGCGCTAAGGAAAGGTCAAATACTTTCCCAGTGTTTCTTTGCCAGTACAAGCTGATGGCCATGATAAACTTTCATTTTCTTATAATCTGGCTCTAAACCTTTGCCCTCAACCCCTTTTCTCTGACTGTAATTGCTCAATGTATTAATTGCATTTTGTGTATCTGGTTTGTTGTGTTTCTGCAATGTGGATTCAGAAAAAAAAAAAAAACTTCTCCTAAACCCTATGAGGAATTAGCAATGTCCTGCCTTCTCTCTTCATTAAGGCAAAATCACAGGGAAACTGTTGACCTGAGTTGTTCCATGCCAGAGCTGACTGCTTATTTTAATCTTTGAGAGTTCATGGAAACAGAGCCAAATACAAACACTCAAGAGTCTTAATTTTAAATTTCAGTGCCTGGGATGACCAACAAGAATTATACTTTTATTTTGGAAAAACATTTCCATATCTGGGTACCTATTAAAAGTTGCTCCTGGGGCCAGCACTGTGGTGTAGCAGTTAACGCCATCACTTACAGTGCCAGCATCCCATATGGGCACTGGCTTGAGACCCAGCTGCTCCATTTCTGAACCAGCTCTCTGCTATGGCCTGGGAAAGCAGTAGAAGATGACCCCAAGGCCTTATGTCTCTGCACCTGTGTGGGAGACCCAGAAGAAACTCCTGGCTCCTGGTTTCAGATCAGCACAGCTTCAGTTGTTTTGGCCATCTGGGGAGTGAACCAGTGGGTAGAAGACTCTCTCTCTCTCTTTCTCTCCCTCTCTGCAACTCTGCCTCTCAAATAAGTAAATAAATTTTTAAAAATTTGCCCCAGAGGGCAATCATCATGATGCAGCAGACTAAAGTGCTACTTGAGACACATGCATTTCATATTGCAGTGTCAATCAAGTCCTGGATACAATACAGGTCCCAGTCAATGTGGCTAGGAAGCAGTGGAAAATACCTCAGATGACTGTGTCTCTGCCATGCATGTGTTAGAACCAGATGAAGTTACAGGTTCCTGGCTTCTGCATGGCCCAGACACTGAGGTTTTGGCCACTTAGGGAGTGTATCAGCAGATAGAGATTTCTCTCCTCTCTTTCCCTCTCTTACTCTGCCTAGCAAATAAAAAAGTAAATATTTTAAGATGTCACCCTTGAGATATTAAGAAGTATCTCTGAGAAAGAATTCTAGAAAGGGTTAGTGTCATGCTGGAGAGAGTATACTGGGCTGCATCCTTCCGCAGTTGAAGGCCTTTGGATACTTCCCATTGACCTAGAAGATGATCTTTCTCTGTAGCATAGCCTCTCTGCAAGGTTCATCAAAGGACCGGAAATGATGGCCAGAAATGGGACTCAATATTTGAGCAGTACATTACAATCGAACTTACACTGTAAAAGGCCTATGTGGTGGGAAGAACTTCCCCATATTCAGTGCTTTCTGGCACTCTATAGCTTACATATCTACCCATCTGCATAAATGGCAACATTTCAGTTCAGTTTACAGAAGTGGCTGCTAAAAGTCACTTCCTTAGCCAGTGTTTTCCCACTGTGTTAATATAAAATAGCCATCCGGTTACTCCATTACTTTTTTTAAAGATTTTATTTATTTATTTGAGAGTAGAGGTAGAGTTACAGACTGTAAGGGGGGAGACAGAGAGATAAGAGGTCTTCCAACTGCTGGTTCACTCCCCAGATAGCTGCAACAGCTGGAACTGAGCCTCTCTGAAGCCAGGAGCTTCTTCTGGGTCTCCCACGTGGGTGTGGGGACCCCAGCACTTGGGCCATCTTTAACTGTTTTTTCAGGACATAGCAGATAGATAGTTCAGAAGAGGAGCATCCAGGACTGGAACTGGCCCCCATATGGGATGCCGGTGCCACAGGTGGAGGATTAACCTACTGCACCGCAGTGCCAGCCCCCTACTCTGTTACTTTTGCCCTCATTCAATAATCTGCAGTGCTTATTTTTTTTTTTTTTGAGAGGCAGAGTTAGACAGTGAGAGAGAGAGAGAGAGAGAGAGAGAGAGAAAGGTCTTCCTTCCATTGGTTCACTCCCCAGATGGTTGCTATAGCCGGGGCTCTGCACCGATCTGAAGCCAGGAGCCAGGTGCTTCCTCCTGGTCTCCCATTCGAGTGCAGGGCCCAAGAACTCGGGCCATCCTCCACTGCCTTCCTGGGCCACAGTAGAGAGCTGGACTGGAAGAGGAGTAACCGCGACAGAATCCGGTGCCCCAACTGGGACTAGAACCCGGGGTGCTGGTGCCACAGGTGGAGGATTAACTAGTGAGCCAGGGCACCAGCAATACTTTCCTCTTTAATTACCTATTTGTACAGATGCCTCTCACAGATTGATTAAAGGTCTATCTTTTTCTGGTTTAGCTCCACAGGCCTCAAAAGGTCTGGCACAGGAAAAGTACTATGTAGAGATGTACTGAATCAATGAACTAACAAATAAATAATATTTAGAGGCCGGTGCAGTGGTGTAGTGAGTTAACGCCCTGGCCTGAAGTGACGGCATCCCATATGGGCGCTGGTTCTTGTCCCAGCTGCTCCTCTTCTGATCCATCTCTCTCCTATGGCCTGAGAAAGCAGTGGAAGATGGCCTAAATCCTTGGGCCCCTTCATCTACGTGGGAGACCCGGAAGAATCTCCTGGCTGCTGGCTTCCGATTGGCGCAGCTCCGGCCATTGCAGCCAATTGGGGAGTGGACCATCAGATGGAAGACCTCTCTCTTTCTTTGCCTCTCTGTGTAACTCTCTGACTTTTAAATAGATAAATAAAATATTTTTAAAAAATTTTAAAAGTAAATAATATTTAAAGTAATATGCTAGCGGGGCCCTAGAAATACAAAAGTCTCAGTTCCTTCCTTAAGGGCCCTTTCCCTTGTTCTGCCAGCAAAAGGAAACCGATTTCTTCAACTCTTTTAAAATCATCAACTACGTGAAAATTGTTTTTTGGGAGGAAAGTTGCTGTTTCTTTCAAAAAATAACTCCTCAGGACAGATGCATACAAGTCTCACAATAGAAAGATACATGATATTGATCATCACAAGACCTGGGAAACACAGGTGCACAGCAAGAACAAAGATGCACCAAGGCCATTCCCCAAAGCCCAAGCCCTCTTTTGAATGTCTCTGAGCTTCTGTTTCTGTGCCTATGGTAAGCCCTTCTCTGAGGTACAGGGAGAGTGGTAATTTGCAGCAGTAACCCTTACCTCCTATGCTGGCCACACAAGTAACTTTCCTTTTGCAAAAAATAGTGTGCCTAATTTGGGCTGAGGAAAGAATCAGGTGACATGCCTTACATTTGGTTAGGTAATGTTGACTTTGATACTGAATGCCTTATTTGTAAGATGGGCAACTTGAAAAAGCAATTTCTAGGTGTCCCATATGTGTGTTGGTTCAAGTCCCAGCTGCTTCACTTCTGATCTAACTCCCTGTTAATGCACCTGGAAGATCTCTCTCTTTCTCCTTCTCTTTCTGTAACTCTGTCTCTCAAATAAATAAATAAATATTTTTTAAAAAGAAAGAATAAACATTTTATACTAAGTAATGTAATTTGTGCTTTATTTTTAAGGTTCTAACATGAATTAGAGTTCCTTGCATAGGAACATCATGGCAAGAAGTTTTCTGATGTTAACCTCTAATACATTGAGATATCATGTGAGAAAATTCACAGTTAAGCTATAATAATTTCAGTTGCTGATTTTTACTTCTGGGATCACAGATCCTTTATTTATTTGTTTATTTATTTATTTTTAACTTTTACTTAACAAATATAAATTTCCAAAGTACAGCTTATGGATTACAATGGTTTTTCCCCCCCATAACTTCCCTTCCACCCCCAACTCTCCCATCTCCCGCTCCCTCTCCCATCTCATTCACATCAAGATTCGTTTTCAATTCTCTTTATATACAGAAGATCAATTTAGCATATATTAAGTAAAGATTTCAGCAGTTTGCACCCACACAGAAACAAAAAAATGTAAAATACTGTTTGAGTACCAGTTTTAGCATTAATTCACATTGTACAACACATTAAGGACAAAGATCCTAAATGAGGAGTAAGTGAACAGTGACTCCTGTTGTTGACTTAACACATTGACACTCTCGTTTATCGAGTCAGTAATCACTCCAGGCTCTTGTCATGAGTTGCCAAGGCTATGGAAGCCTTTTGAGTTCACTAACTCCAATCTTATTTAGACAAGGTCATAGTCAAAGTGGAAGTTCTCTCCTCCCTTCAGAGAAAGGTACCTCCTTCATTGATGGCCCCATTCTTTCCACTGGGATCTCACTCGCAGAGATCTTTCATTTAGGTCTTCTTTTTTTTTTTTTCCCAGAGTTTCTTGGCTTTCCATGCCTGAGAACTCTCATGGGCTTTTTAGCCAGATCCGAATGCCTTAAGGGCTGATTCTGAAGCCAGAGTGATGTTTAGGACATCTGCCATTCCATGAGGCTGCTATGTATCCTACTTCCCACGTTGGATCCTTCTCTCCCTTTTTGATTCTATCAGTTAGTATTAGCAGACACTAGTCTTGCTTGTGTGATCCCTTTGATTCTTAGACCTATCAGTGTGATCAACTGTGAACTGAAACTGATCACTTGGACTAGTGAGATGGCATTGGTACATGGCACCTTGATGGGATTGTATTGGAATCCCCTGGCACATTTCTAACTCCACCATTTGCGGCAAGTCTGATTGGGTATGTCCCCAGTTGTACATCTCCTCCCTCTCTTATTCCCACTCTTATATTTAACAGGGGTCACTTTTCAGTTAAATTTCAACACCCAAGAATAATTGTGTGTTAATTACAGAGTTGAACCAATAGTATTAAGTAGAAGGAAAAAAAATAATAAAAGGGATAAAGTATTAAATTGTTCATCAACAGTCAGCGCAAGGACTGATCAAGTCACCATTTCTCGTAGTGTCCATTTCACTTTAACAGGTTTCCTTTTTGGTGCTCAGTTAGTTGTCACCAATCAGGGAGAACATATGATATTTGTCCCTTTGGGACTGGCTTATTTCATTCAGCATGATGTTTTCCAGATTCCTCCATCTTGTTGCAAATGACCGGGTTTCATTGTTTTTTACTGCTGTATAGTGTTCTATAGATTACATGTCCCATAATTTCTTTATCCAGTCTTCTGTTGATGGGCATTTAGGTTGATTCCAGGTCTTAGCATTTGTGAATTGAGCTGCAATAAATATTAAGGTGCAGACAGATTTTTTGTTTGCCAATTTAATTTCTTTGGGTAAATTCCAAGGAGTGGGATGGCTGGGTTGAATGGTAGGGTTATATTCAGGTTTCTGAGGAATCTCCAGACTGACTTCCATAGTGGCTTAACCAGTTTGCATTCCCACCAACAGTGGGTTAGTGTCCCTTTTTCCCCACATCCTTGCCAGCATCTGTTGTTGGTAGATTTCTGTATGTGAGCCATTCTCACCGGGGTGAGGTGAAACCTCATTGAGTTTTTCATTTGCATTTCTCTGATTGCTAGTGATCTTGAACATTTTTTCATGTGTCTGTTGGCCATTTGGATTTTCTCTTTGGAAAAATGTCTATTGAGGTCGTTGGCCCATCTATTAAGTGGGTTGGTTTGTTGTTTTGGAGTTATTTGATCTCTTTGTAGATTCTGGTTATTAACCCTTTATCTGTTGCATAATTCACAAATATTTTTCCCATTTTGTCATTTGCCTCTTCACTTTCCTGACTGTTTCTTTTGCAGTACAGAAACTTCTCAATTTGATGCAATCCCAAATGTTAATTTTGGCTTTGACTGCCTGTATTTCTGGGGTCTTTTCCAAGAATATTTGCCTGTGCCAATATCTTGCAGGGTTTCTCCAATGTTCTCTAATAATTTGATGGTGTCGGGTCATAGATTTAGGTCTTTAATCCATGTTGAGTGGATTTTTATGTAAGGTGTAAGGTAGGAGTCTTGCTCATGCTTCTGCACATCGAAATCCAGTTTTCCCAGCACCATTTATTAAATAGACTGTCTTTACTTCAGGAATTGGTTTTAGATCCTTGATCAAATATAAGTTGGCTGTAGATGTTTGGATTGATTTCTGGTGTTTCTATTCTGTTCCTTTGGTCTATCCATCTGTTTTTGTACCAGTACCATGCTGTTTTGATTACAACTTCACTGTAGTTTGTCCTGAATTTTGGTATTGTGATGCCTCTGGCTTTATTTCTGTTGTATAAGATTGCTGTAGCTATTCAAGGTCTCCTGTGTCTCCATATGAATATCAGCATCATTTTTTCCAGATCTGAGAAGGATGTCTTTGGTATTTTCATTGGTATTGCATTGAATGTATAAATTGCTTTTGGGAGAATGGACATTTTGATGATATTGATTCTCCCAATCCATGAGCATGGAAGATTTTCCCATTTTTTGGTATCCTCTTCTATTTATTCTTGAAGATTTTGTAATTCTCATTGTAGAGATCTTTAACATCATTGATTAAGTTTATTCCAAGGTATTTGATTGTTTTTGTAGCTATTGTGAATGGGATTGATCTTAGAAGTTCTTTCTCAGCCATGACATTGCCTATGTATGCAAAGGCTGTTGATTTTTGTGCATTGATTTTATATCCTGCTACTTTGCCAAAGTCTTCTATGAGTTCCAATAGTCTCTGAGTAGAGTTCTCTTGATCCCTTAAATAAACATATCATCTGCAAAGAGGGATAGTTTGACTTCTTCCTTCCCCATTTGTATCCCTTCAATTTCTTTTCTTGTCTAATGGCTCTGGCTAAAACTTCCAGAACTATATTGAATAGCAGTAGGGATCATAGAATCATTAATAGTTCTTCTCAAATGCTTGAATTTGATCCACTTATAATCAAAAATTTTATGAATGCATGGAACAATGCTATAAAATGATTATATCAAAATTTCATTTTTGCATCCTTTTGTAACTAAAGATAATATTTAATTAAAGAGTATGCTGACACTGACAGAAATCAGAAATATTATACTGAACTGAATACCATAGATCAGTATTTATATCAATCACAAAGTGTTAAATTCTTAATGATTTTGTTCAAATCCTTGAATTATTTTTAACGTTACCGTAGTTGTATGCCACATCCATTATGGGAGGGAACGCTGCTGTCTTCCTTCAGCATGAGCCAGGGGAAGCTTATGATGGTAGATCTATGCTATCTGCAGTGGGGAAGAGAAAGCACCTCAGGTTTCTCCTGTAGGGTGCTGCCACTATGCTCACCCATGGCTCATCTTCTCCAAAAGACTCAACCAAATCCTGAAGTCAGACTGGGACCTGGTCTGAATAAAAGTATCTGGCTTCTAAATCTTGGGGGTTAAATGATATAATACAGTGTCAAGCAGTCAGCATAGGATCTGGCTCAAAGGTAAGGCTCAGGGTCAGTGTACTGTAATTCACACCATAGGTGCCAAAGCTTGAGAAAGGAATGAGAACAAATCCAGTGTGGGGAATGCTTCTTATTCAAACAGGTGGCATGAGGCTGGCTTGTGGAATAACTTTTAGAGCACTTCTTGGCTTTCTGGGAGGATGTGAGAAGTCCTGAGTCCTGAACCTCCCCACATCCACCTGGCCCCTCCTAAGCAGTCCCCCATGTATCTATTATACCTCTAGCTCCCATAGATTGTTCTTTTTTTTTGACAGGCAGAGTTAGACAGTGAGAGAGAGAGAGAGAGAGAGAGAGAGAGAGAGAGAGAGAGAAAGGTCTTCCTTTTCCATTGGTTCACCCCCCAAATGGCTGCTACGGCTGGCGCACTGAGCCAATCCAAAGCCAGGAACCAGGTGCTTCCTCCAGGTCACTCATGCGATTGCAGGGCCCAAGGACTTGGGCCATCCTCCACTGCCTTCCTGGGCCACAGCAGAGAGCTGGACTGGAAGAGGAGTAACCGGGACAGAATCTGACGCCCCAACCGGGACTAGAACCTGAGGTACCGGTGGAGGATTAGCCAAGTGAGCCATGGCACTGGCCACAGATTGTTCTTAAAGAAATATTTCAGAAGGTGCCAAGAAAGGTTAGAAAGTGTGAGCTAGGGATACTGGTGTGCATTCTGGGTTTTATCTTAGGCTGCCCCCAGTTAGATCTCCCCTTCAGTATCCACATTTTCAACAGCTTTGCCTCTTTCCTCACTCCATCATTATATTCTGGTATAACTTCTCACACTACCCATGAAGTCAATACTCACATGGGCAGGCTGACCCAGTGCCCCCCGGATGAGCAACAAGCACAAGAGCCTTAGGAAGTCACAGCCCTTGGCATGGTCAAGGATGGACAAGTGGCTGGCCAGATATCACCTCTGGGGCGATGTTGGCTAAGAGTTGGTCATTCTCAGAGATAGTAGCATTGATGTGGCTTCCAGATACAAGAGCCAATGAATCAGAGGGACAGCAAGACAAAAGAAGAGGGTAAGGACAGAGGGAAGGCTGGGACAGGGAAAGGTTGAGCCTGTGCAGAGAATAGAGCCAGGAACCAGGTGTGGGGTCTGCTGAAAGGAGGTTAAGGGTGGGCAATGCAGAGCAAGTGGGGCCTCAAGAATCATGGGGACTGTGATCATGATCGAAAAGGAGAGGGTCTGTGGAGATGAGGACAGCATAAAGAAGCAGCCTATCACATTGAGGAGAGGTAAAGACCAGAGAGAATGACAGACCCCTCATCCTGGCAGCAAGTAGGCTCCAACCTCCATCTCCGACAGGTGGTGGCCACCCAGAAGTGGCTACAGTGCCCCCTTCCTATCTCCACTGCAGGGCCCTGGCAAACTAGGCCTGAGGTAGCCTAGCCTCATGTTCCTCACTGCCAGTTGGCAGCCAGCATTCCCATGGCAAACAGCGTGGATGGATCTGACAGGGTCATCCCTACCAGGCCCATGAGAAGGGCACCTACACACTTAAGTATCTGGGCCTCCAGACTTTCATGTTGTCAGTTACTGATCCTGTTATAATTTTACCCCAGCCAGGGTAGATTGTGATGGTGGGACCTGCCTCCAGTTTGATTCAAGCCATCAGCCCCCTCTTCTCTTGCCTGTTTACCCCCACATCCCAGAATGTAAGGCTACCACAAAACACATCAAATACCAAAGTAAGGTAAAGGGCTTATTGGGGGAAACCCGACAGATGGGAGGGAAGGGACAAAAAAGGAAAAGAAGGAGAAGGAGAGTGTAAGAATAAGATCAAGAGAGAGAGAGTGAGGGAGATCAAGAGACAGAGAGTAAGAGAGGTTGAGAGACAGAGCCACGTGTTCAGGAGCAGGTCCTCTTAATACTTTGCCAGGGTGGTCAGGGAAGTAGGAGCAGCGAATCCCATTAGGGTGGGGTTGGAGCTGACACTGGTGACTGGGCCATGTGGTCACCTGGCTTCCAGCCATGGCAGTGGGGGCTAGAGCCTAGGATGGTGTCTGGGATATAGATTACTCCATAGATAAGACTGCCATCTTACTAACACAGAACCCTAGCCTAGCAGCCACAGACTAACACGTAATTTGGGGGCATCTGAATGGAAGCATAGAATGAAGTGCCATCCAGAGGTATAAGATCTTGCTGTTCTCCCAACAACCCACACTCCACTTTCCTGACCTTAGCTCTACCCCTGATGCACCAGCCAGCCACCCATCATGTATCGTTTGCAACCCAGGCACACTTGGGATCCCTTATTGCCCCCTCTGCACTCAGAAACCCTGCCTCATCCCTGCTCCTGGCTGTCACTGTTTTTCCTCTTTGCCATCTGCAGATTTCTTGGACCCACCCGTGCCTTTCTTTTTTTTAAAGAATTATTTTATTTATTTGAAAGACAGAGTTACAGAGAGAGGTAGAGCCAGAGAGAGGTCTTCCATTCCACTGATTCACTCTCCAAATGACTGCAATAACCAGGAGCCAGCAGCTTCTTCTGGGTCTCCCACATGGGTGAAGGGGCCCTAGCACTTGGGCCATCTACTGCTTTCCCAGTCCATAGCAGAGGGCTGGATCAACAGAGGAGAAGCCGGGATATGAACTGTTGCCCATTTGGGCTGCCGGCACTGCAGGCTGGGGCTTTAACCCACTGTGCCACAGCACTGGCCCCAACCACCCATGCCTTTCTAAATATCCACCCAGCAATTCTCTGCTTCCTACCCTATTACTTTGCATGGTCAGCTTCAACCCACAGCTCAGATTGCAAGAGTGATATAAGGGAGGATGCCCTTCCAGGCCTTGCCATGCCTCTGGCTCAAGGTGAAGTCTCTTGTGCAAGACAAAGACTTGAGACAAATTTCATTTGCTTAGGACAGAGCTTAGAGCTCAGGGATTCTACAGTCTATTTCAGATGTAGATTTCACCATGTTTAAGTTCAAAACATTGATATTTTACATCTGTAAACCCCTGCAGAGCAGATTCCCCTAGATAACCACACAGGTATTGACTGCATTCCTTGCATTTTCCACTGCAGGCACCCCCACCTGATCTCTAGTCCCACCCCCTACTCCCAGCCCTGTTTCTAACCAGTTTCCTTTAAACTCTGATGGTCATTTCCATAAGAGCTATTTCAGTAGTTTAGAGTAATGACCTGACTCTACACTGTTTTTTCCAATGAAATATTGCAAACAATTTATAATATCAAATATGACTATATGCATATAGATTGTGGTATATCAATACTATATGACTGTTAAAAGTTGCCTAAAGAATAAGCTAAGTGGAGAAAGACCAGTCACAAAGCAGAACCTACTTCAGAGTGGACAGTGGGTTTCCTGGATGATGGAATTACAGGGTTTTTAAACTAATTGCTTACAGAATTTCTTCTCTTTCCAAAAAAGATTTTGTAGCTTGATAAAATCATATTATAGTTTGAACCATTTTCCTATCCAGATATTATTTATACAAGCACAATCATAATATACTTATAATGCTTTATCCTGCATTTTTAAAGATTAATTTATTTATTTGAGGAGCAGAGTTATAGGCAGAGAAATGCAAAGACAGAGAGAGAGGTCTTCCAGGGGCCAGCACTGTGGTGCAGCAGGTTACTGCCTTGGCCTGAAGTGCCAGCATCCCATATGGGTGCCAGCTCAAGACCCAACTGCTCTACTTCCAATCCAGCTCTCTGCTATGGCCTGGGAAAGCAGTTCAAGATGGCCCAAGTCCTTGGGCCCCTGCATCCACATGAGAGACCCAGAAAAAGCTCCTGGCTCCTGTCTTCAGATTGGCACAGCTCCAGCCATTGTGGTCAATTGGGGAGTGAACCATCGGATGGAAGACCTCTCTCTCTCTCTCTCTCTGCCTCTTCTCTCTCTGTGTAACTCTGACTTTCAAATAAATAAATAAATAAATCTTTAAAAAAAGAGAGGTCTTCTACCTGCTGGTCCACTCCCCAAGTGGCCACAATGGCCAAAGCTGTGCTGATCTGAAGCCAGTAGCTGGGAGATTCTTCTGGGTTTCCTACATGGGTACAGGGGCCCAAGAGCTTGGACCATCCTCCACTGCTTCCCCAGGCCACCAGCAGAGAGCTGAATGGGAAGAGGAGCAGCCAGGACACAAATTGGAGCCCATATGGTGATATGGGACTGGTCAATGAGATAGACTAGTTTCATGAGCTGGAGGCCATAACCTCTTTGTCTCCATGTAATCTCGCCTGTATCCATCCACTTGTTAATCAGGCTATTTAACCACTTGCCTTTTGGAAGTTAGTAAGTAGTCTAGAGAGTGGTGGGCCCATCTCTCTCTCTTGCCTGTCCTCTCACCTGTGCTCTCTCCCGAGCATGCTCTAACTTGCAGCCTCTGGTCTCTGGACTGCCTTGTCTAAAACCTGATGGGGTTCATGGATTCAAGAGGCTTCCACCCTAAGGATTTCATGTCAAGAGCTTTGGGTGATCACTGATGTCATACATTAGAGTGTTAATTGTTAAATTAACAGGAGCCATTGTGTACTAACTTCCCATGAAGGATCTCTATCCTCAAAGAATTATATTATTAGAGTTAACGGTAAATATGCCCTAAAAGATTTACTTTGTCTTAGTGTGTTAAGTAGAGGGTATGCTTATGTCTCATAAGATTTAATTATGTTGAAGTGCCCAGTCCTTTTGTTTGTAAGAGATTGTTATAATCTTTAGGTGCTTCATTAAAGTTAATTAAGTTTCTCAAACATGGTCTCTTGTATCCATGTCTCTATGTAATACACCTATCTTGTATGTTTTCAAGTCAAATAGAGGGGATGGCGCCATGGCTTAACAGGCTAATCCTGCGCCTTGGGGCGCCGGCACACCGGGTTCTAGTCCCGGTTGGGGCGCCGGATTCTGTCCCGGTTGCCCCTCTTCCAGGCCAGCTCTCTGCTATGGCCCGGGAGTGCAGTGGAGGATGGCCCAAATGCTTGGGCCCTGCACCCGCATGGGAGACCAGGAGAAGCACCTGGCTCCTGGCTTCGGATCAGCGCTATGCGCCGGCCGCAGTGGCCATTGGAGGGTGAACCAATGGCAAGGAAGACTTTCTCTCTGTCTCTCTCTTTCACTATCTACTCTGCCTGTCAAAAAGAAAAGAAAAGAAAAAAAAAAACAGTCAAATAGAGGATACAAAATGGTTAAAGGCCTCTGGGCTCTTAATGATATTCCAGATGTCAGTGGTTTATTGATGAAAGTAGCTACATGAAGGAAGGGATTAGAAAGGTAGGTTAAGCTATAGTAGATCTTACCCAGGTAATAAATACTTTCAAAGTATGGATAGAAGCCTTTCTAACTAGAACAGAAAAGGTATAGGGGGTATCCATAGCCTTGCTTAAGAACATTATGCCATGTTTTGGACTCCCACAGTCACTCCAGAGTGACAATGGACATTCATTTGTAGAAAGCTGAATCAGAAGGGCAGCAGCCAGGAAATGAACTGGCACCCAAATGGGTTGCTGGCATAACAGGCAGAGGCTTAGCCTACTACACCACTGTGCTGGCCTCAAAGATTTCTTGGAAAAGGCCTCAGAAGCACAGGTAACCAAACCAAATTTGACAAATGGGATTACATCAAGCTGAGAAGGTTCTCTACAAAATAAACACTCAGCAAAGTAAGAGACTACCAACTGAATGGGAGAAGATATTTGCAAACTATATGACTGATAAAGGATTAATGTCCAGAATTTATAAAGAGCTCAAGAAACTCAGTAACACAAAAATAAATAATCTAGTTAAGAAATGGGCAAAGGACTTAGACATTTTTTCAAAAGAGGAAATTCGAAAGGCTAACGGACACATGAAAACAATGCTTAGAATCACTACTCATCAGGGACGTGCAAATCAAAATCACCATGAGGTTTCTTCTTGAACCAGTTAGAAACCAAAAAACAACAAATACCGGTGAGGATGTGGAGAAAATGGTACCCACTCCATGTTTGTTGGGAATGTAAACTGGAACAGCCACAGTGGAACACAATACGGAGGTACCTCAGAAATATGAATATAGACTTACCATGTGACTCAACCATCTCACTCCTGGATTTTTAACCAAACAAAATGAAATCAGCATATGAAAGAATGATTTGTACCCTCATGTCTATTTCAGCTCAATTCACAATAAGTAAAATATTGAATAAACCTAAATATTTATCACCTGAAGTCTGGATAAAGAAATTATTGTATAAATACACTATGGAAAATTACACAGTGGTTAAAAAAAAAGCTGTCATTTTCAACAAAATGAAATAAACTGGAAACCATTATACATAGTGAAATTTGCCAAATACTATGCTTTCTCTGATCTGTAATAACTAATAGAGTATCTAAAATGTAACCTATAAGAGTGAAATTGACATTCTGAATTTTAATGATGGTTTACAGCCCTAGTCTCAACTGTTGAGGAGCAATGCTTTTTCTTCATATTATTTGCTGAGCTCTTAGTGTAGGGTTAATCTTATGTGTATAAAGTTAACTGAAAATAAGTCTGTGTAAAAATTAATAATTGGAGGGTCTGGCACTGTAGTGTAGTAGGCTAAGCCTCTGCTTGAGGTGCTAGCACCCGATATGGTCAGCGGTTTATGTACTGATTGTTCTTCTTCTGATCCAGTTCTCTGCTATGACCTGGGGAAGCAGTAGAAAATGGCCCAAGTGCTAGGGTCCCTGCACCCATGTGGGAGATCTGGAACAAGCTCTTGGCTCTTGGTTTCAGATTGGCCCAATCCAGCCATTGCAGCCATTTGGGGAGTGAATCCATGGATAGAAGACTTCTCTTCCTCTTTCTATGTGTGTGTGTGTGTGTGTAAGTATCTCTCAAATAATTTTTTTTGAAAAAATTTAAGAATAGGAATAGGAGAGGGAAGAGGAAGAGGGGTGGAAGCATGGGCAGGAGGGACAGTAGGTGAAAAATATCACTATGTTCCTGAATCTGTATATAAGAAATACATGCAATTTATATACCATTAATAAATTTTTATAAAATGTTGCATTTCCAAAAAAGAGTGAAATCAATTAGAATAAATTGACTGGTAGTCTCTTTCCAGATCTAAAGAAAAAATCCCCAAAATAAAATGGATGATATAGATGTTTTATCTAATACACAGAAAGTAGATTATTGGAGCAAAACTGAGTAATGTGATATGAGCAATAACATAGTGAGAAGCAGATAAAAGAGTACTTGGTGGAGAAATGTGTGGGCCTGTCGCACCAGTCAAACGGAACCTGAAGGAGGGAGTGGGAATGAAAAGAGGGACAAGGGCGCAGAGAATGGAGCTAAGACAACAAGGCTGATCAAGCCTTGTTTATTCTAAAGTCCCAGTGGTATTTATACATAACCAGCTGCAGAACAAAGAAGCACAAAAGATAACAACATACGTAACCAACTTATCGGGGCCTCTAGTGGCACAGATAATTTTAACAGAGCATTCTTGATTGTCATCCTCCTTCAGGATGTCATCCTCCTTCAGGATGGGAGTATGTGACTTTCTTATCCCAGGAATTCCACAAGCCAAGATTGGCCTTAACTTGTCCAAAGGCTGCCTACAGAGAAACATTCCACTACATTAAAAAACTAAAGAATCTCCCAATACCATGAATCTAGGAATGACCAAGTTGCTTGAGAAAATAAACTTAAAGAAATCATCCTAGTATCCAGAGATATTTGATAAAAAAGAGTCCATTAAAACAAAGTTTAAAATCACTTTTTTAATTGAATAGCTTAAATTTTGAAGAGATCTTTGCACTTCACACAAATATAGCAAGGTCTAGAAATACATGATGGAAAATTTCATATACCACTGGTAAAAATCCAGAAAAGGTAAAATATGTTACCTGAAAAGGGAGAATAAAGACAACTGGCCTAAAACTCTGAACTATATACATGAAATTTGCCAAGAGATTTTACAGACCTTTGAGCAAGCTAATGATCTCACAATGAAAACTCAAACCAAGATTGGCACAAGTTCATCTTATCACCACTAGCTTAGTAGAATGTTAGAGATACACAAAAGTCATAGTAATAGATTAACAGACCAAAAAAAAAAAAAGAGGAATGGTGATGTTATAAAAACATGTTGTGATTACTGAAAAAACAAAAATAAAAATGGTTGCACATGTTATAAAATGTGTGATTACTGTGAGAAGAAAAGTGTAATTTGAAAGGTGTAATAACGGTATAAAATGCAGACATATAAAATTTTCTGATAAGCAATTCATTGCAAATATATCAATATTGGAAAATATGAAAAAAATCCCAGAAATACAGAACACACAATCATATTATGTTCTATAATACATGAAATAATGGATTCACATATATAGAACTACATAGAAGTTTCAAAAATCAAAGGCAAATTTAGAGTTTCATAAACATGCAGAAAGAATAAAAAACATATGGCCTAGCATGTTTTTGAGAAACTGTGTGTATGACCATTGTCAGGAAACTTATAGAAATTTGGATGAGTTGATGACTTCACAAAATGCTAACCAAGCTTGCCACAAGCTTATAGTATTAGGGCTAGCTCAGACTAAAATATTCAAAATATGCACTGATAATAGCTATAATTTAAAAAAAAACATTTAAAAAGCCATGTAATTGTGAAAAACATTATAATCAGTGTAAGAAAAAAATGAATAACTTTGTAGGGGAGATAATGGAAAGATGAATGAATATATACAAAGTGATTGAAGCACATATCATTACAACTGAATTAAAAATAAATATTAATTTTTTCAACAAAGCTATAATAAAGACCATATTATTACAAAGTTAAAATAAACATGTCAATGCTAGGGGGAAGGTGTTGTGGTGTATTTGATTAAGCAACCACTGGGCACATCCCTATCCCATATGAAGTGTTGGATTAGAGTACCACCTATTCTGTACTACTAATCTAGCTTCATGCTAATGCATCTTTGAGGCAGCAGATGATGGCCTACATAGTTTCCTGCTATCCAGATGGAGTTTCTGGCTCATGGTTTAGGACTGGCTCAGGCCCAGGTGCTGTAGCAATTTGGAGGGTGAACAAATAGATGGGATCCCCACCATCTATCATTTCCACTCTGCCTTTAAAATGATTTTTTGAATAAGGATTTGACTATCTAGATGTATGCCACACACCTTCAAAAATAAAAAGTAAATTTAGATTTTCATAAACATCCACAAAATATGCAAAATGTTACTTAGAAAGGATCAATAGTCAAGTCATGCCTTAATTTTCTCTGAAAACTTGTGTACATAAAGGTTGCGAGGGAGAGTTACAATTTCAGGGAGTTGATGGAATCACAATGGAAATCACATGAACAGCTGTGGCTTCAAAGTACCAGGATTAGCTTACATTAGATACTAATAGCACAAAAAGGTGGTAGTTACAATGTCAAAGGCAGAAACCCAAAATGATAAGGGATGCAAATTTTATGAAATGCAAATTGTGATTATTGTGAGAAAAATAAGTGATTTTTAAAAAAAGCAACAATTGGGGCCAGCATCGTGGTTTAATGGGTCAAGATGCCACCTGTGATGCTAGAATCACATTTGGGCACCAGTTGAAGTCTTAGTTGTTTTACTCTCAATCCAACTCCCTATAAATGTCCTGGGAAAATCAGTGGGGTATGGCTCCAAGTGTTTGGGTGACTGCCACTTATGTGGCAGACTCAATTGCCTTCTGACTTCTACCTGGTTCAGCTGTGGCTGTTGTGGCCATATGGGAAGTCTCTCTCTTTCTCTCTCTCTCTCTCTCTCTAGCCCTTCCTGTGGGGAGTTTTTTATTCTCTTTCATTTTATCTTTGTTGAACTTTTGCTGAAGTCTTGTTAAATTTACCTTTCCTTGTGCTGAACCATGCTTGTTCTTATAAACTATACTTGTCACTGATTGCTTGTACTGGTATCTGGGAATACTTTAGCATACTCTAGGGATTTTCTTCATAAATATGCCTTTTGAAATAAAGCCTGTGACTTGTAGGCATACCATAGTCACACAGGATGTCTGGCCAAACAATGTCTGAGATCTTTGTTCCATGCAAGTGATATATGGATTTAAAGCTGTCTGATGACTTTTACCAGACTGTCTGGCACCTGGGTATTCAGATGATGGGTTACAAGCTTGTTAATTATGTTCCTTGTTAATTACTTTGTTTTTGAGCATACATTCTGTACTGACATATTTGTGTAGATTAATAGAATATATTCACTATCTGTATTTTTACTGTATTGTAACCCCAAACACAATGACAATTATTGATTAACCCTGCACATCTCAATAAAGTGAGGAGCAAGGGAGAAGTGGCATTCTTGTGCTATCATGTGAGAGTACGCTGATCTCTGCTTTTCATCTCTTTACTTTGCATTTCCTTTAATTCTTTCAGTGCCCATTGCTCTGCCCTTCAGTTGCCTCATAGTCATTGGCTCATCTGTGATATCTGCCTTTCAAATAAGTAAATAATCTTTAAAAAGGGGAGAATGGTACTATGGTACAGCAGATTGGATCTCTGCCTGCAGCACCGGCATCCCATGTGGGCTCTGATTTGAGTCCCATTTGCTCCATATCCTTGTTTCACTGCACCTGATGAAGCTCCTGATTTTGGCCTAGCCCATAACCAATGCAGTCACTTGGGGAGTGAAAAGAAGGAAGATCTTGAAGATCTCTCTCTCTCTCTCTCTCTCTCTCTAACCTTGTCTTTAAAATAAATATTTTATTTAAAATAAAATAATATAATATGTAGAACTAATATTATGTAGAACTAATTCATTGAGTATTTTAAAAATCACAGGAAAATTCAGAGTCCCACAATAACGGAGGAAAGTTTTTAAAAATTGTTATCTAGAAAGGGTGAATTATTGGTGGTACCTAAAATGGCTGGAAGAATTGTGCAAATGAATATCTCCAGGAAAACTTGCAGTTTTGAGGTAAATGATGATTTCACAATGAAAAACCCAAGCAAAATGATCACAGATTCCTAGTGAGAAGATTAGCATAAATTAGAATATTAGACATATAAACAGGTGACAGTATTAATTAAAAGGAAAAATGTAAATTAAAAGGGTACATATGTAATGAAATAAATTGCAATAAAATACATTATGTTTCCTATGAGAAAAAATGAATAATTTGATAGGAATACTATTGTGACAAACAGGGAAAAGGAAATTGTACAACACTAGGCCATTCAACTTACATTAAAAGAAGAAAATAAATTATCAATATTCCACAAAACCTAGTTGAAAAAATATTGTCTCACTTCTTAGAACCAATATCAAGAACTACTTCTCTGAGAATTGAAGATTCACAGCCTTTAAGACATTCGGATCTGGCTAAAAAGCCCATGAGAGTTTCTCAGGCATGGAAAGCCAAGACACTGTGGCAAGAAAAATGACCTAAATGAAAGATCTCTGTGTGTCAGATCCCAGCGGAAAGAATGGGCCATCAAAGAAGGAGGTACATTTAGAATGTAGGAGAGAACTTCCACTTTGACTATGGCCTTATCTAAATAATATCGGAGTTTGTGAACTCAAGAGGCTTCCATGGCCTTGGCAGCTCATGACAAGAACCTTGGGTGATTACTGAAATCATAAATAAGAGTGTCAATTGCTAAATTAACAACTGGAGTCACTGTGCACCTACTCCCCATGTAGGACCTCTGTCTTTGATGTTTTGTACTATGTAAATTAATGGTAAAACTATTACTAAAACAGTACTCTATACTTTGTGTGTCTGTGTGGGTGCAGTCAGTTGAAATCTTTTCTTAGTATATACTGAGTTGATCTTCTGTATATAAAGATAATTGAAAATGAATCTTGATGAAGAATGGGATGGGAGAGGGAGTGGGAGATGGGATGGTTGCAGGTGGGAGGGAGATTATGGGGGGAAAATCCACTGTAATCCAAAAGTTGTACTTTGGAAATTTATATTTATTAAATAAAAGTTGAAAAAAATAAAAAAAATTAATTTTATGTTTTCTTGCCTGTATTTGTTTATTGTATTAGTCTGGGTTCTTTAGAGAGGAATTTGCATTCACATGTATAATTTCCTTTACTTAGTTGATGGTAGATTTTATTCATATCTACAAAATATCTACAGAGCAACATCAATAACAGTGTTTGGCCAAACAACTCATTACAATAGCTAAACTAAATTGACAGCTTGAGTTAATAATTACAATAGGCTCCTTATCAGTACTAAATCCATAACATTTCCTTAAACTAAACAGCGTCTCCAAATAAATAAGAGTCCTACTTCCATATAAAATGATACAACTATCTTTAGAAGCAAAAATGCACAAATTCCCTAGAGGAGAATGCACACTCCTCATGTTATAGTCACTCTTCTTGATACACCTTTACTACAAATTTTAGGATTTAAAATAAAAATACTTAAATACTATGATGCAAACTATTTTATGTGATAAGATGGCAAAAGAAAATAGTATTTGAAGCACAAAATATGTATAAACATGTTCATAATAAAATAATGAAGGTGTAATCATAATAATCAGAGTTGCAATAATATTTGTAACTATCTTTTTTCACTGCCCAGTCCATATTCCTTTTGTCTCAGCAGCCACTTCTGCTGGTCATTTTCTTTTATCTAATCAGGATACCCTAACCATTATTTCCAGTTTTTATACCAAACATATCATTCCCCTCAATTGATGCCACCATGTGAGTTACACCAGATGCGCAAGACCTAAATAATATTGCAAACCTTATTAAAACTTATCTAAGAATTTTATAGGTAAACCATCAAGGTTCAATACTTTCATATTAATCAATATGTTGGGATTCCATGAGCTGAGGTGTGTTGATACAGATTCTGTTTTAATTTATTCACTTATTTTTTAAAATATTTATTTTGTTTATTTGAAAGACAGAGTTATAGAGAGAGGTAGAAACAGAAAGAGAGAAGTCTTCCATCTGTTGGTTCATTCCCCAAATGGCTACAATGGCTGGGGCTGAGCTGATCTGATGCCAGGAGCCAGGAGCTTCTTCCACATTTCCCATGTGAGTGTATGGGCTCAAAGACTTGGGCCATCCTCTGCTCCTTTCCCAGGCACATTAGCAGGGAGCTGGATCAGAAGTAGACAGCCCGGACTTGAACTGGCACCCATATGAGATGTTGGCGCTGCAGCCTGGGGCTTTACCCCACTGCACCAGAGCACAGGCCCCACATATTCTTTTTTTTTTTTTTTAATTTTTTTTTTATTTTCGACAGGCAGAGTGGACAGTGAGAGACAGAGAGAAAGGTCTTCCTTTTGCCGTTGGTTCACCCTCCAATGGCCGCCGCGGTAGCGCGCTGCGGCCGGCGCACCGCGCTGATCCGATGGCAGGAGCCAGCTGCTTCTCCTGGTCTCCCATGGGGTGAAGGGCCCAAGCACTTAGGCCATCCTCCACTGCACTCCCTGGCCACAGCAGAGAGCTGGCCTGGAAGAGGGGCAACCGGGACAGGATTGGTGCCCCAACCGGGACTAGAACCCGGTGTGCCGGCGCCGCTAGGCGGAGGATTAGCCTAGTGAGCCGAGGCGCCGGCCCACAGATTCTTATAATAAAAGACTTTATTGAACTGTACCCCAGTTGCTACCAAGAAAGAAGGCTTATTTTTGCAAAGCATGGCCAAATTCAAAATGCAGCATATTTTGCACTCCTAAAACCTATTTTACATGCAAGAAGATCTACCAGTTTTAAAATGGTCTCAAACAGGGAAAGAATTTTTTCAGCAATCCTGATTCTTAGGTTATAAAACCAGGAAGATATTCTGTTAGTGAAATATTTCTGGTGAGGAAGACAATCTTGGACTTGATGGCTATTTGTGATGGGATTATAACACAGAAGCCCTAGGTGTTCTCAGGAAAGAACATATTATCTACAGCAATTAAATATATACCATTTGAAAACTGTTAGTGTCCTACTGGGTTCTAGTAAGGACCGAGTGTTTGACTTTGCTGTATCAAGTGACTATGAGATCAAGAATGCATTCTGTTAAATCTACAAAGTTCTAAAGAAGAGCAGCTCTATCAGAATAATAGATGGAATAAATAATAATAAATGGAAAGGTATATCAAAGCTCAGCAGGATTAGAAGGCACAAGTACACTACCAAACAGTGGGCCTCATCTCCATCTTAGTAATCAGTGGTTACATGGAGCCTACCATAGACTTTCAGAGAAAGAAAAACAATTGAGTCTTGTTCATAGATGGTTGTCTAAGTACATTAATATGACTTGAAAGTAGGTGGGTAATACTAATATTCTATTTTTTTTTAATTTTTTTTGACAGGCAGAGTGGATAGTGAGAGAGAGACAGAGAGAAAGGTCTTCCTTTTTGCCATTGGTTCACCCTCCAATGGCCACTGCGGCCGGCGCATCGTGCTGATCCGAAGCCAGGAGCCAGGTGCTTCTCCTGGAATCCCATGTGGGTGCTGGGCCCAAGGACTTGGGCCATCCTCCACTGCCTTCTCGGGCCATAATATACTAATATTCCATTAAGGGACATGTAAGGTTGTAGTAAGAGCAAAACTCTGGGTATTACATGCAATCTACTTCATGCAGAAAGAAAATGACCAAAAACAGATCATTATAGTTTCACAGGCAGGGTGTAATATTTTCCCTGGTTGATCAGAAGACTGAAAGTGGAAGATTTTTAACATGGAGTTTTTAGTAGAGACACGAAATATGTCTATTGGAGTGGCTATGATGTGATCTTTTTATTGCTTACTAACAGTGACCAGATAGAAACTATGCAGGCAGAGGCAGTAAGCAATCAAGTAGGTAGAATTACTTGGGCAATTGACTTCAACAGGTCTCTGTCACTGCCCAGTCTCATTCAGTACACAGCAAATACACAAATACAGTAACCATGGTGGCAGGAATGGAAAGTGATCATAGGCTCATTAAACATAGATCCATTAGCATGGGCTACCACTTAATAAAGCTGATCTAGGTGATGCCACTTCTCTTTGAACACTGACTCTCTGAGGTGACCATCAAGACACCTGATATAAAATTGACTAATCAGATTGGAATCTATATACATTCTGAATATGTTTGTCTCATATCTGCAGGTTCTCAGTCTACTTTTTGACCAATTACAGTATTGATTTCCAGACATGACATTGTATATATAATTTCCTAAAAATAAGAAACTCATTTTACTGCAAATTAAATGAGGCAGATGTCTAAATAATGACATCCACTATTTCTATCATACAAAATACCACCTAGAATTTGTCATCCTGATAAGGCAGTAAAATAAATTCAGATGATATGATGCTGTGAGACTGAGAGATGGCATCATTGTGTAGTTTACTCTATGTATATGAAATTAATGGCCTTAGATGGTACTGACAACTTACTATATGGAAGGTATGGGTCCAATCCAAGAATAAGAATGGATGGAGTACTTCTGCATGTCATCACTCCTACTTGACATTTTTGTTATCAACATCTCCAGAATTTCAGTTCAGCAGTCTAGATGCTATCAGTCATAAAGCAGGGATTCTTATATATGCAAGAATTTAAGAGTCTAATGAAGTTCAATGTATGGCTGTTGCCAAGTGTCTTTGAGCTCCATGTTGTCTCAAAAGACATAGTGGCAAGTAAAAAAGACTATCCTCTCAACATTCAATGAATTTAGGCAACTAATGGTTGAGAAAATTTTTCCTGTCAAGGATCTTTTGTATATTTATAACATCATTACAAACCATAGTAATTTATCAACTTAAAAATTAGCTTGCTGGGGCCAGTATTGTGGCACAGTGGTAAAACCTCTGCCTGTAATGACAGCATCTCATAAGGGTGCTGGTTCATGTCCTGGATGCTCCACTTCTTATACAGCTCCCCACTAATGGTCTAGGAAAAGCAACAGAAGATGGCCCAAGTACTTAGGCCCCTGCTATCCACATGGAAGGCCTGGAATAAGCTCCTGGCTCCTGGCTTTGACCAGGCCAAACCTTGGCCATTGCAGCCATCTGAGGAGGGTACCAGTGCATGAAAGTTATTCCTATCTCTAACTCTATCTCCATCTCTATCTCCGAATTTTAAATAAATAAAAAAAATCTCTAACAATAATCCTGCTATAGATTTATTGCATTTTCAGTCTTGTCTGTGCTTGTCTTGGTAGGGCAAATCAAACAGTTTCATGGGCCTTATAGGGCCCATTGGCCATATATTTCCAACCTCTGATATTATGATAGGTATTGCTACATAATAGGGGCAAAATGGGTATGTTTGGTGCTATGCTTGCACACTAGGATGGCTTCTGCTTTTCCTATGTCCAATTCAGCAGCTCACAAAATTAGTAATGAGAGTTTTCACTATATTAATGGTTACTGTGGATTACAACATAATAGATTCACTTGTACCCGTTCACATTTTAATGTATTCATGAACTAAAGCAGGAGTAGGCAATTTTTTTTAATAAGAAGTCAAATATTATCAGTTTTGTGGGTCATGAGACTTCTGTTACAACTTATCAACTCTGTTTTGTCAGTGTAACAACAAGTATACACAAAGTACAAATGAACTGGTATGGCAAAAATTCATCCCAGCTGACATTTGGACTATATGAATAGATTCACAGTAGTACTTCAAAAGCAATTATATACAGATAACACCATCAAATTCTCAAGAATGAATCTTTTGGTTTGGATTTACATTGTAATCCGAATTACTGCCACTAACATGATTTATTTATAAACAAAGTAAAATTGGTAACTTAGTTAATTGAGTATTCACTTGCTAAACACTATATACGTATTATATTCTATGGTAATGAAAGTATATGTCATCTTAAATGCTTAAAAAGGATGATTCTAAGTAATCCTTAGAGTTAACACTATCATAATGATGACAGTTATGAATTCACTGTTCAATATGTTATAAAATGTTCTCTGATGGAAAGTTGTAGGTTTTTATAGGAACATCTAATAAAAGGAAATTTCAGCAAGGTGATGGATCAGGAAATATATTTTTCTAAGTAATGAAATTCTACTAAGCAGAACAAGTTTATTACAACAAAGGGAAGGACATATTTTATACAGAGAGGGGAGGATTAGTGAAGACTACAAATAAAGGAAGAACACTGCCTTTGGAGACACTAATGGATAATTTATTTGAAATGAAGAAAACTAGAGGTGATTAGAAAGCATCACAATATAACCCAAATCTCAGGACAAATTTCCAGACACTTAACAGATAAAACAAATGGGATGTTGTTGCTTTAGGTATGAAATTTTTATGGAGAGATAGGTCCTAAGTGTAAATTTAAGGGTTCTCCCTTTGGAAGCAAGTCAATGAGAACTCATTAGTGAGCATGGATAAAATATTTTGAGTAAAGTTCACACATTTCAAGTTTCAGATACCTTAAATACAAGTTCATCAAAAATAAAATTTAAAAAATTATTTTTGTGTGAAAAATTTGAAATTCTAGCTTAATTTCTTCAGAACTCCTGCCTGAAAAGTACTCATGCATCAAATTGAAATGAAGTACCTGAATAGACAGCAGGATTGAATATACAAATTTGGAAATCTTTGATGTAGAGAGTTGAAGCCATAGGAGCAATGAAAGGGAATTTAAAAGAATTAGCACTAAGGAAATCACATAGTTAATGTTTTGCAGGAAGAATATCATCTTGAACAAGAGATCCAGAAGGAATAACCAAAGATAAAATTTGGATACCTGAAGCTAAGGGAAAAAAATCCCTCATAAAAAAGCAAGTATTGAGGGACTGGCACTGTGGCACAGTAGGTTAATCCTCCACCTGTGGCACCAGCATCCCACTTGGGCATTGGTTCTAGTCTTGGCTGCTCCTCTTCCCATCCAGCTCTCTGCTATGGCCTGGGAAAGCAGTGGAAGATGGCACAAGTCCTTGGACCCCTTCACACATATGGGAGACCCAGAAGAAGCTCTTGGTTCCTGTCTTCAGATCATCACAGTTATGGCCTTTGTGGTCATCTGGGGAGTGAAAAGCAGATAGAAGACCTTTCTCTCTGTCTCTCCCTCTCACTGTCTGTAACTCTACCTCTCAAATAAATAATTAAAAAGTATTAAGAAAAAGCAAGAATTGAAAAGTGTCTTATATTATTGAGAGTTACAGTAAGATGAAAATTAAGAATGCCCGGGATTCCAATTCAATCCCATCCAGGTGGCATGTACCAATGCCATCACACTAGTCAAAGTGATAAGTTTCAGTTCACACTGATAGGTCTAAGAGTCAAAGGGATCACACAAACAAGACAAGTGTCTGCTAATACTAACTGATAGAATCATAAAGGGAAAAAACGATCCAACATGGGAAGCGGGACACATAGCAGCCTCATGGAATGGCAGATGTCCTAAACAACACTCTGGCCTCAGAATCAGCCCTTAAGGCATTCGGATCTGGCTGAAGAGCCCATGAGAATATTTTAGGCATGGAAAGCCAAGACACTCTGGGGAAAAAAAAAAAGACCTAAATGAAAGATCTCTGCAAGTGAGATCCCAGTGGAAAGAACGGGGCCATCAAAGAAGGAGGTACCTTTCTCTGAAGGGAGGAGAGAACTTCCACTTTGACTATGACCTTGTCCAAATAAGATTGGAGTTGGTGAACTCAAAAGGCTTCCATAGCCTTGGCATTTCCAATTATCTTTATATACAGAAGATCGATTCAGCATATAATTAGTAAAGACCTCATCAGTTTGTACCCACACAGAAACACAAAGTGTAAAAATACTGTTTTAGTACTAGTTATAGCATCACTTCACATTAGACAACACATTAAGGACAGATCCCACATGGGATGTAAGTACACAGTGACTCCTGCTGCTGACTTAACAATTTGACACTCCTGTTCATGGCGTCAGTAATCTCCCTAGGCTCCAGTAGTCATGAGTTGCCAGGGCTATGGAAGCCTTCAGAGTTCGCTGACATTGATCTTATTCCGACAGGGTCATAGTCAAAGTGGAAGCTCTCTCCTCCCTTCAGAGAAAGGTACCTCCTTCCTTGAAGGCCCCATTCTTTCCACTGGGATCTCACTCACAGAGATCTTTCATTTAGGTTTTTTTTTTTTAAGGTATCTTGGCTTTCCATGGCTACAATACTCTCATGGGCTCTTCAGCCAGATCCGAATGCCCTAAGGGCTGATTCTGAGGCCAGAGTGTTGTTTAGGACATCTGCCATTCTATGAGTCTGCTGTGTATCCCGCTTCCCATGTTGGATCCTTCTCTCCCTTTTTGATTCTATCAGTTAGTATTAGCAGACACTAGTCTTGTTTGTGTGATCCCTTTGACTCTTAGACCTATCAGAGCCATCAGTTGTGAACTGAAATTGATCACTTGGACTAATGAGATGGCATTGGTACATGCCACATTGATGGGATTGTATTGGAATTCCCTGGCACATTTCTAACTCCACCATTTGGGGTAAGTCCGATTGAGCATGTCCCAAATTGTACATCTCCTCCATCTCTTTTTCCACTCTTAAATTTAGCAGGGATCAATTTTCAGTTAAAATTTAAACACCTAAGAATAATTGTGTGTTAATTACAGAGTTCAAACACTAGTATTAGAACAACAACAACAACAAATACTAAAAAGGATAAAGTATTACATTGTACATCTAGAGTCAGGACAGGAGCTAATCAGGTCATTGTTTCTTATAGTGTCCATTTCACTACAACAGGTTTCCCCTTTGGTGCTCAGTTAGTTGTCACAGATCAGGGAAAACAAATGATATTTGTCTCTTTGGGACTGGCTTAATTCACTCAGCATGATGTTTTCCAGATTCCTCCATCTTGTTGCAAATGACCGGGTTTCGTTGTTTCTTACTGCTGTATAGTATTCTATAGAGTACAGGTCCCATAATTTCTTCATCCAGTCTACTGTTGATGGGCATTTGAGTTGGTTCCAGGTCTTAGCTATTGTGAATTGAGCTGCAATAAATATTAATGTGCAGATGGCTTTTTTATTTGCCAAATTAATTTCCTTTGGGTAAATTCCAAGGAGTGGGATGGCTGGGTTGTATGGTAGGTTTATGTTGAGGTTTCTGAGGAATCTCCAGACTGACTTCCATAGTGGCTTAACCAGTTTGCATTCCCACCAACAGTGGGTTAGTGTCCCTTTTTCCCCACATCCTTGCCAGCATCTGTTGTTGGTAGATTTCTGAATGTGAGCCATTCTCACCGGGGTGTGGTGAAACCTCATTGTGGTTTTGATTTGCATTTCTCTGATGGCTAGTGATCTTGAGCATTTTTTCATGTGTCTGTTGGCCATTTGGATTTCCTCTTTCGAAAAATGTCTATTGAGGTCCTTGGCACATCTATTAAGTGGGTTGTTGGTTCTGTTGTTGTGGATTTTCTTGATTTCTTTGTAGATTCTGGTTATCAATCCTTTATCTGTAGTATAGTTTGCAAATATTTTTTCCCATTCTGTCGGTTGCCTCTTCACTTTCCTGACTGTTTCTTTGAAAGTACAGAAACTTCTCAATTTGATGCAATCCCAAATGTTAATTTTGGTTTTGACTGCCTGTGCTCCTGGGGTCTTTTCCAAGAAGTCTTTGCCTGTACCTATATCTTGCAGGGTTTCTCCAATGCTCTCTAATAATTTGATGGTTTCGGTTCATAGATTTAAGTCTTTAATCCATGTTGAGTGAATTTTTGTGTAAGGTGAAAGGTAGGGGTCTTGCTTCATGCTTCTGCACGTGGAAATCCAATTTTCCCAGCACCATTTATTGAATAGACTGTCCTTATTCCAGCGATTCGTTTTGGATCTTTTGTCGAATATAAGTTGGCTGTAGATGTTTGGATTGATTTCTGGTGTTTCTATTCTGTTCCATTGGTCTATCCATCTGTTTCTGTACCAGTACCATGCTGTTTTGATAACAACTGCCCTGTAGTATGTCCTGAAATCTGGGATTGTGATGCCTCCGGCTTTGTTTTTGTTGTACAAGATTGCTTTGGCTATTTGAGGTCTTCTTTGTCTCCATATGAATTTCAGCATCATTTTTTCCAGATCTGAGAAGAATGTGTTCGGTATCTTGATTGGTATTGCAATGAATGTATAAATTGCTTTTGGGAGAATAGACATTTTGATGATATTGATTCTTCCAATCCATGAGCATGGAAGATTTCTCCATTTTTTGGTATCCTCTTGTATTTCTTTCTGTAAGGTTTTGTAGTTTTCATCGTAGAGATCTTTAACATCCTTGGTTAAGTTTATTCCAAGGTATTTGATTGTTTTTGTAGCTATTGTGAATGGGGTTGATTTCAGAAGTTCTTCCTCAGCTGTGGCATTGCCTCTGTATACAAAGGCTGTTGATTTTTGTGCATTGATTTTATATCCTGCTACTTTGCCAAACTCTTCGATGAGTTCCAGCAGTCTCTTAGTAGAGTTCTTTGGGTCCCCTAAATAAAGAATCATATCATCTGCAAAGAGGGATAGTTTGAGTTCTTCCTTCCCCATTTGCATCCCTTTAATTTCTTTTTCTTGCCTAATAGCTCTGGCTAGAACTTCCAGAACTATATTGAAGAGCAGTGGTGAGAGTGGGCATCCCTGTCTGGTACCAGATCTCAGCGGAAATGCTTCCAACTTTTCCCCATTCAATAGGATGTTGGCCGTGGGTTCACTCAACATGGATTAAAGACTTAAATCTATGACCCAAAACCATCAAATTATTAGAGAGCATTGGAGAAACCCTGCAAGATATAGGTACAGGAAAGACTTCTTGGAAAAGACCCCAGAAGCACAGGCAGTCAAAACCAAAATTAACATTTGGGATTGCATCAAATTGAGAAGTTTCTGTACTTTCAAAGAAACAGTCAGGAAAGTGAAGAGGCAACTGACAGAATGGGAAAAAATATTTGCAAACTATACTACAGATAAAGGGTTGATAACCAGAATCTACAAAGAAATCAAGAAAATCCACAACATCAAAACAAACAACCCACTTAATAGATGTGCCAAGGACCTCAATAGACATTTTTCGAAAGAGGAAATCCAAATGGCCAACAGACACATGAAAAAATGTTCAAGATCACTAGCAATCAGAGAAATGCAAATCAAAACCACAATGAGGTTTCACCTCACCCCAGTGAGAATGGCTCACATTCAGAAATCTACCAACAACAGATGCTGGCAAGGATGTGGGGAAAAAGGGACACTAACCCACTGTTGGTGGGAATGCAAACTGGTTAAGCCACTATGGAAGTCAGTCTGGAGATTCCTCAGAAACCTCAACATAACCCTACCATACAACCCAGCCATCCCACTCCTTGGAATTTACCCAAAGGAAATTAATTTGGCAAATAAAAAAGCCATCTGCACATTAATATTTATTGCAGCTCAATTCACAATAGCTAAGACCTGGAACCAACTCAAATGCCCATCAACAGTAGACTGGATGAAGAAATTATGGGACCTGTACTCTATAGAATACTATACAGCAGTAAGAAACAACGAAACCTGGTCATTTGCAACAAGATGGAGGAATCTGGAAAACATCATGCTGAGTGAATTAAGCCAGTCCCAAAGAGACAAATATCATTTGTTTTCCCTGATCGGTGACAACTAACTGAGCACCAAAGGGGAAACCTGTTGTAGTGAAATGGACACTATAAGAAACAATGACCTGATTAGCTCCTGTCCTGACTCTAGATGTACAATGTAATACTTTATCCTTTTTAGTATTTGTTGTTGTTGTTGTTGTTTAATACTAGTGGTTGAACTCTGTAATTAACACACAATTATTCTTAGGTGTTTAAATTTTAACTGAAAAGTGATCCCTGTTAAATATTAGACTTCATTTTCAATACCATGAAACTGATATTACCTCCTATAATGTGCTATGCACATAAGATAGGATTAATTTACTGTGGTTATTTTTATGTTAGATGATGAAAATACAGTTTGTTCCATTTGCCCTAGGTTTTAAATCACAATCTGGGAAACTTTCTATGAAAGTATTGATAGAAAATATTTCAGACATGGCAGTGCACACAAACTCTGTTGTATCTCAATTATCCATGCTTTATACTGACAACCTATGTTCTAAAGCACAACAGTTGGTGTCATTAGGTAAAAATCACTGGATCCAACATCCTTATTTTGTTTATCATTTATCCTTACATAATGATTATTTAAGTTGCAATAAAACATTACATTTAGAAATGAAGTAATCATAATTATATGTACAAGGAATTTTCTGTACACAAAATTTGAACACATTTCAGCCTTTATGTGTCAGATCCTGGGGAGTATTTTAATCATGTGTGAACAGGCAGCATCGTATCTAGACCTCAACAGTGTCAACTGAGCAAGATAGTGTCTTCTGGAACTGAACTAAACTGACTGTCTCTCCTGCTGTTGTTCCTTTTTGCAGCTACCTAATTTACCTTGACACTGAGCTGAATGTGGATCCTGTTCCAAGACTCCTATCCTCCTATCTTTATCACCTTGAAACTTTTCATCTCAACATTTTATTTCTAGTCCTGCCTAGCTTGTCTCTCTAGTCAATGAGTCCAAGAGATAGAAAATAATCATCTGTGACCTGGACAGTATATGTATTTTTCACTTAAAAATGAGGGCACCACCACTTTTGGTGCTCCCCTTTCTGAGACACCCTTTCCTAGCTTACATAGTTGGCATAGTTCTACTAATCCTTTGAAACCTGCCGTCTATTATGTTCCCTCTGATTTGCCCTCATAACCCCACCTTTAAACACCATACAAATAGTAACAGGTAGATTACAAAATTAACATTTGAAAAGTAAAACATTCATATTATTAAAGGAAAATATATTTACCTCAAAAATACTTAAGACACACAAGGCATAATTTTAGAAAAACTAAGAAATACAACTATAGTTATATTGTTTGTATATTCTTCCAAAGTTACTATAAAGAGATTGAAGATGAAAGTCTAAAACTAGAGTGTATTTGCAAAACATTTACTGATATCAATAATCAAAACATATAAAGTAATATTAGCACTAAAGACAAAGGTAAGCAATTAAAAACAGACTGACAAAGAAAATGGAAAACAAGACCTAACATACTTTTGCTGCCAAAAGCAGACTTTAAACATAAAGTCATATGCAGGAGATGGAGTTGAGAACATGTTTGTCAAAGGATAGCACATTTCAATGACATAGGAAGAATAAATTAAAGTGACTCTTGTACAACATGGTGATACTATTTAGTGACACTGTATTTTACTATGGAAAAGTCACTGAGAGATTAAATATTAAATATTCTTGTGATACAGATAAGTTTTTGATGTAATGCACAGAGAAATTAGCATGATGTACCCATTCCAAATTCTATATGTGTTTCCAAATAACATTTTTAAAAATATTTATTTATTTATTTGAAAGTCAGAGTCACACAGAGAGGAGAGGCAAAGAGAGAGAAAGAGAGAGATCTTCCACCCACTGGTTCACTGCCCAATTGGCCGCAATGACCGGAGCTGTCTTCCAGGTCTCCCACAAGGGTGCAGGGGCCCAAGGAGTTGGGCCATCTTCTACTGCTTTCCTAGGCCATAACAGAGAGCTGGTTCAGAAGTGGAACAGCCGGATCTCGAACTGGCACCCATATGGGATGCCGGCACTTCAGGCCAGGGCATTAACCCACTGCACCACAGCACCAGCCCCTTCAAATAATATTTTTAACTGACAAATATATTCACTCTTGCTACTTTTAGATATACAACTAAGTATATCTTAAAAGATAAAAAGAAGCAAATAGTTTAAATGCAAAGGTATATAGAAATACACTGTGACACCAATGAAACAGATTAGCTACATTCATCTTATACTAATCAGGTCTGAGGTCAGAGAAAATTACAATGGTTACTGAGATCACATAATGATAAAGAGGTAATTATCTGAAAGACATAAATATCCTTCATATGTATGCACCAATATAGGGCATCAAATTACTTTAGGCAAAAACTCACAGAATTGGGATGAATAGTGCTGACACACTACTGACAATCAGCATAAATAGCAGAGTATAAATACGAAATTAGTGATAATGAGTATTTAACAATATAAAATCATACAGAGATGCTGATTAATATTAGATGAAAAAGATAAATAAATTAGATTATTTCAAGTATTGGAAAACACCCGCATAAAATGTCAGTTAATTCACAAATGTCAACACTTCCTACTAAATTTAAATGTATCTGCAACCTACATGCCAATTTTTCCCTTTATGTAAACAAAAATTACTATGAACAAGAATGACATTGTCCCTACCTTCAAAAAGCAAACTTGAAAGAAGCCAAGTCTCCTGAGCAGTGAAATGCATGAGTGAACTGGCTAAAGCACAACCTCATACATCAGCAAGCATGCAAAATGGGAAAAAATATTTCCATCATAGTATCAATCGTTCATACCAAGTTATTAAAAATTGGAAAAGAGGAAAAGCTATGCAAAATTTCCCTTTAGTAAAAATGGCAATGTGCAAAGCACAAAAAAAAGAACAAAATCAAAAACAGGAATTGATCACTTCTGAGTGCAGAAGTTTATGAGATTGGGAAGACATCTGAACTGACCAAGGCTCCTGGATTCACCTGGGTGGTCAGTCCATGAATGCCACTCTTCCTATTTCAATGTAGCAGAAAACAAAAATGTCAAGAATTATCTTTCCTTTTTTAGACATTATCATCCTATCTACTCAGATTCAATCCAAGAAAATGAAACTCTTATTCTCAAGTCATGGAACTGATTCCTAAATTAGTGGGCTAAGAGGAATCAAATGGCAGCAAGATTTTACAAAAGATGAATGGAGACCAGCTCAGGGAAGACATCTCCTTCATCTCATCTGAACTGCTTGTGAAAATTTAATCCCCATTTTCAGAAATGAAAAGAGGGTCCTTTAACAGGCCATTAGATCTCTTCTTTAAGAATGGCTGAGGACACCATGAATGTATTCTCTCCAGGGGCTCTTCTGTAAAAGTCAAAGGGGCGGGTGTCTCCTTGCATGCTCTTTCTGAGGCCATGTTCTGTGTTGCACATCGTCAGGACTCAGCCAGCTAGAACTCACTGCCTCTCAACTTTGGACCATAACTGGGAGCTAAAATCAAACTTTTGTTTCCAGCTTATCCAAGCTGTGGTGCTGTGTTATCAGGCATAGAAAATAGACTCAACCACTTGGAAGAGCTATGCTGCAAGGATCCCAGACAGAAAACTCAAGATTCAGGTGACCGCTATGGAGAGGATCGGGGGAACCACAGACCAAAGCTTCATCCAGCATGAACCCCGCAATGCTGTCCTGCCTCTCCTTATTGATGTCTCAGACTCACCACACAATGGGGGAGATGTGGGATGCAGGCATGGGGCTCCCTACAGAGGGCTCTGGGACTACGCTGAAGTCACTGCTTGCAGGGATAGAATCAGTTGGGATGATCAGCATCCTGGGTGGTGGTCCTCCTATGGACTGTAGAGGAGGAGCTGCCCCAGGAGGGAGCTCGGGTCTCTATTTCTAGAGCTGAGCACGGGGACCCTTGGGGCTGACTACAGTCATATTCAATAGATTCCCACCATACACACTGGTTCCCACAAGATGCCCAGCCTCATACATTCACCATTTCCCAGCTTCCAACGTTTTCCAACATCCTCCTTGCCAGGTTCTGAAGTGAAGAAAGGCCACAAAAATCAAATCCTGAGCCACTCACCACCTTTCTCCACTTGTTAGCAGAACACATCTGCAACTATGGCTGCTCCCCAACAGGTAATCCCCAGGAGAATTCGTATTGTTGCTAGGAGGGTGCCTGCTGATGAAACAGTTTGCACAGCCGCTGAGTAAGCACGATGTAACAAAAGACACAACTGATCAGAATCCTCTGTCACAGTGGGGCCACTTGGGAATTGTGCCAGGCGAACAGCGAAAAAGGGAAGAGGTTTCAAGTTCAGATTTGAAGCCAACTTCTATTTGGCCCAAAGCCTGCCTGAAGCTGAGTGCACCCACCTTCCTGTTGGCCCCACCTCCTGAAGGCCCTCCTGGTCTCAAGTGTCCCAGCTCCTGGTAGCAAGCTGTGATTTCAAGTTTGCAGTAGCCTGCTGCAGGTGAGTTACAATCCACTGATTTGCTTCTGAACTTTATTTATGTTATTATTTTCTTCATAATCTCAACTCACTTTTCTGTTAGACCATTTATTTTTTTTAAACACTGCTTTGATTGATATCTGTTATCTACACAGATTAGTCCTCTTTTGGTTCATTTTTCTTTTATATATTTGCTTCCTAGCCTACCTTTTGTCATTTAATAATATTTTGTATTTTTTTTGGTGGTACATAATAACTCCGAATTTTGTTTATTCAGTAATTTGGATCTTGAGCCAGTCATTTCGTAAATGTTGTATTTGCACATAGGTATTATTGAATTATCTGTGCATATAATAATGTGACATGTATATTGTGGTTTGAAAGTAGATCCTTAAACTTTGTGCTTCCAGTTTGTTTCCATGATTACACCTCCAGTGCCATGTTGGAGACAGAAGAGGCAATCTTGGTTGAGGCAAAAAGCTTTCAGTGGTTCTGTATTACTTGTGTTGTTTGTTGTAGGTTCATTTTAGACAATCTTGATGGATAAGGATATTACTTTTTTTTTTTTTACTATTCTGTTAGTTGTTTTTTATTGCTAGATGCTGTAATTTATTAAATACTTTTAAACATTAATCTAAGTAATCACATGGATTTTTTTCACCTACATGAATGATTTAAATGGTTTATTTGGGAAAGGTTGCTTTTCTTACATTTTTTAAAAGATTTATTATATTTATTTGAAAGACAGAGTTACAAAGAGGGGTAGAGATAGAGAGAGAGGTCTTCCATCCACCAGTTCACTCCCCAGGTGGCTCCAATGGCTGGAGTTGTGACGATCCATAGCCAGGAGCCAGGAGCTTCTTCCGGGTTCCCACGTGAGTGCAGGGGCCAAGGACTTGGACAATCTTCTACTGCTTCCCCAGGCCATAGCAGAGAGCGGGATCAGAAGAGGAGCAGCTGGGACTAGAACCAGAGCCCATATGGGATTCCGGTGCCTCAGGCCAGGGCTTTCACCCACTGCACCACAGCGCTGGCCCCACCATTCTTAGATTTTTTATCTCATTTGTTATTGATACATTGTGTTTCCATATAGCTTGATTCATATAATAATATTTTGCTTTCAACATTGGTAAGTTGGTTACAAAAAATGTGCTCTTTAATTTCATTTCCTTGGCAAAACTGAGAATCTGGTTTCACAAATTTTAAAAATGTGTGTATTTCCACTGTTAGTGAGTGTGGGAAATTTACATGTTTTTTTTTCTATCTTATATATTTAGAATATGCTATAAAGCTGGCCCCGAAACTTTCCATGTGGAACTCTGTTTATTGATTGGTTGGTTGGATTTTTCAAGAATTGATTGAACATTTTTTAGTTTATATAGTAATTTTCCTATTTTATGTTATATTTGTGTTTTGGTAAAATGGTTTTCTAATATAGTGGATTTTTATTAATTAATAAATATTTTTAAATAAATGTTTTAAATAAATATTTTTAAATAAATATATTTTAAATATTATTTTAAAATATTTTAATTGCATTTAATAAATAGGATATTTATTCATATTTCATAAGATTCTCTTGGCATTTTGTTGAAGTCTGTAAACTCTTAAAAATGATTGTTTGATTCACAAAATTGTCTTTTATCAGTTTTCCCTTTTATTTCCTTAATGACTCTAATGGTTTATTAATGTTGCTGCTATTTTTAAACCCCCTTAATAATTGTTTCTGTAGTATGTTTGTTGTTATATTTCATCAGTATCTGCTGCTATCCATCTTCTTGCGTTTATTTAACAGTCTTCTAGGTTTTATTTCCTTTTTAATTCTTGCTAAGGAATCTAAGATGGTTGATTGTTAGTCTTCTATTCTAATGTGTTTACTAAAGACTCTAAATTCTTCTAAGTACTGATGTTTCTGCCATCCCCTGTATTCCCTCCTGAATTTTCCAAACATTATACTTCCAGATCCTCTCTGGCTCATAGAATCTCCACTTTCACATTCCTGCATTCACCCCAGTCTTCCTGTCTCCATTCCTGTGCCTGAAACCATCATGGTATCTGAGTTATCAATGGTGCATATAACTGTTCTCTTCATATTAATGCAAATTTAAAAATTATAATAAAAATTAAAAGTTTTAGGTGTTATGATTTATAATATAATCCTGATTACTGTTATTAGTACTATGAAATCTGGTAGAAGGCCTAATAGAGTGACATGCAGATTAAAGGGAATATGGTGAGAATCTAATACAACTATATTTCAAAACTAATAGTTAAGTATTGAAGGATTCTAAATCAAGCAAAAAACATGTCATTTTATATAACATATTTGAGAAATCTACCTTTTTCTAGAATGGTACATTTTGGTAGGATCATTAACAAAGTGACAAGTTACAAGACAGTCGCACTTCCCTCACTCTGTTGTTCCCCCAATACCCTTCATTCTCTCCCCTCCTTTCATCAGGCTTTGCAAAGACATAATTTTAACTCATTCTGTATTCACAGGCTTAATTTTTGCCTAATAATAATTCTCAACAAGTAAAATAGGAAGACCACACTTCCACTGGGGTGTAAACATTAACTAAAGACAACAATCGCATCCTAAAGTGGCCATTTCATCCCAATACATTTTCTGTATTCTATATCAGCTACCACATATCAGGGAAACATGTGATATTTGTGGTTTTGAGACTGATTCATATCTCTAAGCATAATCATTTCTAGATGCATACATTTGCTGTAAAAGATAGTACTTTATTTTTTATGATTGAAAGTATTCCATAGTGTACATATACCATAATTTTTTTTATTCAGTCATTAGTTGATGGACATTGGGGTTAATTCCATATCTTATTTACTGTAAACTGAGCTGTAATAAACTGATTTCATTTAGTTTGGGTAAATTACCAGGAGCAGGATTGCTGGGTCATATGGTAGATCTATCATCAGATTTCTGAGGGCTCTCCATAATATTTTCCATGATGGTTGTACTAGCTTACATTCCCAACAACAGTGGATCTGGGTTCTTTTCCCCACATTCTCACAAGCATTTATCATTTTTTAAAAATTTTTGACTCATCACCATTCTAACTGGTTAGAATCCTCATTGGGATTTTTATTTGCATTTATTTGGTTGCTAATGATACTGAGTATTTTTTCAAGCATCTGCTAGCTGTTTTTAATTTCTCCTTTGAAAATTTCCTGCTCATGTCCTTTGCAAATTTCTTGATGAGATTGCTTGTTTTGTTGTTGTCGAGCTTCTTGAGCTCTTTATAAATCCTGGATATTAGTCCTTTTTCAGTTGCATAATTTGCAAATATTTTCTTCCATTGTCTTGGTGGCCTCTTCATTTTCTTGAGGGTTTCCTTTAAAGTTCAGAAGCTTCTTTCCTTGATGTAGTCCTTTTTGTCTATTTTTTTCTTTAATTGTCCATGATTTTGGGGTCTGTTCCAAGAAGTCTTTGCTTATGCCTATGTCTTGCAGAGTTTCCCTGATGTTTTCATCTAGTAATTTGATGGTATTAGGTTGAAAATCTTGATACTTGATCCATTTTGAGTTGTTTTTTGTTTATGGTGCAAGGTAGGGGTCTTGTTTCATACTTTTGCGTATAGATATCCAATTTTCCCCAGCACCATTTGTTGAAGATTTTGTCTTTTCTCCAGGGTATATTATAGCATCTTTGTGAAAGATTTGTTAATTATAAATTATAAATTATTTAATTATAAATTGTAAATGTAATTAATTTCTGGGGCCTCTATTCTCTTCCATTGGGCTATATATCTATTTTTGTGCTAGTACCAGGCTGTTTATATTATAACCACCCTGTGGTATGTCTTTTAATTTTTTGACATTTCAGGAGTTAGGATATGCTGTCATAAGTTTTTTTTTTTTTAACTTTTATTTAATGAATATAAATTTCCAGTGTACAGCTTATGGATTACAATGGCTTCCCCCTCCCATAGCTTCCCTCCCACCCGCAACCCTCCCCTCTCCCGCTCCCTCTCCCCTTCCATTCACATCAAGATTCATTTTCAATTCTCTTTATACAGAAGATCAATTTAGTATAAAGATTTCAACAGTTTGCACCCACATAGAAACACAAAGTGAAACATACTGTTTGAGTACTAGTTATAGCATTAAATCACAATGTACAGCACATTAAGGACAGAGATCCCACATGAGGAGCAAGTGCACAGTGGCTCCTGTTGTTGACCCAACAAATTGACACTCTAGTTTATGGCACCAGTAACCATCCTAGGCTGTCGTCATGAGTTACCAAGGCTATGGAAGCCTTCCAAGTTTGTCGACTCTGATCATATTTAGACAAGGTCATAAAAGACAGAGTGAGGATAGTAACCAATGATCCTAAGAGTGGCATTTACCAGGTTTGAACAATTCTACAGCATTAAGTGGGGAAGAGGACCATCAGTACACCCAGGTTGGGAGTAGAGCCATTGGTGGTAAAGTAGAGGTTATGATTACGAAGGAATGAGGCCCAAGTGTGCTAGACAGGGTCTAGAACAAAGGACAGAGTCATTATTAGAGGAGCTAAGAAAGGTGCTGTCTAAGCTACAAGTAATTTTTCTGATTGAGAGGCAAATAAAACCTGATAGAAGGGGCTTGATAATAATCTGGTGGGCTTTAGGCCTTGTAAGTTAAGAGGCCCAGACCTATCTATCTCTTCACATGGGGTATATCCTAAGGGAGGTGTGAACCTCCTAGGGGAAGGCACTCTGTTGACTTTCATTACTTGGCTGGCCTGGGAGGAGAGCTGGCCAGGTAAAGGCAGGGGGCATCTCTAACAAGAAATTTACAGTTCTGCCTGCAATGTTGCTGACCCTACTTGACCATACCCTCAGCTGCAGTGGTCACTTTGGAGGCTGGGCTGAGTGAAGGGCTTTTCAGCTTAGAGCCAATAAGATCTGTGGCTCTGACCTGGGCATCCTTCGACTCCAGGGCAGGTCCATTTCCAGTGATCCAACTCTTGGCAGAGCTGCCAGGGCTCTTCCCAAGCTGACTTCTGCTGAAGCCCAGGCTTACCACATTGAAAGCCACTGCAGTGGACTGGCCTGTTGGGTCTCCTTGAGGGCAGATCACTGTACAGATCAGCCATTAATAGGCCTGCCACCCATTGCTTCTGATGCCTAGCTTTCTTTTCCTCCTGGTTTGTGTTAAAGCAGACCAGAGGATGCAAGTCAAGGGAGTGCCCATGTCCCATCTCTAATCTTCGGTGGCCTGAACTACAAGTCTATAGTCACAGGCATGTTCTGTAGTAGTTTTTCTAAGGTAGACAATGCCCATGAGGAAAATTATATTCTCACTTTAAAAATTTCTTTCCCTTTGGTCTGAAAGGGAGGTTTTTTCTACTTACTGTTTACTTTGCTGATGGCGAAGTGAATCTAGCTATGAGATTATTATTTAAGTTCTTATTTTGGCTATGCTATTACAGAAAAATGTTAGCCATCTCTTTTATAAGGTCTAAAGATTAAATTGTGCATCCTACAGATTCCTTCATAATAGAATTAGTTTCCTACCTTGAAGAGAATAGAGAAATGAAAGAACAAGTTGGGCTTAGAATAGAGAAATGAGGAAGCAAGTCCTAGATCGCTTGCTGACAATAGCAATATTACATGAATACTTAGCAAACCATTTCAACCATTAGATAACAACTTAAGAAAACATTTACCAGAAGGTCCAATGCCTTCTATAAATTTTAAGAATCATGTATTTGGAAACACCTCTTAAATATGTAACATGGTGTAGTTTGTTTAGCCAGTAAACTTAAGCACAACCATATAAAATGTTTTTAGTTTCTTTCTACCAACACGTTTAAAACATATGATACACAGATTCAGGTCACACAAATTAAAATGTATCTTTGATTAATTTTAGCAGCTTAAATTTATGGACAATCTTATCTAAGCCATTTAAAATAAAAATCTTAATAAAATTTCCCCATGTGGACATACAATATGTACACACATATAACATGGCATAATAGACCAATATAGCAATTTTAATAATAGCTTTTAAAATCTTTAACTCTTTTTGTTGATTGCCAATTGATTTGAATTGCTTTTTGTTTTTAGTAACCTCAGTTAAGCATACTTTCTCTCAGTTGGTACTGTTAATACATTATTGGCTTCATCTGTTTACAGAGCCATCCCAAAATACTGAATACAGTAGAAGTGGCTGGAAAAAGTCCATAGGAACCTATAGGAGGACAGCTAAACACAGATCCAACAACACTTTAGTTTTATGAGCAGCAAATCATATATAACTATGGATGACAAAAGACTTTAAGTCGCCATGTTTAAAATTATAAACTCATCAACCAACAAGAGGCACTTGCTTACTTCACAGTATTTTTGAAAGCACCTGTAGGATTTTACAAGTATTTAACCCTTTACGCCTCTGGGGCTTTCTCATTAAGATAACTATCATGTCTAGCAACACAAAATCATTAGACCAAATGTCCAAAATGGCGCCTGCTCTTTGTCTTGCTCGCCTTTGAGGGGTGAGTGGAGAGAGAGAAACTCGTGTCCGTATCGGTAATTTTTTTTTCCTCTCTCTCTTCTAGTTAGCCTGGTGAACTTTTCCCCATGGAGTTTCAAGCCTCGTTCCCTCTAGTCTCCTCTTTCCGTTGCCTGCTGGTGTCTCGGGCATTGAGTTTCGGCTCACCTCACGTTCCAGCGCTGGTGCGTTGAGTCTGCCGCTGGTGTCCCGAACTTGGGCTCCCACGCTCTCCACGCAGGTCCACTGTGAATCACTAGTTCCGGAAGAGTTTCTTCTGCTGTTTCTTCCCCTACTCTTCCTTGACCCTGCAGTATCTCCACTTTTATTAACCTGTGTGTTGCCGAACTATCAATGTGCTCCCTGCCTATTCCGCCATCTTGCCGCTCTGTGGTATGTCTTGAAATCTGGTATTGTTCTGTTGTTTAAAATTGCTTTAGATATTTGGGATCTCTTGTGTTTCCATGAATTCAGGAATAATTTTTTCTTGTTGATTTATGAAATCACAATTGATTTTGACATTATCAGCACAGTGGGAGTCTGGAAGTCATAATCATCGCAAGTGGGAGTCATAATCAATTGTGATTGATTATGACCACAGAGTTTTTTTATAATATCACAATGGTGACTTATGACATCAGAATTGATAATGACATCACAATAGTGATTTTATACATCACAATTATGGCTTAGGACACCAGCATTATGAATAAACAATGGCAGGCTTATGATATCACAATTATTTTATTACATCACAACTGAATATGACATCAGAATAATAGGTTTGTTATAACAAATTATATTTTAACATCACCATGAACATCATGATGTTCTAATGACATTGCAATTGATTATTGTGATACATCATGATGGAAGTTTATGATCTCACAACAAATTTTTATCATGGTTGTATGACATAACAATGGGTTTTGAATCACAATAGTTTTTGTGAGTTCCCAGTTGATTATGACAGAGAGGTAGGTTTATGATATCACATTGGTGGTTTATGACATGTTGCAATGTGGTTTATGGAAACAGACTCATTATGATGTTACAAGAGTTTTTATGACTCCACAATTGATTATGACATCAAAGGGTAGGTGATTTTTATCATAATGCCTTTGAATTAATAGTTGTTTTAGAACATTTTTTTCAAAAATTTTAAACTTTTATTAAATATAAATTTCCAAAGCACAACTTTTGGATTATAGCAGCTTCCCCCCCCCCCATAACCTCCCTCCCACCCACAACCTCCCATCTCCCACTCTCTCTCCCATCCCATTCACATCAAGATTCAGATTCATTTTCAATTATCTTTATACATAGATCAATTTAGTATATACTAAGTAAAGATTTCAACAGTTTGCACCCACACAGAAACACAAAGTATAAAGTAATGTTTGACATCAAAAAGGGGGAGTTCCGGGCAAGATGGCGGAATAGGCAGAAGCACACTTAGTCCGGGGGGAGAGAAAGTTTAATATAAGTGGAGATACTGCAGGGTCAAGGAAGAGTAGGGGATGAAACAGCAGAGGAAACTCTTCCGGAACTAGTGATTCACAGTGGACCTGCGTGGAGAGCGTGGGAGCCCAAGTTCGGGACACCAGCGGCAGATTCAACGCACCAGCGCTGGAACGCGAGGTGAGCCGAACCTCCATAGCCCGAGATACCAGCAGGCAAGCGGAAAGAGGAGGCTAGAGGGAACGAGGCTTGAAACTCCGTGGGGAAAAGTTCACCAGGCTAACTAGAAGAGGGAGAAAAAAAAAATAAAAAAAGTGACTGATACGGACACAAGTTTCTCTCTCTCCGCTCACCTCTCAAAGGCGAGCAAGACAGAGCAGGCGCCATTTTGGACATACGTCATAAGCTGGGCGACCTCAGGTCTGCACCGGCCCTGAGCCTAGCAGAAAAACCTGACTCTGGGGGGAGGGGTGAAATAACAGGAGATTAGCATCTAACTTGGCAACCCAGTGGGAGATTGCAGGAGAATTGGAGCCCACACTGAGGGCAGCAGAGATTCCCTGTGTGGTCCGTGGGAAAGAGCTTCCAATCTCTGGCTCCTGTGGGTATATCATTTGCCTGCTAACTACCTCCAAGTACGTTCAGCTGTGCGGAATTACTTCCCTTTTGAATCAAAAAAGAGAGAGATTTACCACACCTAACCTGGGAGTGTCATCTTTGACACACCCTCAGCCCTGAGGAACCAAACACAGCTCTCAGTCCACACTCATCTCAAGCCTCTAAGGCACCACTGAAAGCAGACAGTCCACTTAATATAGAGCCATAGTGTAACAAGAAAAAACACCACAGTGAAGAAACCAAATATCTCCAACATGCCAAACAACAAACACAAAAACCAAGCTAACAAGAATAAGGAAGACACTATGATGCCCCCAAATGAAAAAGACACCCCAATTCAAGATTATGAAGATGAGGAGATTGAAGAAATGCAAGAAGCAGATCTCAAAAAATTGCTAAGAACATTAAGAAGTTCTCAAAAACAAATTCTTGAACTACAGAAATCCTTCATGGACAAGATAGAAAATCTCTCTCGTGAAAATGAAATATTAAGGAGGAATCAAAATGAATTGAAACAACTAGTGGAACAAGAAATGGTGATAGTGATGAGAAATCATAATGAAATGAAGAATTCAATAGATCAAATGACAAACACATTAGAGAGTCTTAAAAACAGAATGGACGAAGCAGAAGAGAGAATATCAGACTTAGAAGACAGAGAACAGGAAAGGAAACAATCAAATCAAAGAAAAGAAGAAGAAATCAGAAATCTAAAAAATACTGTCAGGAATCTACAGGATACTCTTAAAAAACCCAACATTCGGGTGCTAGGAATACCTGAAGGCATGGAGAGAGAGAAAGGATTAGAAGGCCTTTTTAATGAGATACTAGCAGAAAATTTCCCAGGTTTGGAGAAAGACAGAGACATCCTAATACAGGAAGCTCATAGAACCCCTAATAAACATGACCAAAAGAGATCCTCACCACGACACGTCGTAATCAAACTCACCACAGTGAAACACAAAGAAAAGATCCTAAAATGTGCAAGAGAGAAACGCCAGATTACTCTCAGAGGATCTCCAATTAGACTCACAGCTGACTTCTCTTCAGAAACCCTGCAAGCTAGGAGAGAATGGCGAGACATAGCCCAGGTGCTAAGAGAGAAAAACTGCCAGCCCAGAATATTATATCCTGCAAAGCTCTCATTTATGAATGAAGGTGAAATAAAGACCTTTCAAAGCAAACAGAAACTGAAAGAATTTGTCGCCACTCGTCCAGCCCTGCAAAAGATGCTTAAAGATGTGTTACATACAGAAACACAGAAACACGGTCACCAATATGAAAGAAGGTAAAGGTAGGAAACCTCACACCAAAAGATCACAGGAATCTCAATCCATATATTAGAAAGTATCTTTGGCTAATGGCAGGGCAAAGTTACTCCTTCTCAATAGTCACATTGAATGTTAATGGCTTGAACTGTCCAGTTAAAAGACACCGATTGGCTGATTGGGTTAAGGAACAAAACCCATCCTTTTGCTGCTTACAAGAAACCCATCTATCCAACAATGATCCATACAGGCTGAGAGTGAAAGGCTGGAAAAAGATATACCACGCCATCAGAAATGAAAAGAGAGCGGGCGTAGCCATCTTAATATCGGACAACATAAACTTTACCACAAAAACTGTTAGGAGAGACAAAGAGGGGCACTATTTAATGATTAAGGGATCCATTCAACAGGAAGATATAGCGATTATCAACGTATATGCACCTAATTACAGGGCACCAGCTTATTTAAAAGACTTGTTAAGGGACTTAAAGGGAGACTTAGACACCAATACAATAGTACTGGGGGACTTCAATACTCCACTCTCAGAGATAGACAGATCAACAGGACAGAAGATCAACAAGGAAACAGTAGATTTAAACGACACTATAGCCCAAATGGATCTAACAGATATCTACAGAACATTTCATCCTACATCTAAGGACTTTACATTCTTCTCAGCAGTACATGGAACCCTCTCTAGGATTGACCACATACTAGGCCATAAAGCAAGTCTCAGCAAATTCAAAAGAATTAGAATCATACCATGCAGCTTCTCAGACCACAAAGGAATGAAATTGGAAATTGGCAACTCAGGAATCCCTAGAGCACGTGCAAACACATGGAGATTGAACAACATGCTCCTGAATGAACAATGGGTCATAGAAGAAATTAAAAGAGAAATCAAAAATTTTCTGGAAGTAAATGAGGATAACAGCACAACATACCAAAACCTATGGGATACAACAAAAGCAGTGTTAAGAGGAAAGTTTATATCAATAGGTGCCTACATCAAGAAATTGGAGAGGCACCAAATAGATGAGCTTTCAAGTCATCTCAAGGATCTAGAAAATCTGCAGCAAACCAAACCCAAACCCAGTAGGAGAAGAGAAATAATTAAAATCAGAGAAGAAATCAACAGGATTGAATCCAAAAAAACATTACAAAAAATCAGCCAAACGAGGAGCTGGTTTTTTGAAAAAATAAACAAAATTGACACCCCATTGGCCCAACTAACTAAAAAAAGAAGAGAAAAGACCCAAATCAATAGGATCAGAGATGAAATGGGAAACGTAACAACAGACGCCACAGAAATAAAAAGAATCATCAGAAATTACTACAAGGACTTGTATGCCAGCAAACAGGGAAATCTATCAGAAATGGACAGATTCTTGGACACATACAACCTCCCTAAATTGAGCCAGGAAGACATAGAAAACCTAAACAGACCAATAACTGACACAGAAATTGAAACAGTAATAAAGGCCCTCCCAACAAAGAAAAGCCCAGGGCCAGATGGATTCACTGCTGAGTTCTACCAGACATTTAGAGAAGAACTAACTCCAATTCTTCTCAAACTATTCAGAGCAATCAAAAAAGAGGGAATCCTCCCAAATTCTTTCTATGAAGCCACCATCACCTTAATTCCTAAGCCAGAAAGAGATGCAACATTGAAAGAGAATTACAGACCAATATCCCTGATGAACATAGATGCAAAAATCCTCAATAAAATTCTGGCCAATAGATTGCAACAACACATCAGAAAGATCATCCACCCAGACCAAGTGGGATTCATCCCCGGTATGCAGGGATGGTTCAACATTCGCAAAACAATCAACGTAATACACTACATTAACAGACTGCAGAAGAAAAACCATATGATTCTCTCAATAGACGCAGAGAAAGCATTTGATAAAATACAACACCCTTTCATGATGAAAACTCTAAGCAAACTGGGTATGGAAGGAACATTCCTTAATACAATCAAAGCAATATATGAAAAACCCACGGCCAACATCCTATTGAATGGGGAAAAGTTGGAAGCATTTCCACTGAAATCTGGTACCAGACAGGGATGCCCTCTCTCACCACTGCTATTCAATATAGTTCTGGAAGTTTTGGCCAGAGCTATTAGGCAAGAAAAAGAAATTAAAGGGATACAAATTGGGAAGGACGAACTCAAACTATCCCTCTTTGCAGATGATATGATTCTTTATTTAGGGGACCCAAAGAACTCTACTAAGAGACTGCTGGAACTCATCGAAGAGTTTGGCAAAGTAGCAGGATATAAAATCAATGCACAAAAATCAACAGCCTTTGTATACACAGGCAATGCCATGGCTGAGGAAGAACTTCTAAAATCAATCCCATTCACAATAGCTACAAAAACAATCAAATACCTTGGAATAAACTTAACCAAAGACGTTAAAGATCTCTACAATGAAAACTACAAAACCTTAAAGAAAGAAATAGAAGAGGATACCAAAAAATGGAGAAATCTTCCATGCTCATGGATTGGAAGAATCAATATCATCAAAATGTCTATTCTCCCAAAAGCAATTTATACATTCAATGCAATACCCATCAAGATCCCGAAGACCTTCTTCTCAGATCTGGAAAAAATGATGCTGAAATTCATATGGAGACACAGAAGACCTCGAATAGCCAAAGCAATCCTGTACAACAAAAACAAAGCCGGAGGCATCACAATACCTGATTTTAGGACATACTACAGGGCAGTTGTTATCAAAACAGCATGGTACTGGTACAGAAACAGATGGATAGACCAATGGAACAGAATAGAAACACCAGAAATCAATCCAAACATCTACAGCCAACTTATATTTGACCAAAGATCCAAATCTAATCCCTGGAATAAGGACAGTCTATTCAATAAATGGTGCCGGGAAAATTGGATTTCCACGTGCAGAAGCTTGAAGCAAGACCCATACCTATCACCTTACACAAAAATTCACTCAACATGGATTAAAGACTTAAATCTACGAACCGAAACCATCAAATTATTAGAGAGCATTGGAGAAACCCTGCAAGATATAGGCACAGGCAAAGACTTCCTGGAAAATACTCCAACAGCACAGGCAGTCAAAACCAAAATTAACATTTGGGATTGCATCAAATTGAGAAGTTTCTGTACTTCAAAAGAAACAGTCAGGAAAGTGAAGAGGCAACCAACAGAATGGGAAAAAATATTCGCAAACTATACTACAGATAAAGGATTGATAACCAGAATCTACAAAGAAATCAAGAAAATCCACAACAACAAAACAAACAACCCACTTAAGAGATGGGCCAAGGACCTCAATAGACATTTTTCGAAAGAGGAAATCCAAATGGCCAACAGACATATGAAAAAATGTTCAAAATCACTGGCAATCAGAGAAATGCAAATCAAAACCACAATGAGGTTCCATCTCACCCCGGTGAGAATGGCTCACATTCAGAAATCGACCAACAACAGATGCTGGAGAGGATGTGGGGAAAAAGGGACACTAACCCACTGTTGGTGGGAATGCAAACTGGTTAAGCCACTATGGAAGTCTGTCTGGAGATTCCTCAGAAACCTGAACATAACCCTACCATACAACCCAGCCATTCCACTCCTTGGAATTTACCCAAAGGAAATTAATTTGGCAAATAAAAAAGCCATCTGCACATTAATGTTTATTGCAGCTCAATTCACAATAGCTAAGACCTGGAACCAACCCAAATGCCCATCAACAGTAGACTGGATAAAGAAATTATGGGACATGTACTCCATAGAATACTATACAGCAGTAAGAAACAACGAAACCCAGTCATTTGCAACAAGATGGAGCAATCTGGAAAACATCATGCTGAGTGAATTAAGCCAGTCCCAAAGAGAAAAATATCATTTGTTTTCCCTGATCGGTGACAACTGAGCGCCAAAGGGGAAACCTGTTAAGTGAAATGGACACTATAAGCAACAATGAACTGATCAGCTCCTGTCCTGACTTTAGATGTACAATGTAATACTTTATCCTTTTTAGTATTTGTTGTTGTTGTTGTTGTTCTAGTACTATTGGTTGAACTCAGTAATTAACACACAATTATTGTTAGGTGTTTAAATTTTAACTGAAAAGTGATCCCTGTTAAATCTAAGAGTGGAAAAAGAGAGGGAGGAGATGAACAATTTGGAACATGCTCAATCGGACTGGCCGCAAATGGTGGAGTTAGAAATGTGCCAGGGGATTCCAACACAATCCCATCAAGATGGCATGTACCAATGCCATCGCACTAGTCCAAGTGATCAATTTCAGCTCACAATTGATAGTTCTGATAGGTCCAAGAGTCAAAGAGATCACACAAACAAGACAAGTATCTGCTAATACTAACTGATAGAATCAAAAAGGGAGAGAAAGATCCAACATGGGAAGTGGGATACACAGCAGACTCATAGGATGGCAGATGTCCTAAACAACACTCTGGCCTCAGAATCAGCCCTCAAGGCATTCAGATCTGGCTGAAGAGCCCATGAGAGTATAGCAGGCATGGAAAGCCAAGATATCATGGAAAAAAAAAAGACCTAAATGAATGATCTCTGTGAGTGAGATCCCAGTGGAAAGAACGGGGCCATCAAAGAAGGAGGTACCCTTCTCCGAAGGGAGGAGAGAACTTCCACTTTGACTATGACCCTATCGGAATAAGACCAAAGTCAGCGAACTCTAAAGGCTTCCATAGCCCTGGCAACTCATGACTAGAGCCTAGGGAGATTACTGACGCCATGAACAGGAGTGTCAAATTGTTAAATCAGCAACAGGAGTCACTGTGTACTTACACCCCATGTGGGATCTGTCCCTAATGTGTCGTCTAAAGCGAAGTGATGCTATAACTAGTACTGAAACAGTATTTTTATACTTTGCGTTTCTGTGTGGGCACAAACTGATGAGGTCTTTACTAATTATATACTGAATTGATCTTCTGTATATAAAGAGAATTGGAAATGAAAAAAAAAACAACCTGGTGTTAAAATGGAAATGGCATAGAAAATTAATTAATTTGAAAAAAAAATTATGTAGGATCTCTGTCTTTAATGTGCTGTACATTGCTATTTAATGCTATAATTAGTAATCCAATGGTAGTTTTTTCACTTTGTGTTGCTATATGGGCAAAATGTTGAAATCTTTACCTAATATATACTAAACTGATCTTCTGTATACAAAGAGAATTGAAAATGAATCTTTACATGAATGGAAGGGGAAAGGGAGCGGGAAGGGGGAGGATTGCGGGCGGGAGGGAAGTTATGGGAGGGGGGAAGCCATTGTAACCCATGGGCTATACTTTGGAAATTTATATTCATTAAATAAAAGTTAAAAAAAAATCTTAAAAAAAAAAAACAAAAACAAAAAAAAAGGATAATTTGTGATACTGCAATGGTGTTTCACATCATTAGAATTGTGATATATGGCATTAGTTGATTATGATATCCCAATAGTGTTTAGTACTGCAATGGTTTGATTGACTTCATTCATAAGTACAACAGCACAGAACTTGCTTCATAATATCACTGTGATATGTTTAAGGCATCACATCATTGGTTTATTATATCACAATACTGATTATGACATCATAATACATTATGACATCACGATTATACTTATATTTAAAAACCTGAGGGACCCTTACTCCGGTGTTTGGTGTGCTTTGTGACAAAGTGTGGCTAAGAGCTAACTGCAGATCTTTTGCTTCTGTACACATTAGCTTTGCTTGCTAACGCCTAAGGATAAATCTTGCAACATTTTAGAAACTGGGGTTTGAAAAGCCCGCGCATGGGAACAAGTGCCAGATGTCCCTTCCCCCAAGATTAGCTAACACACTCTAAGTTTCGAGTTCCCGAGAGTTTCGGTTCTCTGAATGTTTCGGTTTCCCCCAGAAAAGAAACTAATTGTAACTGCAGCCCTGGGCAGCCTCTCCCCATCTAAAGGACCCAATGAGTACTCATGGCAACCTTTAAACTAGCCAGTCAAGCCAAAGCCCATGAAATATGTTAATGTTGTGGTTTTTGCCTTTAAAAGTTGCTTGTAACTGTGGCTCGTGGCTTCTCTTTGCCTCAAGTGACAGGGAGCCCATTTGCGCAAACGCCTAATAAAAATCCTCTTGCTTTTGCATCTACTGGTCTGGTGTTTGGGTCTTTGGGCAACCACCTGAGCTCATTGGATTCCCAAACTTGGGGTCCTTCAATATTACACTTCTTAATGCCATGGCAATGGTGGCTTTAAGGCATCACAATGGTTTTATGTCACTACAATAGATTTTAAGTTCACAATAGTTTTTTGACACCACCTTTTAATATGACATCTTAATGTTGGCTTATGATATTGCAATTTAGTAAGGCATGATGATCAATTTATGCCATAATGGTATTATGAACTCACATTCAATTATGATATCACATTGATTGAATTATGACATAATGGTGGTTGGATTACTGCATCAATATGGGTCTCTAACATCACAGTTGGTGAAATCACAACTGAAGCTTATGGCATGACAATAGATTATGATATCCATAATGGTAAACTTATGACATTTCAAATGTTCCTAAGACATCACAATTGATAATCATATCACAATTGTAGGTTTATGACATGAAAATTATGGTTTAGAACCCAAATCAACATGATTCCACAACGGTAGGTTTATGATATCAAAATTTTAATTTATGATATTGCTATTGTTTTTGATACCACAATTAACTGTAAATATCATAATTGTGCTTTATAACTTCAAAATTGTGGTTTATGACAACACAGCTGATTATGATATCCCTATGGCATGTTTATGGATCACAATGTCTTTATGACATCACATTCTATTATGGCATCATAATACTCCTTTATGACATCATAAGAGATAATTTATGGCATTATGATTTATTATAACACAAAAATGGGAATTTTATGACATCACAATGAATAACACCCAACTGAATATGATATCAAAATAGTTTTGATAGACTCAAAATTCATTTTGAAATAGCAATCATTGGTTTATGACATCACAATGCTCAGTTTATGATATCAATGGTAGGTTTATGATGTCACAATTGTTTGGTGTGTTGACAATAAACAGTCAGTTTATTATAATGTTTTGTTTATTGCATCTAAATATTAGATCAAAATGGTTTTTATGACTTCATAATTAATTATGGTACACATGGTTTTTCCATCATCATAATCGACTATATCACAGTGATGGTTAACTCATCAAAATTGATTATGATTTCAACATGGTTTTGTTACTTCACATTTGATTATGATGTAATAATGATTGTTTTATGACAATGATAAGTTATGACAATGATAAGCTATATCAACACTAGTTTATGACAACAAGGTTCTATGGTTTTGCAATTGATTAGGTGTCATAATGGTATTATGACACCACAATTGACCTTGATATTGAAATGGTGGTTATGATATCAAAACTGATTATGAAGCCAAAATGGTTTTTATGACAACACAATACATTATGACAGAGGTAGATTTATGTTATCAAAATGGTGGTTTATCACAAATAAAATTTTTTATTAGAGTTATAGACAGTGAGAGACAGACAGAGAGAAAGGTCTTTCTTCTGCTGGTTCACTGCCCTAATGGCTGCCACAGCCGGCTCTGCGCTGATCCAAAGTCAGGAGCTGGGTTCCTTCTCCTGGTCTCCCATGTGGGTGCACTTGGGCCATCCTCCACTGCCCTCTCAGGCCACAGCAGAGAGCTGGACTGGAAGAGGAGCAACTGGGATTAGTACCCAGTACCCCAACCGGGACTAGAACCCGGGGTGCTGGTGCCACAGGTGGAGGATTAGCCAAGTGAGCCACAGCACCAACCATGAATAAATTTTGACATCAAAATTTTTATGACAATCCAATGGTGTGTAATGGCATCAATATTGATCATAATTTCACAATGGTTGTTCAGTTTATGACATCCCAATAGATTCTGATGGCACAATAGTAGTTTTACTGCAGAACAATTGACAATGGTTGGTTTATGATATGATAATTTTGGTTTATCACATAACAATTAATTATGACTACATATTGTTTTTCTTACAATACTGTCGTGACTTATGACATCCAAATGATTGTGATGGTGAAATGTTTGGCCATTGCAGCTCAATTTACAATAGCTAAGATATGGAATCAATCCAGAGAGAGTGATATTCTATCCACTGTTTCATTCCCCAAATAGTCACAAAGGAAAGGTAGACCAGTCCAAAGCCAGGAGCCAGGAGCTTTATCCAGTTCTCTCATGTGGGAACAGGGACCAAAGACTTGGACTGTTCTCTGCTGCTTTCCCAAGCTCATTAGCAGAGAAACAGATTGGAAACGGGACAGCTGGGACTTGAACAAGTGCCCATTTAGGATGTTACCATTGCATATGGCAGCTTAACCCATTATGTCACAATGCTAGTCTCCACAATTTTTTCTATGACAATGTACAGAAAGTATATTCTACCAACATTTGTTATTATGGTACACTGTTTATAACATTACAACTGACTTTAATATCACAAAGGCAGTTTTATGAAAGCAGAACGGTGTTTTACCACTTACTAGATTTCAACATTAGCTTGCCTTTTTTGATGAAGTAATAGCAGTTTATAACATCAAATTTTATTTATGATGGCACAATTTTTGATGATTTAATATAAAAATTTTAATGAAAACAAAATGGTAGCTTGTTGTTTTTATACAAGCTCTCCATTTTTCTTGTTACTCTTTAAATTTCTTTTGATTAAGTTCAGTAAAATATGTAGTGGTATTTTCTACATGATGAATTTCAGTATACAACATATTCACTTTCTACATTTATATTCTGTCCAGTTATAGAATACTTTTATTATCATCAGAGATAATTTTCAGTGGCATAATTAAGGATTTTGAGAAAAGAGATAATGCAATTATGTGTATATATAAATTTTTAAAATATTTTGTTTCTAAAATAAATTCAATTGTCTCTGAAGGGAGGAGAGAACTCCCACTTTGACTATGACCCTGTCGGAATAAGATCAAAGTCAGAGAACTCAAAAGGCTTCCATAGCCTTGGCAACTCATGACTAGAGCCTAGGGAGATTACTGACACCATAAACAAGAGTGTCAAATTGTTAAGTCAACAACAGGAGTCAATGTGTGTGTACTTACTCCTCATGTGGGATCTCTATCCTTAATGTGTTGTCCAATGTGAAGTAATGCTATAACTAATACTGAAACAGTATTTTACACTTTATGTTCTGTGTAGGTGCAAACTGATGAAATCTTTACTTAATATATACTAAATTGATCTTCTGTATATAAAGATAATTGAAAATGAATCTTGATATGAATGGAATGGGAGAGGGAGCGGGAGATGGGATGGTTGCGGTGGGAGGGAAGTTATGGGGGGGAAGCCATTGTAACCCATAAACTCTACTTTGGAAATTTATATCTACTAAATAAAAGTATAAAAAATTGTGTCAAAAAACCCAAAATGATAGCTTTATTATTTCAAAATTGATTATGACAGGACAATTTTACAACAATAAAATATTAAGTGTATGTATCTGATATCAGAATTGTATGAGTTTGTGAGCTCAAGAGGCTTCCCTAGCCTTGGCAGCTCATGACAAGAGCCTTGGCTGATTACTGATGTCATAAATAAGAGTGTCAATTGTTAAATCAACTACTAGAGTCACTATACACTTACTTCCCATGTAGGATCTCTGTCCTTAATGTGTTGTACTATGCAAATTAACGGTAAAACTAGTATTTAAACAGTACTTTATATTTTGTGTGTCTGTGTGGGTGCAAACTGTTGAAATCTTTACTTAGTATATACTAAATTGATCTTCTGTATATAAAGATAATTGAAAATGAATCTTGATGAAAAATGGGATGTGAGAGGGAGTGGAAGATGGGATGGTTGTGGGTAGGAAGGAGGTTATGAGGGGAAAAGCCACTACAATCCAAAAGTTGTACTTTCGAAATTTATGTTTATTAAATAAAAGTTTTTTTAAAAAGAATGATAAGATATCACAATGTTTTATGGCACTATAAAGGGAGTTTATGACATTAAAACTGATTATGATGGCATAATGTGTATGACATCAAAATTGATTATGACATCAGAAATATTTATAATATCAGAATTGATTATGATGGTAGAATGTTAGGTTGATATCCGAATACTAGATTCTAACATAAACATTGACAATGATTTCACAATGTGTTTTATGACCATATCATGATGTTTTATGACATCCAATTTTTTATGAAAGAACAATGGTAGGTTTATGATATCATAATTTGTTATGACAGCACACTGGTACATTTATGATATCAGAATTGTAATTGATCATGTATCAACTGGTTAAGACAACACAATATTTTTTATGACAATACAATGGTGTTTTATGATTTCAAAACTCATTATGATGCCACAAAATTTGTATTATGACATCACAAATTATTAGGACTTCACAGTTTTAGGCTTATGATATCTGTTTATCAGAAAACAATCAATTATGATATCATTACTTTTTATGAAAATACAATGTTGGCTTCTGACATCAAAGTTAACTATGACTTCACAATGTTTGTATTAACAGATCACAATCAATTATGATGCCAAAATGGTAGGTTTATAATGTCAAAATGTATTATGACATCACAATGCTTGCTATATTACATCAGAATTGGTTATGATATCACAATGACAGGTTTATTAATTCATTAATTATGATATCACAATGTATGGGGTATGACATCAGAATTGTTCTGACATCCCAATCACAATTATAAAATTATGGCATCAGAATGATCGATTATAACAAACCAATAGATTATATCACAAGTTTTATGACAATAAAGGTAGCATATGATATAAAAATTGGTTATGATGGCAGAGAGGTTGGTTGATGATATCACAAAGGTAGGTTTATGATATCAGAATAGTTTTTTACTCAAACTAATTCATTACAGTACAATGTTATTATCACTATATAATGTTGATCTATGACATCAAAATTTATTATAGTAGCATATTTCTGATTATGACAACACAATTGACTATGATGTCAATAATAGGATCATGATATCAGAGATAAGTTTAATACAAGAAACATACTGCAACTTTATAATGTGTTAAATGACAGTACAATGGTGGTTTAAGACATTACAATTGGTAGATGTAGCAAAATGGTTGTTTTATAACATCACAATTTTTATGATGGCACAATGGTAGGTTTGTGATATCATAATTAATTATGACAGCACAATAGTCATTTGTGATACCAGATGATGATTTGTCACATACCACTTGCTGTTTTAAAAAAGATTTATTATTTCAAAGGCAGAGTTATAGAGAGGCAGAGATAGAGAGAAAGTGAGAGAAAGGTGTCTTCCATTCACTGATTCACTCCCCAAATGGCTGTAATGGCCAGAGTTGGGCTGATCTGAAGCAAGGAAACAGGAGCTTCCTCCAGGTTTCCCAGATGGTTACAGGGTCCCAAGGACTTGGGCCACCTTCTACTGCTTTCCCAGGTCATTTCAGATAGCTGGATCAGAAGTGGAGCAGCCAGGACTTGAACTGGTGCCCATATGGATGCCAACACTGTTGGAGGTGGCTTTATCTGCTATGCAACAGCACCATCCCCACAAATTGTTTTGGACAACAGTTTTCTATTACAAACAATGATGTTTTATTGCACTAAAATTGATTATGATGGAACAACATTTAGTTCATGACATCACAAATTATAGGGTATCATAATGGTAGATTTATAATTACAGAATGGTTGTCAGAAACCAATTGATAATTATATCACAATTTTTATGACAAAACAAAGTTAGTTTTTTACATCAGAATTGATTCTGACATCACATTGGTAAGTTTATAACATCAAAATTTATGATGACATCTTAATGGTCAGTATATGACATCAGAACTAGTTTTGACATCAAAGTTACAACATTACAGTATCAGAATGGCAGTTTATCATAGCACATAGATTTTTTTATCACAACACAATTGTATATGCATATCAAAATTGAATGTGATGGCACAATGTTTTATGTATATCACAATTGATAATGACATCACAGTAGCATTTATGATATAAAAAGTAGTTTATCAGAAAATAATAGATTATGATATTAAATGTTGGTTTATGACATCAAAATTGATTATGATGTCACAATGATAGTTTTATGTCATCATAACTAATTACCATGGCATACCAATAAGTTTATTATATCAAAATGGTGGCATATCACATAATAATTGATTAGGATATCACATTTTTGAAATATTTTATTGTGGTTTATGACATTACAATTGGTTAAGATGGCATAACGGATGGCTTATGACAACACACATGATTATGATATCACAATAGCAGGTTTGTGATACCAGGATGGTATCATTATGTAATTATGACAATACAATGTTGTATTATGACATCACAATTGATTATGATAGCACAATTTTTGGTTTACTATATTTCAATTGATTATGACATCACAATCATAAATTTATATCATAAAGGAGATTTAACACAAGCCAATTGATTATGACATCTTGATGTGTTAAATGTCAATACAATGAGAGCTATATGACATCAAAATTGATTGTGAAGTCACAATGGTTGTTTCTGAAATCACTGTTGATTATGACACCACAATGTTTGTGGCATCACTAGATTTTGACATTGTAATCTTTTGTGAAATCACAATTGAGTATAACATAACATTGCTGACTAATGACTTGACAAAATGTTTGACACTGATTTTTTAAGGTTTCATAATTGCTTATAATATCACAATGGTGGCTTATGATACCACAATTGATCATGAAAGCAAAGGTTGGTTTATCACCTCACAATGGTCAGTATGATATCAAAAAGTTTTATGACATCACAATTAATTATGACACCACAATAATTGTTTATGACACTCCAAATGATTATGACATAACCATGGTAGATTTATGAGATCACAATTAATTATATGTCTATACAATTGGTTGTATCCCAACAATAGTTGCTTCATCATCACAATACTTTTTCACAACTTCACAACTGATTTTGACATCACAATTCTAGGTTCATGACCTCAACATTTCTGTTTGTGGTATTAAAATAGACTTATTGATAACAAAAATGATAATTACATTACATGACTTTTAGGAAACAAATGGCTATGACATCATGATTGATTATGATATCACTATTTCAGTTTATGACATCACAAAGGTGGTTTCCTAAGAAACAATTTATTATCATGCAGGGTGTATGTTGATGACATTAAAACCATGGCTTATTATATCAATATTTGTTATGAGAAACAGGATTGTATATGACATCATAATTGATTGTAACTCACCATAGTGGCTTATGATATCACAAGCATTTATGATGGCATGATAGCTTTATGATATCTCAATCATTGTTTATACTTCACAATTTATTGTGAGAACACAATGGTTGGTATATGAAATCACAATGATAGGTTTATGGCATCAAAACATTGGTTTACAGCATCACAAGCATTTATTATGACATCATGATTCCAGTTTCTATTTTTTAATATGTATACATTTATTTATTTGAAAGGCAGAGTTACAGAGAGGTAGAGGCAGAAAGAGAGTGAGAGAGGTCTTCTGTCCACTGGTTTATTCCCCAGATGGGCACAATGCCCAGAGCTGTGCCAATCCGAAGCCAGGAGCCAGGAGTTTCCTCCAGGTCACCCACATGGGTGCAGCGGACCAAGGATTTGGACCATCTTCCACTGCGCTCCCATCCCATAGCAGAGAACTAAATCAGAAGTGGAGCAGCCAGGAACTGAATCAGTGCCCATATGGGATGCTGGCACTGGAGGTGGCAGCTTTACCCACTATACCACAGTGCCTTGATTGTGTTGTGGAATGTTCCTTCTATATCCAATTTGCTTCAGGTTATAATCATGGAAGAATTTTATACTTTTTCAAATACTTTCTCTGCCTATTTTGAGATAATCATATGATTTTATTCTTTAATTTGTTAATGTGATATATCACATGTATTTTTTAGTGTATGTAGAACCATCTCTGCAAACGAAGAATAAATCTTGTTCAAGGTGAATGATCTTTCTGTTGTTTTGTTAGATTCAATTAGCTAGTACTTTTTTAGGATGTTTACACCTATGTTCATCAGGGATATTGGTCTATAATTTTCTTTCTTTGTTGCATCTGTTTCTGGTTTTGGAATTATGATAATGTTGGCCTCAAGGAAAGGGTTGGGAGGTTTTCCTCCATTTAAATTGAATAGTTTGAGAACAATTGGTATTATCACTTCTTTAAAGGTTTGGTAGAATTCATCAGTGACACCATCCAGTCTTGAGCTTTTCTTTCTTGGGAGGGTCTTTAGCACTGATTCAATCTCTGTCTTGGTTTTTTGTCTGTTTAGTTTTCCTATCTCTTCATGATTAAATTTTGGTAGACTGTGTTTGTTCAGAAATCCATGCATTCCCTCCATTTCTTTGAGATTTTCCAATTTGTTGGCATACAGCTGTTTGTAGTAATTCCTCAAGATTCTTTTTTTACTTTTGTGATATCCATTGTTACCTCTCCTTTTTCACCTTTGATTTTAGTAATTTGGGTCTTCCTCTTCTTCTTCTTTTTTTTATTAGTTGGGCCAATGGTGCATCAATTTTATTTTAAAAATTCCTCATTTCATTGATCTTTTATGCTGATTTTTTGTTTCAGTTCGATTTCTTTTCTAATTTTAATTACTTTTTCTTCCTGCCAATTATGATTTGCTTTATTATTGTTTCGCTAGTGTCTTAACATGTATTGTTAGATCAATTATTTGATGTCTTTTCAATTTCTTGATGTTGCCAATAACTGCAATAAACATCCTTCTTAACACAGCTTGTGTTGTATCCCATAAGTTTTTATATGTTGTGTAGTTATCTTCATTTGTTTCTAAGATTTTCTTCATTTCTCTTTTGATTTCTCTATGCACCACTGTATGTTACAAGTGTGTTGTTCAGTCTCCATATGTTTGCATATTTTCTTTTTTTGTTAAGATTTATTTATTTATTTGAAAGTCAGAGTTACACAGAGAGAGAAGGAGAGGCAGAGAGAGAGAGAGAGAGAGAGAGAGAGAAATCTTCCATCCACTGGTTTACTCCCCTATTAGCCACAAAGGCTGGAGCTGTGTTCATCCGAAGTCAGGACCCAGGAGCTTCTTCGGGTCTCCCACATGGGTGCAGGGACCCAAGGATGTGGGCCATCTTCTACTGCTTTCCCAGGCCATAGTAGAGAGTTGGATTAGAAGTGGAGCAGCCAGTACATGAACCGTCACCCATATGGTATGCTGGCCCTGCAGAGAGTGGCTTTACCCAGTACACCACAGAGCCAACCCCTGCATATTTTCTATAATGATAATTTCCAGATTCCATACATTGTATTAAAAAAAGGTAAATGATAATTTCGAATATTCTATTCTAGAGAAATTTCCATGCACTGACAAAAGGAATGCATATTCTGCAGATGTGTGATGAAATGCTCTGTATATATATTTAGGTTCATTTTGTCCATAATGTAGATGAATTCTGTTGTTTATTTGTTGATTTTCTGTCTAGTTGATCTGCAAGTAGATTTAAATAGGGTATTGAAGTCCCTCATTATTATTGTATTGGAACCTATGTGTCACTATATACTTAATAACATTTGTTTTAAATAGGCATGCATGTTGGTATTGTGTGCATATACATTTTCCATAGTCACATCTTCTTGTAAAATTTATCATTTAATCATTACGTACTGTCCTTTTAGTCCTTTAACAGTTTTTTAGTTTCACTTTTTTCTGAATTAGGGTGGTTATGCCTCCTGTTTTGATTTTCCTTAGCATGGAATATCTTTTTCCATTCGTTCACTTTAATTCTGTGTGAATGTTTTTGAGGTTTGTTTCTTGCAGCCAGAAAATAGATGCATCTTATATTTTCCCTTCCACTAGTCTGTATCTTTTAATTGGGGGAATTTAAACCATTTACATTATTTATTATTATTATTTTTTAATTTGGCATGCAGAGTTAGACAGTGAAAGAGAGAGAGACAAAGAGAAAGGTCTTCCTTCTGTTGGTTCACTCCCCAAGTGGCCGCCACAGCCAGCATGCTGTGCCGATCCAAAGCCAGGAGCCAGGTACTTCTTCTTGGTCTCCCATGTGGGTGCAAGGGCCCAAGCACTTGGGCCATCCTCCACTGCCAACCCAGGCCGCAGCAGAGAGCTGGACTGGAAGAGGATTTTCCAGGACTAGAACCCGGCGCCTATATAGGATGCCGGCACCGCAGGCGGAGGATTAACAAAGTGAGCTGCGGCGCTGGCCCCTAAACCATTTAAATTCAAGGTTATTATTGATAAGTAGCAGGTTGGCCCTTTTTTTGAACAAATATTCCTATTATTTGCTTTGTATTGCCTTTGTACAATTGCTAGGAGATTTACTGCTTTAAAACTCTTTCATAATGATGACTATTGTCAAACATGTGCATGGACTCCTTAATGTATCTGTGCACTTCTCACTGTGAGTATGGAACCCTGTTCAATGACCCATTCAGGCATGCAGGCAACTCCAATCCTCTGAAGATAGACACAGTGACTGTCTAGAAATTGAGTTATACTTTATGCCCAATTCTCAAAACAATAAGACACAGAAGACCACTGCCACAGGGCCCAGGGGATTTACTTTCTTTTTTTTTTAAATTAAACTTTTATTTAATGAATATAAATTTCCAAAGTACAGCTTATGGGTTACAATGGCTACCCCCTCCCAAAACTTCCCTCCCACCCGCAACCCTCCCCTTTCCCGCTCCCTCTCCCCTTCCAATCACATCATGATTCATTTTCAATTCTCTTTATATACAGAAGATCAGTTTAGTATATATTAGGTAAAGATTTCAACAGTTTGCCCCCATATAGCAACACATAGTGAAAAAAAAATACTGTTGGAGTACTAGTTATAGCATTAAATAAGAGTGTACAGCACATTAAAGACAGAGATCCTACATAATATTTTTTAAAAAAAATTAATTAATTTTCTATGCCATTTCCAATTTAACACCAGGTTTGTTTCCTTTTTTTAATTTCCAATTATCTTTATATACAGAAGATCGATTCAGCATATAATGAGTAAAGATCACATCAGTTTGTACCCACGCAGAAACACAAAGTGTAAAAATACTGTTTCAGTACTAGTTATAGCATCACTGCATATTAGATAACACATTAAGGACAGATCCAACATGGGATGTAAGTACACAGTGACTCCTGTTGCTGACTTAAAATTTGACACTCCTGTTCATGGCGTCAGTAATCTCCCTAGGCTCTAGTCATGAGTTGCCAGGGCTATGGAAGCCTGTAGAGTTTACTGACTTTGATCTTATTCCGATAGGGTCATAGTCAAAGTGGAAGTTCAAGCCTCCCTTCAGAGAAAGGTACTTCCTTCTTTGATGGACCCATTCTTTCCACTGGGATCTCAAAAACAGAGATCTTTCATTTAGGTCTTCTTTTTTTTTTCTTTTCAATGGTGTCTTGGCTTTCCATGGCTACAATACTCTCATGGGCTCTTCAGCCAGATCTGAATGCCTTAAGGGCTGATTCTGAGGCCAGAGTGTTGTTTAGGACGCCTGCCATTCTATGAGTTTGCTGTGTATCCCATTTCCCATGTTGGATCCTTCTCTCCCTTTTTGATTCTATCACTTAGTATTAGCAGACACTTGTCTTTTTTGTGTGATCCCTTTGATTCTTAGACCTATCAGAGCCATCGGTTGTGAACTGAAATTGATCACTTGGACTAGTGAGATGGCCTTGGTACATGCCACCTTGATGGGATTGTATTGGAATCCCCTGGTATATTTCTAATTCCATCATTTGCAGGAAGTCAGATTGTGCATGTCCCAAATTGTACATCTCCTCCCTCTCTTATTCCCACTCTTATATTTAACAGGGATCACTTTTCAGTTAAAATTTAAACACCTAACAATAATTGTGTGTTAATTACAGAGTTCAACCACTAGTACTAGAACAACAACAGCAACAACAACAACAACAAAAACTAAAAGGGATAAAGTATTACATTGTACATCTAGAGTCAGGACAAGAGCTGATCAGGTCATTGTTTCTTATAGTGTCCATTTCACTTCCACAGGTTTCCCCTTTGGTGCTCAGTTGTAGCCGATCAGGGAAAACAAATGATATTTGTCTCTTTGGGACTGGCTTAATTCACTCAGCATGATGTTTTCCAGATTCCTCCATCTTGTTGCAAATGACTGGGTTTCATTGTTCCTTACTGCTGTATAGTATTCTATAGAGTACATGTCCCATAATTTCTTTATCCAGTCTACTGTTGATGGGCATTTGAGTTGGTTCCAGGTCTTAGCTATTGTGAATTGAGCTGCAATAAACATTAATGTGCAGATGGCTTTTTTATTTGCCAAATTAATTCCCTTTGGGTAAATTCCAAGGAGTGGGATGGCTGGGTTGTATGGTAGGGTTATGTTCAGGTTTCTGAGGAATCTCCAGACTGACTTCCATAGTGGCTTAACCAGTTTGCATTCCCACCAACAGTGGGTTAGTGTCCCTTTTTCCCCACATCCTCTCCAGCATCTATTATTGGTAGATTTCTGAATGTGAGCCATTCTCACCGGGGTGTGGTGAAACCTCATTGTGGTTTTGATTTGCATTTCTCTGATGGCTAGTGATCTTGAGCATTTTTTCATGTGTCTGTTGGCCATTTGGATTTCCTCTTTCGAAAAATGTCTATTGAGGTCCTTGGCCCATCTATTAATTGGGTTGTTTGTTCTGTTGTTGTGGATTTTCTTGATTTCTTTGTAGATTCTGGTTATCAATCCTTTATCTGTAGTATAGTTTGCAAATATTTTTTCCCATTCTGTCGGTTGCCTCTTCACTTTCCTGACTGTTTCTTTGAAAGTACAGAAACTTCTCAATCTGATGCAATCCCAAATGTTAATTTTGGTTTTGACTGCCTGTGCTCCTGGGGTCTTTTCCAAGAAGTCTTTGCCTGTACCTATATCTTGCAGGGTCTCTCCAATGCTCTCTAATAATTTGATGGTTTCGGTTCATAGATTTAAGTCTTGAAGAATTTTTGTGTAGGGTGAAAGGTATGGGTCTTGCTTCAAGCTTCTGCACATGGAAATCCAATTTTCCCAGCACCATTTATTGAATAGGCTGTCCTTATTCCAGGGATTTGTTTTGAATCTTTGATCAACTATAAGTTGGCTGTAGATGTTTGGATTGATTTCTGGTGTTTCTATTCTGTTCCATTGGTCTATCCTTCTGTTTCTGTACCAGTACCATGCTGTTTTGATAACAACTGCCCTGTAGTATGTCCTGAAATCTGGGATTGTGATGCCTCCGGCTTTGTTTTTGTTGTACAAGATTGCTTTGGCTATTCGAGGTCTTCTGTGTCTCCATATGAATTTCAGCATCATTTTTTCCAGATCTGAGAAGAATGTCTTTGGTATCTTGATTGGTATTGCATTGAATGTATAAATTCCTTTTGGGAGAATAGACATTTTGATGATATTGATTCTTCCAATCCATGAGCATGGAAGATTTCTCTATTTTTTGGTATCCTCTTGTATTTCTTTCTGTAAGGTTTTGTTGTTTTCATCGTAGAGATCTTTAACGTCCTTGGTTAAGTTTATTCCAAGGTATTTGATTGTTATTGTAGCTATTGTGAATGGGATTGATTTTAGAAGTTCTTCCTCAGCCGTGGCATCGCCTGTGTATAAAAAAGGCTGTTGATTTTTGTGGATTGATTTTATATCCTGCTACTTTGCCAAACTCTTCGATGAGTTCCAGCAGTCTCTTAGTAGAGTTCTTTGGGTTCCCCTAAATAAAGTTCCCCTAAATAAAGAATCATATCATCTGCAAAGAGGGATAGTTTGAGTTCTTCCTTCCCCATTTGTATCCCTTTAATTTCTTTTTCTTGCCTAATAGCTCTGGCTAGAACTTCCAGAACTATATTGAAGAGCAGTGGTGAGAGTGGGCATCCCTTCTGGTACCAGATCTCAGCGGAAATGCTTCCAGCTTTTCCACATTCAATAGGATGTTGGCCGTGGGTTTTTCATATATTGCTTTGATTGTATTGAGGAATGTTCCTTCCATACCCAGTTTGCTTAGAGTTTTCATCATGAAAGGGTGTTGTATTTTATCAAATGCTTTCTCTGCATCTGTGGAGAGAATCATATGGTTTTTCTTCTGCAGTCTGTTAATGTAGTGTATTACATTGATTGTTTTGCGAATGTTGAACCATCCCTGCATACCAGGGATAAATGCCACTTGGTCTGGGTGGATGATCTTTCTGATGTGTTGTTGCATTCTATTGGCCAGAATTTTATTGAGTATTTTTGCATCTATGTTCATCAGGGATATTGGTCTGTAATTCTCTTTCAATGCTGCATCTTTTTCCGGCTTAGGAATTAAGGTGATGCTGGCTTCATAGAAAGACTTTGGAAGGATTCCCTCTTTTTCCATTGTTCTGAATAGCTTGAGAAGAATTGGAGTTAGTTATTCTCTAAATGTCTGGTAGAACTCAGCAGTGAATCCATCTGGCCCTGGGCTTTTCTTTGTTGGGAGGGCCTTTATTACTGTTTCAATTTCTGTCTCAGTTATGGGTCTGTTAAGTTTTCTATGTCTTCCTGGCTCAATTTAGGTAGGTTGTATTTGTCCAAGAATCTGTCCATTTCTGATAGATTTCCCTGTTTGCTGGCATACAAGTCCTTGTAGTAATTTCTGATGATTCTTTTTATTTCTGTGGTGTCTGTTGTTACGTTTCCCTTTTCATCTCTGATCCTATTGATTTGGGTCTTTTCTCTTCTTTTTTTAGTTAGTTGGTCCAATGGGGTGTCAATTTTGTTTAGTTTTTCAAAAAACCAGCTCCTGGTTTGGCTGATTTTTTGTAATTTTTTTTTTTTTTGGATTCAATCCTGTTGATTTCTTCTTTGATTTTAATTATTTCTCTTCTCCTACTGGGTTTGGGTTTGGTTTGCTGCAGATTTTCTAGATCCTTGAGATGCACTGAAAGCTCATCTATTTGGTGCCTTTCCAATTTCTTGATGTAGGCACCTATTGATATAAACTTTCCTCTTAACACTGCTTTTGTTGTATCCCAGAGGTTTTGGTATGTTGTGCTGTTATCTTCATTTACTTCCAGAAAATTTTTGATTTCTCTTTTGATTTCTTCTATGGCCCATTGTTCATTCAGGAGCATGTTGTTCAGTCTCCATGTGTTTGCATACTTTCTGGGGATTCCCGAGTTGCTAATTTCCAATTTCATTCCTTTGTGGTCTGAGAAGCTGCATGGTATGATTCTAATTCTTTTGAATTTGCTGAGACTTGCTTTATGGCCTAGTATGTGGTCAATCCTAGAGAAGGTTCCATGTACTGCTGAGAAGAATGTAAAGTCCTTAGATGTCGGATGAAATGTTCTGTAGATATCTGTTAGATCCATTTGAGCTATAGTGTCATTTAAATCTACTGTCTCCTTGTTGATCTTCTGTCCTTTGATCTGTCTATCTCTGAGAGTGGAGTATTGAAGTCCCCCAGTACTATTGTATTGGTGTCTAAGTCTCCCTTTAAGTCCCTTAACAAGTCTTTTAAATAAGCTGGTGCCCTGTAATTAGGTGTATATACATTGATAATCGTTATATCTTCCTGTTGAATGGATCCCTTAATCATTAAATAGTGCCCCTCTTTGTCTCTCCTAACAATTTTTGTGGTAAATTTTATGTTGTCCGATATTAAGTTGGCTACGCCCGCTCTTTTTTCATTTCTGTTGGCGTGGTATATCTTTTTCCAGCCTTTGACTTTCAGCCTGTATGGATCATTGTTGGAAAGATGAGTTTCTTGTAAGCAGCAAAAAGATGGGTTTTGTTCTTTAACCCAATCAGCCAATCGGTGTCTTTTAACTGGACGGTTCAAGCCATTAACATTCAATGTGACTATTGAGAAGGAGTAACTTTGCCCTCTCATTTACCAAAGATTTTTTCTAATATATGGTTTGAGACTCCTGTGATCTTTTGCTGTGAGGTTTCCTTCCTTTATCTTCTTTCATATTGGTTACCGTGTTGCTACACCCACAGCTGTTGTGACACCTGCGTAGCAAAATGTTGTGGCATTGGGGGTCTACGGCTGCAGGGTCGAGGTTAGAGCTCCGTGGAGTGGGGCCTCGGGTGGTTCCTGTGCAGCCAACGGTCGTAAAGACTCTCGGATCACATAATAAGAAGTAAAAGACTTGATTGCTGCTGGTTAATAAAGCAATGTGTCCCAGCATTGATAGTGATTTTATTATGCATGATTTACTTGCTTTATTTGTACTTAGTAGTTATGCTGCGTAGTGTGTCAGGACAAGTGCACCGTGACTAGAAACAAGGGAATCAAATAGTGCCAATAAGCATTTCACAACAATTAACAAAAAACACTTTAGACTTTGGCCCACCAGTCATTAGGGCTATTTACGAGGAGGCATTAAACATTGACAAAAAACAGCACACCCTAGACAAAATAAAACAAAGGGAGCTGAGGTGTGAGTTTTAGGGAGCTGAGGTGTGATTTAGATTCCGGGTTATCAGAAGGTTTAGGTAACATGGGGATGAGAAAGCTACATTCAATCTTACTTAGGTGATATATGGGACTTGGGCTAACAAGCACCACCATCTGATAACTCCCCTGTCCCCGGTTCTTATAATGAGAGGTTAACTAGTAACCCGACCTTTACCTTTCCTTAAAAGTAGGACTGCAAACCATCACCACAATGTCTCCCTGTGTCCCTTGTAAAGTAAATCATGTAACCCCATTAACCTTAACAAGTTTTTGTAATCTTGGAATTTCTTTTGTCTTCAGCAATGTAGGCTTCCCTATATAAACTCTGGTTTCCCCGCTAATAAACTGCAGCAGCAGCATACTCATAATGTGTGTGTCTGTCTGTCATTTCCCCGCCGATTCCTGATTCTCCTGGGCCTTCGCCCCTCGTTCTCCCTCGGTCTGTGACTCCGCGAGAGCTGGTCCACGGCACCGTGTTTCTGTGTTTCTGTATGTAAGACGTCTTTAAGCATCTTTTGCAGGGCTGGACAAGTGGCAACACATTCTTTCAGTTTCTGTTTGCTGTGAAAGGTCTTTATTTCACCTTCATTCACAAATGAGAGCTTTGCAGGATATAATATTCTGGGCTGGCAGTTTTTCTCTCTTAGTACCTGGGCTATATCTCGCCATTCTCTCCTAGCTTGTAGGGTTTCTGATGAGAAGTCAGCTGTGAGTCTAATTGGAGATCCTCTGAGAGTAATCTGGCGTTTCTCTCTTGCACATTTTAGGATCTTTTCTTTGTGTTTCACTGTGGTGAGTTTGATTACGACGTGTCGTGGTGAGGGTCTCTTTTGGTCATTTTTATTAGGGGTTCTATGAGCTTCCTGTACTAGGATGTCTCTGTCCTTCTCCAAACCTGGGAAATTTTCTGCTAGTATCTCACTAAAAAGGCCTTCTAATACTTTCTCTCTCTCCATGCCTTCAGGAACTCCTAGAACCTGAATGTTGGTTTTTTTAATAGTATCCTGTAGATTCCTGACGGTATTTTTTAGATTTCTGATTTCTTCTTCTTTTCTTTGGTTTGCCTGTTTCCTTTCCTGTTCTCTGTCTTCTAATTCCGATATTCTCTCTTCTGCTTCACCCATTCTGTTTTTAAGGCTTTCTAATGCATTTGTCATTTGATCTATTGAGTTCTTCATTTCATTGTGGTTTTTTGTCACTATCACAGTTTCATGTTCTACTAGTTGTTTCATTTCATTTTGATTCCTCCTTAATATTTCATTTTCACGAGAGAGATTTTCTATCTTGTCCATGAAGGATCTCTGTAGTTCAAGAATTTGTTTTTGAGAACTTCTTAATGTTCTTATCAATTTTTTGAGATCTGCTTCTTGCATTTCCTCTATCTCTTAATCTTCATAATCTTGCATTGGCATGTCTTGTTCATTTGGAGGCATCATTGTGTCTTCCTTGCACTTGTTACCTCGGCTTCTACATTTGTTGTTTGGCATGTTGGAGATAATTTATGTTTTTTTTTTTGTGGTGTTTTTTTCTCGTTATACTATGCCTCTAAGTGGGCTGTCTGCTTTGATGGATCCTTAGGGGCTGTGATGGGTGTGGCCAGAGAGCTCTGCTTGATTCTTCAGGTTTAAGGCTGTGCAAAAAGTGACTCACCCAGATTGTTCTCTGCCTTGCTTCTTACTGGATTGCTCTCTCTCTCTCTTTTTTTGTTTTTTGTTTTTTTTTTGACTCATTTGGGAAGTAATCACGAATGGCTGAGTGAAATTGAGGGTAGTTGAAATCTGGCCTCTTAGAGTATTCGTTTGATCTACCCCTGGGACCACACAAAGAGTTTATGCAGCCCTCAATGTGTTCTCAAGATTCACCAAATTCCGAAGTTACTGAGTTTGTGGCTGCGCTTTAGATATGTAAAATGGCTCCTGTTCTTTGTTTTGCTTGTTGAGTGACAAGAGAGGCCTCTGCTTCGCCCCCCCCCCCACCAATGTCTCGGGTTTCTGCTGTCTTTGTTTTACCTCCCTCCCGTTCCCTCGCTGGGGAGAGTCTGCAGCTTGTCTCCCGCGGTTGAGTTTCCACGTGGTGGGCTCACTGTAGGTCCTCTGTGTCACATCCACTAGGTCCAGAAGCATTTCCTCTGCAGTTTTTTTCTTGAATCTTTTCCTGAGGCTACAGTAATTCCACTTTTATGAAACTTTATTTTCCCAAACTACGGCACACGTCCTCACTATCCGCCATCTTGGCTCTGCCCCCAGGGGATTTACTTTCAACCTCATGACCCTGCACCATAAATGGATAGAGCAGAGGCATTCCCACAGCTAGTTCCTAGTTGATGCCATGCTTTGCCAGTTGGTGCCTGGATGTTTGTGAGTAGGGATTGGGGCAGGAAAGTGCTTCACAGACCTAAGTGAGTAAGCAACCTCCTGCCAACCCTGTAGGCTAGACTCAAAGTCAGTGAGGGCTATGCACTTATCTCTCTGATATAATTCCTTAGTAGCGCACATATGGGAGCTACTGCAGCCTTGACCTGCACTATTAAGATGGCATTTCCCACCGCTAGTTACCGGGTGCCCTCATTGTGTGATGCAGAGAAAGAAATGTGCTCTCTCTTCCCGAGGTTATATGGGCATCATGACTCCTGTTAGCACTCCATGCCACACTCAAAATCAGTATGGTCCACAAGGTTATCCTTCATGCAATATCACCAGTGACATGGGCTGCTGTAGTCTCATCACAATCCCAGAAGATGGTGTCCCAGCTTCAGGAGTCACCAGTGGTCTCCACTCACTGCTATTTGTTTGTACTTGCCATGCTACTCCACCAAATCTCTCTTCTTTTTTTAGAATTTCCACTGACAATATCTCTCCAACTCTTCCCTGGGAATGCATTTCCTCTCCTTTAATGCTGTTATAATCCTGTGCTCAAAATCAGCACACATTTTCCTCATTCAGAAATCTTGGATTCATGCTATGTGTGTTTAGAAATGGGTTAGTTCCATGGTGAGGGCTAGGCATATGGTCAGGATTACAACAAGTGTGAAAGCTATGTTTGTGATTGGTGTCAGATCTAGGGTAGAGTTATGAGTAGGATTATGGCTTCACCTAAATTTATCATTCAGATTATATTTTGGCTTAGTATTAGGGTAAGGTTTAGAGCTACTTCTATCCCTAGGTCTATTGTTAAATTTTCAACTAGTGATAGTGTTATGCCAAATTTATGTTTCAAGCTAAGCTTGGGTTACTGTTAGTATTAGAGTTGGAAATAGGGTTAGGTTTGTAGTTGGGATTAGATATAGAGGAAAGATTAGCATTATTCTTAGTTTTAGGGCTAAGTTTAGGGTTAGGGTTAAGTTTAGGGTAAGGTGAAGAATTAGAGCTACTATTAAGGTTAAGATATAGTTTGCATCAGTGCCATGATTAGGGCTATAATTATTAGGGTTAAGGCTTGCCTTATGGTTTGGTGAGGACTAGTGCTTAGATTAGGGTTAGTTTTCTGGTTAGGATTCCAACTGTGGTTTGTGTTTTGCCTGGGTTTTGTGCCATAGTTGGACAAGACTGAGATTAGGATTAATGCTATCAATTAGGCTAATTTCAAGACAATTGCCTAGCATTACTGGTAGAGTCAAGGTTTAGGTAGAATTTCCCTATTTCTATAGAATTATCCCTAGCACTATGGTGTTGGTGAGGTATAAAGCTAAGGCTAGTTTTCTTTTTTTAATTATGGCTAGAATTAGAATTAGGGGAAATTTTAGAACTATAATTAGGATTAGTGTTATGGCCATGTTTAGGTTAGGGTTAGATTTATGCATAGGGTTATTTTAGGTTTTAGTCTAAAGGTTGGATCATCATTAGCTTTTAGGATTAGGAGTATGATTAGGATTAGTGTTATTACTACATTTTGATTTAGGGTAAGGCCTAGGTTTAGTACTATAGTTATTGCAGGGGTTAGAGTTGGGTTTATGTATAATTTTTAAAATTATTTATTTATTTATTTGAGAGGTAAAGTTATAGACAGAGGGAGAGAAAGAGAGAAATGTCTTGGATCTGCTGTTTCACTTCCCAAATGGCCAAAATCATGGAGCTGAGCTGAGCTAAAGCCAGTAGCCAGTAGCCCCCTGTAGGTCTCCCACTTGGGTGCAGCAGCTGAAGGACTGGGGACATCTTCTGCTGCTTTCCCAGGCCATAGTAGAGAGCTGGATCAGAAGAGGAGCAGCCAGGAATAGAACCAATGCCCGTATGGGATGTCAGCACTGCATGTGGAGGCTTAGACCATTGCACCACAATGCCAGCCCCTAGAGGGGGGTTTTCAGTTATGATTAGTGCTAGAGTTTTATTTAGGGCTAGGATTAAGGTTAGAATTAGTTCTAAAAAAAGGTAAGGTTAGTCATTCTGTTATTGAGTATTTGAACTAAGGCAATGATTGGGTTTATTGCTATTGCAGGATTAGAGGTAGGGTTATATTTGGAGCTAGAATTATGGTAAAGACTATGGCTACGATTGGGTTTAGGGATAGTTTTTTTTTGTTATAGATAAGAATTTTGTTAGGGTTATTGTTATGATTAGAGTTAGGATTATGTTTAATGTTAGCACCGGGATTATTTTGGGGGGTGTGAGTGGCTATTGTTATCCTTAATAAGGTTATGATTTGCATTTTATTAGGCATTTGTCTAGTGTTAATATTCAAATAATTGCTATAGCCATGATTGGTATTATGGCATGGCATGGGGTTATATTTAAGTTTGGAATAGAGTTAAGACTAAGGTATGATTATTCCTAGTGTTACAGTTAAGTTTATTATTGGGATTAGGGTTACATTTAATGGTAGATCCTAAAGTAGGCTTAGGGTCAGAATTAAAGTTAGTTTTAGATCTGAGGAAATAGTGATGTTCAGGTTAGGGACAGATACAAGTCTAGTACTAGGATTAGGTTTATGGCTACATGATATTTATTGGGAAGGGTTAGGGTGTTAGGGTTAGGATTTGAGTTTGGGTTATTGAGGATTAGGACTAGGCCTAGAATGAGGTTTTGGACTAGGTTCTTCTAGCCTGTTCTAACCCTGACTGTGTTCAATGTTAGAGTTAGAATAGCATTATAAGGGTTAGAGTTAGGGTTTGGAGTAAGTATATATTTAGACTTAGGTTTAGCACAATAGCTGGGGCTAGGTTTAGGATTAGGTTTATGGCTAGGGCAATAGCAAGGTGTAGAGTTAGTGCTAGGGTTTGGTCTAGGGCTATGTTAGGAAGTGGGATTAGAACTGTATCTAGAGTTATGTTTAGAGTTATTGATATCTTGAAGGTCAGGCAGGGTTTAGAGGCAGGAGAGGGCTCAGGTTAGGTTTAAGTTTAAGGTTAGAACTAGATTTACAACTACAACTAGATTTGAGTTTGGGATTAGAGCTAGGATTACAGTCAGGTTTAGATTAGAGTTACGGCTGGGATTATATTAATGGTTAAGAGTAGACTTAGGGGTAGGTTTAATGCCACTATTTGGTTTAGTGTTGGGGTTAGTGGAGGGCCAGGTTTAAGAATTAGTCTTAGGGGGCCGGCACTGAGCCTCACTTGGTTAATCCTCTGCCTTGCGGCACCAGCATACCATATGGGCACCGGTTCTAGTCCCGGCTGCTCCTCTTCCAATCCGGCTCTCTGCTGTGGCCTGGGAAGACAGTGGAGGATGGCCCAAGTGCTTAGGCACCTGCACCCGCATGGGAGACCAGGAAGAAGCATCTGGCTCCTGGCTTCGGATTGGCGTAGCTCTGGCCGTAGTGGTCATTTGGGGAGTGAACCAATGGGAGGAAGATCTTTCTCTCTGTCTCTCTCTCTCATTGTCAAACTCTATCTGTCAAATAAATAAAAATAATAATAATAATTTAAAAAAGAGTCTTAGGCCTAATTTTAGGGTTACTGCTACAGATAGCATTAGGGGTATTAGTAGGGTTAGTGTTTCAGCTACTGTTAAGTTCAGATTTATGCTTTGCATCAGGGCAAGTGTCAGGGCTAGATCGACATTCAGGTTTAGTTCAAGAGCTACAGTTAGTTTTATCGTAGAGATTTAGGCTAGGGTTAGTGTTACAACTAATACTAGATTTAAACTTAGGTTTCTGATTAGAGTTACAATTACTCCTAGGGTTGGGATTAAGTTTAGGTTTAGGTTGTACAGGATTGCTTTGGCTATTCGAGGTCTTCTGTGTCTCCATATGAATTTCAGCATCATTTTTTCCAGATCTGAGAAGAAAGTCTTCGGGATCTTGATGGGTATTGCATTGAATGTATAAATTGCTTTTGGGAGAATAGACATTTTGATGATATTGATTCTTCCAATCCATGAGCATGGAAGTTTTCTCCATTTTTTGGTATCCTCTTCTATTTCTTTCTGTAAGGTTTTGTAGTTTTTATCGTAGAGATCTTTAACGTCTTTGGTTAAGTTTATTCCAAGGTATTTGATTGTTTTTGTAGCTATTGTGAATGGGATTGATTTTAGAAGTTCTTCCTCAGCCGTGGCATTGCCTGTGTATACAAAGGCTGTTGATTTTTGTGGATTGATTTTATATCCTGCTACTTTGCCAAACTCTTCGATGAGTTCCAGCAGTCTCTTAGTAGAGTTCTTTGGGTTCCCCTAAATAAAGTTCCCCTAAATAAAGAATCATATCATCTGCAAAGAGGGATAGTTTGAGTTCGTCCTTCCCGATTTGTATCCCTTTAATTTCTTTTTCTTGCCTAATAGCTCTGGCCAAAACTTCCAGAACTATATTGAAGAGCAGTGGTGAGAGAAGGCATCCCTGTCTGGTACCAGATTTCAGTGGAAATGCTTCCAACTTTTCCCCATTCAATAGGATGTTGGCCGTGGGTTTTTCATATATTGCTTTGATTGTATTGAGGAATGTTCCTTCCATACCCAGTTTGCTTAGAGTTTTCATCATGAAAGGGTGTTGTATTTTATCAAATGCTTTCTCTGCATCTGTGGAGAGAATCATATGGTTTTTCTTCTGCAGTCTGTTAATGTAGTGTATTACATTGATTGTTTTGCGAATGTTGAACCATCCCTGCATACCGGGGATGAATCCCACTTGGTCTGGGTGGAGATGATCTTTCTGATGTGTTGTTGCATTCTATTGGCCAGAATTTTATTGAGTATTTTTGCATCTATGTTCATCAGGGATATGGGTCTGTAATTCTCTTTCAATGTTGCGTCTCTTTCTGGCTTAGGAATTAAGGTGATGCTGGCTTCATAGAAAGAATTTGGGAGGATTCCCTCTTTTTTGATTGCTCTGAATAGCTTGAGAAGAATTGGAGTTAGTTATTCTCTAAATGTCTGGTAGAACTCAGCAGTGAATCCATCTGGCCCTGGGCTTTTCTTTGTTGGGAGGGCCTTTATTACTGTTTCAATTTCTGTGTCAGTTATGGGTCTGTTTAGGTTTCCTATGTCTTCCTGGCTCAATTTAGGGAGGCATCACAATACCTGATTTTAGGACATACTATAGGGCAGTTGTTATCAAAACAGCATGGTACTGGTACAGAAACAGATGGATAGACCAATGGAACAGAATAGAAACACCAGAAATCAATCCAAACATCTACAGCCAACTTATATTTGACCAAAGATCCAAATCTAATCCCTGGAATAAGGACAGTCTATTCAATAAATGGTGCTGGGAAAATTGGATTTCCACATGCAGAAGCTTGAAGCAAGACCCATACCTATCACCTTACACAAAAATTCACTCAACATGGATTAAAGACTTAAATCTATGACCCGAAACCATCAAATTATTAGAGAGCATTGGAGAAACCCTGCAAGATATAGGCACAGGCAAAGACTTCTTGAAAATACTCCAACAGCACAGGCAGTCAAAACCAAAATTAACATTTGGGATTGCATCAAATTGAGAAGTTTCTGTACTTCAAAAGAAACAGTCAGGAAAGTGAAGAGGCAACCAACAGAATGGGAAAAAATATTCGCAAACTATACTACAGATAAAGGATTGATAACCAGAATCTACAAAGAAATCAAGAAACTCCACAACAACAAAACAAACAACCCACTTAAGAGATGGGCCAAGGACCTCAATAGACATTTTTCGAAAGAGGAAATCCAAATGGCCAACAGACACATGAAAAAATGTTCAAGATCACTAGCAAGCAGAGAAATGCAAATCAAAACCACAATGAGGTTCCATCTCACCCCGGTGAGAATGGCTCACATTCAGAAATCTACCAACAACAGATGCTGGAGAGGATGTGGGGAAAAAGGGACACTAACCCACTGTTGGTGGGAATGCAAACTGGTTAAGCCACTATGGAAGTCTGTCTGGAGATTCCTCAGAAACCTCAGCATAACCCTACCATACAACCCAGCCATCCCACTCCTTGGAATTTACCCAAAGGGAATTAATTTGGCAAATACAAAAGCCATCTGCACATTAATGTTTATTGCAGCTCAATTCACAATAGCTAAGACCTGGAACCAACCCAAATGCCCATCAACAGTAGACGGGATAAAGAAATTATGGGACATGTACTCCATAGAATACTATACAGCAGTAAGAAACAACGAAACCCAGTCATTTGCAACAAGATGGAGCAATCTGGAAAACATCATGCTGAGTGAATTAAGCCAGTCCCAAAGAGAAAAATATCATTTGTTTTCCCTGATCGGTGACAACTGAGCGCCAAAGGGGAAACCTGTTAAGTGAAATGGACACTATAAGCAACAATGAACTGATCAGCTCCTGTCCTGACTTTAGATGTACAATGTAATACTTTATCCTTTTTAGTATTTGTTGTTGTTGTTGTTGTTCTAGTACTATTGGTTGAACTCAGTAATTAACACACAATTATTGTTAGGTGTTTAAATTTTAACTGAAAAGTGATCCCTGTTAATTTTAAGAGTGGAAAAAGAGAGGGTGGAGATGTACAATTTGGGACATGCTCAATCGGACTTGATACAAATGGTGGAGTTAGAAATGTGCCAGGGGATTCCAACACAATCTCATCAAGATGGCATGTACCAATGCCATCGCACTAGTCCAAGTGATCAATTTCAGCTCACAATTGATAGCTCTGATAGGTCTAAGAGTCAAAGAGATCACACAAACAAGACAAGTATCTGCTAATACTAACTGATAGAATCAAAAAGGGAGACAAAGATCCAACATGGGAAGTGGGATACACAGCAGACTCATAGGATGGCAGATGTCCTAAACAACACTCTGGCCTCAGAATCAGCCCTCAAGGCATTCAGATCTGGCTGAAGAGCCCATGAGAGTATAGCAGGCATGGAAAGCCAAGATATCATGGAAAAAAAAAGACCTAAATGAATGATCTCTGTGAGTGAGATCCCAGTGGAAAGAACGGGGCCATCAAAGAAAGAGGTACCCTTCTCCGAAGGGAGGAGAGAACTTCCACTTTGACTATGACCCTATCGGAATAAGATCAAAGTCAGCGAACTCTAAAGGCTTCCATAGCCCTGGCAACTCATGACTAGAGCCTAGGGAGATTACTGACGCCATGAACAGGAGTGTCAAATTGTTAAATCAGCAACAGGAGTCACTGTGTACTTACACCCCATGTGGGATCTGTCCCTAATGTGTCGTCTAAAGCCAAGTGATGCTATAACTAGTACTGAAACAGTATTTTTGTACTTTGCGTTTCTGTGTGGGCACAAACTGATGAGGTCTTTACTAATTATATACTGAAGTGATCTTCTGTATATAAAGAGAATTGGAAATGAAAAAAAAAACAACCTGGTGTTAAAATGGAAATGGCATAGAAAATTAATTAATTTGAAAAAAAAATTATGTAGGATCTCTGTCTTTAATGTGCTGTACATTGCTATTTAATGCTATAATTAGTAATCCAATGGTAGTTTTTTCACTTTGTGTTGCTATATGGGCAAAATGTTGAAATCTTTACCTAATATATACTAAACTGATCTTCTGTATACAAAGAGAATTGAAAATGAATCTTTACATGAATGGAAGGGGAAAGGGAGCGGGAAAGGGGAGGGTTGCGGGCGGGAGGGAAGCTATGGGAGGGGGGAAGCCATTGTAACCCATAAGCTATACTTTGGAAATTTATATTCATTAAATAAAAGTTTAATAAAAAAAAAAATAAAATAAAAAAATAAAAAAAAATTAATAATCAGATTAATTACAAGCAAACAGAAACAAATTCAAGATCTGAATTTAAAGCACATCCAACAAATAGAGCTTTTAAAGAGAAGCCAGAATGAAATACTAAAATGAAAAATTCAATTGACCAAATAAAAAATACCATCGAATCTCTCAGAAATTGAACAGATGAAATAGAAGAACGAATATCAGAACTTGAAGACAAACTTCCAGAAATAATATGGTCAGACCAAACAGGGAAAAAAAATTAGAAAATTAAAAATCACAGTTGGAGATTTACAAGATTCAATCAAGTGATGTAACATCTGGATAATAGGAGTCCCTGAGGGTGTGGAAAGAGATAACAGATTAGAAGGACTTTTAAAGAAATAATATCAGAAAATTTCCGCAAAAGGCAGATGAAAGAGATCTCCAAATACAAGAAATACAGAATTTATTAACATGTATGTTTTCATAAATTAGTCATGTATCACAAATAAGTCAAGACTGCTTAAGTAACTAAAGGTTTATGTAAGCTAGAAAATTAATGATTAAGTCATAAAAGGTTTGAGAAAAAAATCTTAAAAGCATAATTTCTGCATAATACAATTAACGATAACTTTCTTTTTTTTTTTGACAGGCAGAGTTAAACAGTGAGGGAGAGAATGACAGAGAGAAAGGTCTTCCTTTTCCATTGGTTCACCCCCCAGATGGCCGTTGCAACAGGTGCACTGTGCCAATCCAAAGCCAGGAGCCAGGTGCTTCCTCCTGGTCTCCCATGTGAGTGCAGGGCCCAAGCCCTGGGCCATCCTCCACTGCCTTCCTGGGCTACAGCAGAGAGCTGGACTGGAAGAGGAGCAACCAGGACAGAATCCAGTGCCCCAACTGAGACTAGAACCCGGGGTACCGGCGCCATAAGTGGAGGATTAGCCTAGTGAGCTGCGGTGCTGGCCAATAACTTTCAAAATATTGTCCACAGTCTCTTCGATACAATTGAAAAGAATAAATTATCATCTTCATAATATTTCTTGCTGTTAGCTTTTTTTCTGTTTTGTGGTTGTTAAATTGCTCCAAATTATGGGATGATTTTCTGCGCTAACTCTGAACAAGGAAACACAAATTTTGCTCTTAATAAAGTAGCCTCTTGTGGGGTCTGCTCTCCTTATTAAATTCAGATTTTTTTAGAAACAGCTGAATCTTAAAAGAGTTACAATTGTATTTGAATATATACCTCTTCTGAAATATTTGAGTGCTCATTTTATGTCTGTGATTACATCTTGTTTACAGCTGGTTAAATCACCTTAACTAAATAAATGGATATTATTTCATAATATTTTTTTGACAGGCAGAGTGGACAGTGAGAGAGAGACAGAGAGAGAGAAAGGTCTTCCTTTTCTGTTGGTTCACCCTCCAATGGCCGCTGCGGCCAGCACATAGCACTGATTTTAAGCCAGGAGCCAGTTGCTTCTCCTGATCTCCCATGCAGGTGCAAGGCCCAAGGACTTGGGCCATCCTCCACTGCACTCCCGAGCCACAGCAGAGAGCTGGCCTGGAAGAGGGGCAACCGGGACAGAATCCGGCGCCCTGACCAGAACTAGAACCTCGTGTGCTGACACCACAGGCAGAGGATTAACCCATTGAGCCACAGCGCCGGCTTATTTCATAATATTAAGAGATCCTATTTTGACCAGATATCTTAAGCCCTCCTGGCATGTTTGGCAGGCATTCTGAAAATAAGGTTTATAAATACTCTGGACTTGATATCAAAGGATATGCCTCTCATTTTGTAGAGCTCATAGTTAATTAGTTCATTTGAATTATGTTAAAAATACTGACAAGGTGTGAAATGATGCCAGATTTTAATTTATGTTGATATAAAAATGTTATTGATAAAAATGTCCAAAGGGTTAGCAAAATCTAAAGGCCTTGTGGAATTGTTATGTCATGATGGTTATTTTGATTTAAAAAAGGCCTAAAGGCTTAAAAGGGACAAATGTTTAAAAAAACCTTTCAGGTATTTTCTAAAATCATGCATGGATTAAACATCAGTGTACCTATTGTCATGTAATAATATTTATAATTTTAATCATGACTAAAATCTTTTTGCTATCCCCAGTTTTATATTCTACAAAAACACTTATAATCAGATTTGTGAAGAAAGTTCTAATAAATATTTTTAAATTTGATTTAATGGTTTATTTATTTCCTATATACAGATTCAGGAACAAAGTAATTAGACTTGAGATTAGTGGAATAGATGAAAAGATCCAAACCTCAGAAACATAGGCAATAAAAGCAAAAATAGACAAATGGGATTAAATCAAGCTAAAAAGATTCTGCACTACTAAGGAAATACTCAACAAAGTGAATAGAAAGTCAACAGAATATGGAAAATTTGCAAACTATACAATTGATCAAGGATTTCAAAGAGCTCAACAAAATCAATAATGAAACAAACAATCCAGTTAAGAAGTGGTAAAAAGGCTAAGCATAATTTTTGAGAGATGAAATAAAAATGGTTAACAGACTCATGAAATCAAGTGCACAGAATCAATAGCCAAAAAAAAATGCAAATAAAAATCACAAGGAGTTTTCATGTCACCCCAGTTAGTATGGTTATCACTCAAAATAAACCAGTAGTCAATGCTGATGAGAATGCAGAAATAAAAGTAACTTAATCCACTGTTTGTGGGAATGTAAAGTTGAAAACACTATGAAAACTCCTAAGCAACTTGAAAATAGATCTAACATATTATCCAGCCATCCTATTCCTGAGCATTTACCCAAACCAAATAGAATCAGCATATGAAATAGCTATCTGTACTTCTATGTTTACTTCAGCTCTATTCACAGTACTTAAGATAAGGGATCAACCTAGATGCCCATCAAGTGATTACTGGATAAAGAAAATGTGGCATATATACACTGAAATATCATCAGCCATAAAAAAGAAAAAAATCCTGTCTTTGAATCAAAATGGATGCAACTAGAAACAATTATACTGAGGCCAGCACTGTGGCATAGTGGGTAAAGCCACTGTCGGCAGTACCAGTATCTGGCATCTCTGTTTTCCCCACAGTGGTCCCTGGCACTCTGTGGCGAACTCCCGGTCCACTCTGCACCAACTTTCTGTGGTTCAGTCACCTGATTGTATCCCCTCTATTCATTAATCATTCATCTTTCTCTGCATGACTCGGAACATCCTACTGCTATACTACCATCTTCCTACTCTCAACCCAATGCTTTAACATGGCTCAGAGTCACAAGTTCTCCTAGGCACTGGAAACCCCTTCATTGATTCACACCTCAAGATTCTGAGCAGCTCACAGCAGGTTTCAATTAAGTAAGAATACATAACTCTCAAGAATATCTCTTTACCCTTTTATTTACAGCAAATACTATTGATATAAAGGGAGACACAGACTTCAATACAACTATAATGGTCATGTCAACACCACAGTCTCATCAATGGACAGGGAATTCAGATAGAAGATCAATGCAGAAACCTCAGAATTGAAACATACTGTCAAGCAAATGGATGTAACCTTTATAGGACATTTCACTCAACAGCTACAGCAAACACATTCTTCTCATCAGCACTTGGAATATTTCCTAGGATTAACCACATGTTAGGCCAGAAATTAAGTCTCAACAAATTTAAAAAATACAGAAATCATATCAGGTATCTTCTTAGACCATAAATGAAAAAATAAGAAATAAGCAATAAGAGATACACATAAATATTTGTAAATTAAACAGCATGCTGATAAACTTGAAATTTGAACTATAAAGTTGAAATACAAGTTTTTCTTGAATAAATGGAAATGAAAACAAAAAAGACCAAAACCTATGGGATACAGCAGAAACAAAGCTGGAGGCATCACAATACCAGATTTCAGGACATACTACAGGGCAGTTGTTATCAAAACAGCATGGTACTGGTACAGAAACAGATGGATAGAGCCATGGAACAGAATAGAAACACCAGAAATCAATCCAAACATCTACAGCCAACTTATATTTGATCAAGGATCCAAAACTAATCCCTGGAGTAAGGACAGTCTATTCAACTAATGGTGCTGGGAAAATTGGATTTCCATGTGCAGAAGCATGAAGCAAGACCCCTACCTTTCACCTTACACAAAAATTCACTCAACATGGATTAAAGACTTAAATCTGTGACCCGACACCATCAAATTATTAGAGAACATTGGAGAAACCCTGCAAGATATAGGTACAGGCAAAGACTTCTTGGAAAAGACACCGGAAGCACAGGCAGTGAAAGCCAAAATTAACTATTGGGATTGCATCAAATTGAGAAGTTTCTGTACTTCAAAAGAAACAGTCAGGAAAGTGAAGAGGCTACTGACAGAATGGGAAAAAATATTTGCATACGATTCAACAGATAAAATGTTAATAACCAGAATCTACAAGGAAATAAAGAAACTCCACAACATCAAAACAAACAACCCACTTAAGAGATGGGCCAAGGACCTCAATAGACATTTTTCAAAAGAGGAAATCCAAATGGCCAACAGACACATGAAAAAATGTTCAAGATCACTAGCAATCAGAGAAATGCAAATCAAAACCACAATGAGGTTTCACACCACCCCGGTGAGAATGGCTCACATTCAGAAATGTACCAACAACAGATGCTGGAGAGGATGTGGGGAAAAAGGGACACTAACCCACTGTTGGTGGGAATGCAAACTGGTTAAGCCACTATGGAAGTCAGTCTAGAGATTGCTCAGAAACCTGAATATAGCTCTACCATACAACCCAGCCATCCCACTCCTTGGAATTTACCCAAAGGAAATTAAATTGGCAAACCAAAAAGGTGTCTAGACCTTTTGTTTATTGTAGCTCAATTCACAATAGCTAAGACCTGGAACCAACCCAAATGCCCATCAACAGTAGACTGGATAAATAAATTATGGGACATGTACTCTATAGAACACTATACAGAAGTCAGAAACAATGAAATCCAGTCATTTGCAACAAGATGGAGGAATCTGGAAAACATCATGCTGAGTGAATTAAGCCAGTCCCAGAGGGACAAATACCATATGTTCTCCCTGATTGGTGACAACTAACCGAACACCAAAAAGGAAACCTGTTGAAGTGAAATAGACACTATGAGAAACAGTGACTTGATCAGCCCTTGTCCTGACTGTTGATGTACAACTTAATACTTTATCCCTTTTAGTATTTTTTTTTGTTCAACTTAATACTATTGGTTGAACTCTGTAATTAACACACAATTATTCTTAGGTGTTTAAATTTTAACTGAAAAGTGATCCCTGTTAAATATAAGAGTGGGAATAAGAGAGGGAGGAGATGTACAATTTGGGACATGCTCAATCGGACTTGCCCCAAAAGGTGGAGTTAGAAATATGCTAGGGGGTTCCGATTCAATCCCTTCAAGGTGGCATGTACCAATGCCATCTCACTAGTCCAAGTGTTCCATTTCAGTTCACAATTCAACATAATGATAGGTCTAAGAGTCAAAGGGATCACACAAACAAGACAAGTGTCTGCTAATACTAACTGATAGAATAAACATGGGAGAGAACGATCCAACATGAGAAGCGGGATACACAGCAGCCTCATAGAATGGCAGATGCCCTAAACAACACTCTGGCCTCAGAATCAGCCCTTAAGGCATTCGGATCTGGCTGAAGAGCCCATGATAGTATTTAGGCATGGAAAGCCAAGACACTCTGGCAAAAAAAGAGGATCTAATTGAAAGATCTCTGCAAGTGAGATCCCAGTAGAAAGACTGGGCCAACAAAGAAGGAGGTACCTTTCTCTGAAGGGAGGAGAGAACTTCCACTTTGACTATGACCCTGTCGGAATAAGATCGAAGTCGGCGAACCCAAAAGGCTTCCATAGCCTTGGAAACTCATGACTAGAGCCTAGGGAGATTACTTACATCATAAATAAGAGTGTCAACTTGTTAAGTCAACAACAGGAATCACTGTGCACTTACTCCTCATGTAAGATCTCTGTCCTTAATGTGTTGTCCAATGTGACGTGATGCTATAACTAGTACTCAAACAGTATTTTACACTTTGTGTTTCTGTGTGGGTGCAAACTGATGAAATCTTTACTTAATATTTACTAAATCTATCTTCTGTATATAAAGATAATTGAAAATGAATCTTGATGTTAATGGGATGGGAGAGGGAGCAGGGATGGGAGGGGTGTGAGTGGGAGGGAAGTTATGGGGGGAAAAAGTTATCGTAATCCATAGACTGTACTTTGGAAATTTATATTTACTAAATAAAAGTTAAAAAAAAGAAAGTCATTGGCAGTGTTTCCATGCCCACAGTGGGCAATAGATCTGCATTGGCAGGGAATTTTTCTCTCCTGGGTATGTGGAAATTGTGAGTCATCCAGGGAAGATGTAGAATAGGGAGATTCATTTTCTAGACATCTACATCAGCTTATTGAGACACGAAAGCACCAAGTTGTCTGCAAGGCCATTGTGTTTGGGAGGCTTGCATCGCCCCCCCCCCCTAAGATCACAAATAAGCATGAGTACCTTGTCACATTGAGGTACCTAGGGAATCTGGAAACAGGAATACAGCCTACACTCCAACATGTGTTCAATGCATCTCACAAGGATTCTGAAAACAGCTGATTTGAAATGCTCTTGAGCTATGAGTGTTCATTTTTCCAGATGCTATATCAGCACGTACAGCATTAGGGAGAGAGATCTCAAAGCTGAGGACTTGAGTACATTTGAGGGGTAAAGTAAGACTTCTCTGAGAAAGTGGCATTGAGCTAAGTCTGACCAAGGGATGATGAAGTTTAGAGAAGGAAGTGGTGACATCATTATTTCAAGCAGTGAGACACGTGTCCAAAGGCCTATAGTTAGAAGTGAATCAAATGAAGACATATGATCCAAAATGGAAAAAAAAAGGACAGCACAATATGCTTGGGAAATGACCAAGCCCAAAGAACAGCCATTCCAGCATCTATGCCATCATGCCTGTTCAATCCTCTTGCTCAGGCAGCTGTTAGATATCCAGAGCATTGTAATAAGACTTGGCAATTAGTACTGTCAGCACATATATCTTCAAAGTTAGAGCTGCAGTTCTGCATCCTGGTAATATTGGAGGACAGTGCCAATAGAACTTGCTTTTGATAATTGCAGTGAAAAGAGATGCACAAACCCAGACTTGGAGGGTCAAATAGCTGACACCAGGAGTAAGCCCAGAAGGCTAATTTTAGAACACACCAGAAACATTGTATGTACTTGGGGATCCCAGAGATACTAGAATAATTGAATACATAGTCAGAGAAATACTCCTTTGTGGCTCTTCTATCCATAAACTGGAGATCTAGGGAAACACAGGTGCCATGCAGCTTCAACCTGCCTGCTGAAAACCCCACATGACTCCTACCTTCTAGCAGGACTGGATTGTTTGCCTTCAGTGCACAATGTTCTAGGAACTGTTTGATTCCTGGTCCAAGGGAGAAAGGCACTCAGTGTTGTTCTGGTTTGGGCCCTGCACACTAACTCGGAATCCCCTGTACTCTGAGGCCCCTCATTCTCCTTTCCATATGGCTCCTGCTTTCCTCCCATTGATAAGGTTAGTTGTTCCATAAGTATCATGGTGGTCACCAGAGATGCTTACCACCATTTCCTTTTTCTCATTCCAGATGTGTGGTGGGATTATTCTCCATGAACTCTGTAATGGCAGGGTGGGACTGTGAATCCTGTCCTGTCCAATGAGCTATAAATTAAAATGATACGTGATAACAGACAAAAATGGAAACAAAACATAGAGTAACTTATGGGATGTCACATACACTGTACTGAACGGGAAGTTTATAGCAATCAGCATCTACATAAAAAGGAAAGATCTCACATAGACAATGGAACATTACAAATAAAGGATACAGGAAAAAGAAAAAGGGATTAGGAAATTTAGCAGAGAATTAACAAGGATTAGAGAAAGATAAAAACTGAAACAAGAAAAACAGTAGAAAAGATTAATGACACTAAATGCTTCTTTAAAATTATTTAAATGTAGAGGTCCTGAGAGAGAGAGAGAGAGAGAGAGAGAGAACAGACACAGAGATATCTTCCAACTGTAAATTGATTCCCTTAATGCTTATAAACATCAGGGCTGAACCAGGCCAAATCCAGGAGTCAGGAATTCATCCAGGCCCTTGCTGTGAGTGGTTGGGACACAAATAGTTGCTTCCTAAAGTGCAATTATCAGGAAGCAGGTAACAGGAACACAACCTGAATTCCAAGGTGTGATGAAAGCATCTCAGATGGCATCTTACTTGCTCAGCAAAATGTGTGCTCCAAAGTTTTCTCCTTCAAAAAACATAGTAGAGAATTAATGAACCCTTATGTAGACTAACACAGATGGAGCAGTTTTGACAAACTAAAATCAGGCTAAATCCAACAGCAGAAAAAAAGATGCTCAAGTCAGATTCCTTAAAATGCAAGGGTATTTCATCATATGTAAATCAGTTAGAGGATAAATATTAATGTAATAAAGAACAAAACATGATTGTCTCAATAAATGCACAAAATATATTTGACAATTTTGTTTTCATGATATGACCTTTAAGAAAACAACTACAGAAAGAATGTGACAGTTGCTACCCGCACCCTCTCCCCTTTCTCTGTACACCTGTCCCTACATATGTACCATTTCCCAGATTATGAGGTCTCTGCCTTTCATCCACAGAGTGACTGACAAAGAGCCACCTCGGACCACTCCCCCTTACGTGATCCTGAATATGCTGTAAATGAATCTTAAAAAAAATTTCAAAAATGTTAGCATCTAGTTAAAAATACTACTAGCAGGATGAGAAAAGAAATAGTGATTTCCATAATCTGATTAAGGTGTAAAGATCAACATCTAGGGAATAAAATTTCAAATAAATGCAGACTATACACAGAGATAATCTGTAATCTAAGACAGATACAATTTATGAATGAGTTTAACAAGATGACTGCTTACAAGATAACATAAAATAATTATGCGATTAGAAAATAATTATGGGATTAGAAATTAATATTAGAAGACCATAGCAGACAAGGAAACACATAGGTACAAGAGAAATGGGACAAAATATTGATTTTAAGTCAATATTAGAAAACAAAATGACCAAACAGAAAAAAATAAATCAAAAATATAAAGAAAAATAAAAGTCCATAAGTCAATAAATCTCCATTAAATTATAACTCACCATCAGCAGGTTATGGCAAGCTCCAGGCAACATCCCCACAGTAACCCAGATAAGGAAGAACGGGAGAGATCTCGGTAGGCAGCATGATCAAGGATGTTACAGCACTCCCAGCTGCGTGGAAGGCAGCTCTCTGGAGGCCTGAACCAAAGACTTTCCCCTCACAACTCCTATTTAGGGAAACTTCAAGTGAGGCCTCCAAGCTAGGATGGATCTGATTGGCTGCATCATTGTGACATCATTGTGCATGCTCACTGCTGGGCAAACTGTCCAATCAGGTATCATGACATCAAAAATATATAATCTCTTGGGATCTTGCGTCATAATTGTCTGAGTTATGCAGCAAACAGAGCACAAGGGAGACTGCTCCTCTGCTGGGGGACTCAAGGAACATCACCTCCACTGCTGTTTGACCTGTCACCACAGGAACCAGACACCTTGAAGCCAGAAATGGTCAGTGTGTGGGATGGGGCGTCCAAGAGTGGGAAGGGGGAGCTGGTGGAAGCTGTGGGAGAAGACTGTGTCAGAACACCAAGCCTCCAAAAGGCCATCTCTGGAATCTGTGGTTGCCATCTTGCCAGTGGCACAGCATTTTCCTGGGTTCCCTGTGGCCCTGAGTTTGGGGAGTGACCTGGCACCTAGGATCCCAGGTATCCTGTTCCTTCCCTGTGCCCAGTGACTGCTGCTCATTACTGGAGTCATCCCTCAACAGGGATGTACCTGCAGCCCCACGTCTCCTTCAGTGTGTGGTGAGTTTGGGAGGATGACCAGAGAGAATATGGGTGTGTGTATGGGGTTTTTGCAGGGGAGAAGCCATCATTTGTGGCACCTTCAGGCTTCTTTATTCTCCATCAGTCACCTGTTAGAACATAGTTTTCTAAATACATAGAAAACAGGGTTTCAGTTTCAGACATTTTCCTTTCTGCATTGCTCTTCTAGGTGTCTGACACTGTTTTCTGTTGCTAATAATGCAGTGCCGCAGAGTGGGTGAGTTGAAAGCAACGTAGATTTATTTAGTGCAGGGTTTTTGTCCTGGCTTAAGGAACAGCATCTAATGATGACCTTCGTGCTGGCAGAGACACAGTCTGCTCCTTGTGGGGATGCAGTGAACTAAACCTTAGTTCCTACAGGTCAGCGGCAACTTGCTGGTGCCATCCCAGGGTCTTCTCTTAGTTTTCATCTTATTACATTGTTTCAGGAACAGCCTCTTGGTTGACGTCATCATTGATGTTCCTGCTTACTCTTCTGACTTGTGTTTGTTCTAATGTAGAAGGTGAAATGACCCATGTGAAGATGTATTATTTATTATGTGAGCTTCCCTTCCTAGACGTCCTTGCCCCTGTGCAGTGTTTCAGCGTGCTCCTGGGTTTTCTTCCATCTTTAGCTAGAACTCGTTCTGTAGCTCAAGATTTTCGTTTCTTGGCTATTGTGTTTCTCAAACATGGCTCCTTAATTCCATAATATTCACTACTACACAAGAGAACAACACAAGGCAAAAGCCTTATTTATTTTCTGATCAACAAAAATCTCTCCAGAAATCTCAGAAAGTGGCTGGTCCCTTCAGATTTCTTATAACCACATCCATAAGTGATTCTTTTGTATGTGACTTTCATGTCTGCCTCAATTCAGTTGCCTTTTTTTTTTCATTTTGCTCCTGCGTTTAGCATGAAATTTATTATGCACAAAAACCCTTGGATATAAACAAACATAGGATAGTCAAGTAGGACACTAAGCTGTGCTTTCTGGATAAGAATCCCAAACTTTCAAGTAATTTACATCAACTATATTTAGATATTTTTCTTTGTTTATCAGTCTTGTTGGAAAACAACTGATATAGATAGAAAGTTATACTTAGATGCATTTACTTAAGAAATAACAGAATGCTGTTTTTAAATGATGTACACTTCACGATTTATGCCTGGGAAACTATACTGATTTTATGTTCAACATTGCAGTTATGTGGGAGCTTAGAGATACATTGCTATGGCAAGAGAACAGGCACAGAGTACAATGAATTTTCTATGAAATGATATATCCGCAGGTTAAAGGCTGTTATTTTCAAACACATGTAATGAGGGACTCATAACATGTTTAAATTCATACTCATAGTAAAGGATTAAAGAGTGTATTGCCATCACTGTGGAGAAGGAACTTGTTTACTATTTCAGCACATACTGAGATGAGGGTTATCTCCCACTCCAATTAAGCATCTTGATTCATCTTGCCTCCTGTTCATTCTACAGCAGAGGACACATGAGTGTCACAGGGGGAGATAGACTATTTTTCTGGATCTGTTTTTATGGAACTTGGCTTTCAGTTCTGTATGCCAAAAATTCCATGATTTTCAGGGAACCCTAACTTATTGAGGCCTACAGAAAAAACTTAAAGGTACTGTGCACTGCATTTTTTCATGAAATACTTTGTCAGATGTACTGTGCTCCCAATGTTTATGATAAAAGGTACAGAACACTCTGATTAGTGAAAAGATGGCTGCCTTTTGATCCATTGTTGGAACCAATGGGGTTGGAACTAATGAAGAAGAGAATCCAGAGGAATCACCTCTGCTCCCAACAGTCTTTTTTCCTGGTGACAAGGATGGGGAACACATGCAATGCTCTTTACCCCAAGGAGGAAACCTTGTGTGTACTTTTGATTGGGTACTTGTTAACATTCTGGTTTTGCAATTTTTTGATTTGGATATATTTTATCTCCATTTTGACAATACATTTTATGTTCTAATTTTACAATTAATTTTCATGGCACCAGCTACATAATTTTTAGGAACTAGAAAAATTGAAAATATATAATAATTTGTTTATACATTTTAACATTTAAATGTGAAATCATTAGTAATCTAAAATGAGTTTGGATGAGAAACTACTGTGGCCCATTCCAAAACATGTAGTCCTCTAACATGATGTACACATACCCAAACTTTGCTTGGAGCCAAGGGCAACTGGGTTCACCAGACTAGGATTGGAAATGGGATGCTTTCTATGAACAAGGTACTGAGGAGTGTGGACAATGCCCATTCCACTGAAACAGTAAGAGAACTAACTATGCCTATGCCTTGGCTCCAAGACTTGGCACATGACCCATCATTCATTCAGTCTTTACTAGAAAACAAAAATTCAAGTCAAATTCAGTAATAATCTCATTTTTAAATATAATTTAATTTTTATAAAATTTCATTTATTTTTACTTTTTTGAGGTAAGCAAATTTCATATATTTCATTTATACTGAATTAGGGGCATAGTGATATTTTCCACCATACCCTTACTCCTGCTGAAGCTCTCTCTCTTCCTCCTCCTTATTCTCTTATTCTCTATTTTATTTTTTACAATGACCTATCTTCAGTTTACTTTATACTCATAAGAGTAACCTTACATTACATAAATAGTTCAACAAATAATAAGAAAAAAAAATAAACACTGTTACTTAACAGTAGAGACGAGTGCTGTAAACAATCATTGAATCTCATAATGTCATAGTGATCTTTTCATTACCACAGATTAGGGAACATACATGGTATCTGTCATTTTTGGACTGGCTTGTTTCTCTGAGAGACCTGAGCCTGGATCAAGGTGCAACTATTTTAAAATAGGCCTCCATCTTTTAACTTGAGCCTGACCAAGCCCTCAACCCAGAAGCTCTTAAAAATAAATAAATGAACTCCCCTTGCAGTAAACTTTCCTAGCAACAGCCAATTAGCAGATAACAGAGAAATACTTAGAGTTCCTGGTGTCGTTTAAGGTGATTGATAACTTCCAGAGATCCTGCAGTTTGGCACTACACCCCAGCAGCTCGGACTCTAACTTTAGCCAATCAATTTAAAAGACATCAGCCAGAAAGCCATCCAACCACCTTTAGTAGGTCCATTCCCACCACTGGATGCACTAATCATTTCTAAGAGATGTTCTTTGAATTTCCCACTGAATGAGATGATCTGCTAAATGGTACTATAAATGTATAGAATGTCTTTAAAAACCCTATAAAAACACTGTTAACTGAAGAGTTGGGGCTCTCAATTCAAATCCACTGCATCAGTGATAGTTGAGAGCCGAGTCCCGGATCTGTAATAAAACTCTCATGTGTTTTACAGCAGTATCAGCTCCTTGGTGATCTTTGGGGACAATCGAACTGGGCATAACATCTCTAAGTATAATGGTTTCCAGTTGCATCCATTTTGTTGTGGAAGACAGGATCATTCTTTTTCATGACTAATACTCCATAGAATATATGTACCATATTTTATTACTGGAGTTATCAATTGATAACTGGGTTGATTCCACATCTTATCTATTGTGAATTAAGCTGCAATAAACATGGGGGTAGTGATAACTCTTTCAAATGTTGATTTAATTACCTTAGATTAAATTCCCAGTAGTGAGATGGCTGGGTTATTTTCTGGTTTCTGAGGAATCCCCATATTCTTTTTTAAATTTTTTTTTACTTAGTAAATATAAATTTCCAAAGTACAGTTTATGGATTACAATGGCTTCCCCTGCCCCTGTAATTTCCCTCCCACTTGCACCCCTCCCATCTCCCGCTCCCTCTCCCATTCCATTCACATCAAGATTCATTTTCATTTCTCTTTATATACAGAAGATCGATTTAGTATATACTAAGTAAAGATTTCATCAGTTTGCACCCGCACAGAAACACAAAGTGTAAAACACTGTTTGAGTACTAGTTATAGCATTACTTCACATTGGACAACACATTAAGGACAGATCCCACATGAGGAGTAAGTACACAGTGACTCCTGTTGTTGACTTAACAAGTTGACACTCTTGTTTATGGTATCAGTAATCTCCCTAGGCTCTAGTCATGAGTTTCCAAGGCTATGGAAGCCTTTTGGGTTTGCCGACTTCGATCTTATTCCGACAGGGTCATAGTCAAAGTGGAAGTTCTCTCCTCCCTTCAGAGAAAGGTGCCTCCTTCTTTGATGGCCCCATTCTTTCCACTGGGATCTCACACGCAGAGATCTTTCATTTAGGTCTTCTTTTTTTTTCCCCAGAGTGACTTGGCTTTCCGAGCCTAAAATACTCTCATGGGCTCTTCAGCCAGATCCGAATGCCTTACGGGCTGGGAATCCCCATATGCTACAATGATTACACCAGTTTACATTTCCAACACTGGGGACTCAAGTATCTTTTCTCCCCATCTTCCCCAGAATATTTTTTTCAATTTCTGTATGAGAACCATTCTACCTGGGGTGAGGTGAAATCTCACTGTGGTTTTTTCATTAACTTGGCTAGTGATCCTGAGGATTTTTTCAAGTGTCTTTTGGCCATTTGAATTTTCTCTCCTGAAAAATGTCTTTTCAAGTCCATTGCCTTTTCTTAACTGGATTGTTTGTTTTGTTCATTTTGTGTGTCTTGAGTTCTTTATAGATTCTGGATGTTAATCCTTTATTAGTTGTAGTTTGCCAATATTTTCTCCCTTCTGTTGGTTGCCTCTTGAGTTCGCTGATTGTTTCCTTGATGTGTTCCCATTTGTCTATTTTGGCTTTGTTTGCCCATGCTTCTGCAATCTTTTCCAAGAACTCTTTCCTATGCCAACATATTGCAGAGTTTCTCTTATGTTTTCCACTAGTAATTTGATAGTATCAGGTCGTAGCTTTAGATTTTTGATTCATTTTCTATTGATTTTTTAGAAGATGTAATTTAGTGGTATTGTTTCATACCTCTGCATGCAGAGATAAAATTTTCCCAGCTCCATTTGTTGAAGAGACTGTCCTTTTTCCAGAGACTGATTTTAGCTCCTGTGTCAAAGATTACTTGATTGATGATTTGTGGGTTAGCTTCTGGGGATTCTATCCTGTTACATGGTATACATGTCTATTTCTGTGCCAGTTCCAAGCTACTTTGATTATGAATGCCTATAGTGTGTCTTGAAATCTGGTATTTGAGGCATCTGACTTTTTCTTGTTTAAGATCACTTTAGTGATTCAGGGGTCATGTGTTTTGATATCAATTGTAGCATTGCTTTTTATAGATCTAAAAAGAATATCGGTACTTTGATCATTTCACATTAGATATGTAAATTGTTTTTGGTAGTATGAACTTTTTGATGATATTTATTGTTGCAATCCATGAACATGGAAGAATTTCCATGATTTTTTGTGTCTTATTGTATTTCTTTAATATTTTATAATTTTCAAAATAGAGCTCATTCACATCCTTGGTTAAAGTTACTCCAAGTTATTTATGTTTGTTAACTATTGTGAATGGATCTGATCTTACAAGTTATTTCTTAACCTGATATTTTGATATATGCAAGGACTTTTAAAAGTTCACGTAAAGGCCGGTGCCTTGGCTCAATAGGCTAATCCTCCACCTGTGGCACTGGCACACCAGGTTCTAGTCTCGGTCGGGGCACCGGATTCTGTCCTGGTCGCTCCTCTTTCTGTCCAGCTCTTTGCTATGGCCCAGGAGTGCAGTGGAGGATGGCCCAAGTGCTGCAGCAGCCATTGGAGGGTGAACCAATGGAAAAAAAGGAAGACCTTTCTATCTGTCTTTCTCACTGTCCACTCTGCCTGTCCAAAAAACAAACAAACAAACAAACAAAAAAACCCAAAAACAAAACAAAACAAAAAATTCACATAAAAATACTTTTTCACTTAATCCAATTTTTTTACATCTTTCTATTTCCTTCACTCTCAGCACTGAGTATCCATCAAAATCTTTACTATGTTTTAGTTTGATTTTTTTAGATTCCACATACAAATGAGATTATGTGATATTTATATTTCTGTGTATTACTTTGCACATTGTCATATCATCCATACTTATAATTTTGGACCCATGCTGTGACAAAATGCCAGTGTTTCCTTCTTTTTTCATATTGAATTGGGTTATTTGTATGTATCACATTTTATTTATTTGTGCACAGATACAAGATTATTCCCTTGCTAATGTAATATGCTGAGATGAACATAGGGCCTTTGTCTTTGAGATACTAATTTTATTTCTTTTGGATACATACACAGTCCTTCCATTTTAATTTTACTCAAGGAAGTGCCATATTGTTTTCCATAATAGATGTACAAATTTACATTCCCACCAACAATTTATGTGTTCCATTTCTCCACTTCCAATCCAATACTTGATGGCTTTTCTATATTAACCATTTTAAAATATGTGAGTTATATTCACTGCTGTATTGATTGGCATTTCCCTGAGCATTAATGATGTGAGTCCCTTTTCACATACCTCTTGGCTACTTGCTTATCTTTGAAAAAGTAATCAGGTCCTTTTGTTCATTTTTAGTTGCAATGTTTGCTTTTGAGATGTATGTATTCCTCATATTACTCCCTTAAACAAACATTTTATCTCATTCCTTGCTTTCTGTTTATTTATATTTTCCTTTGCTGTGCAGAATCTTTTTTAGGCTGTTGTAGTCCTACTTCCTTATTTTCGCTTTTGTTGCCTGGGCTTATGGTGTCACATCAGAAGAGTTGTTCTTGAGACTAATGTCAGTGAATTTGCTACCAATTTTATGAGTCTTAAGTTCTCAGATCTTCTCTGTGTGTAAGTCTTCAATCCATTTTGAGTTGGTCTTCTGGATGGTGTAATATAATGATACACTTTAATTGTTTGGCATGTGGATATCTAGTTTGTTTCTACCCAGAGGTGGATCCCTTAGTCCATTGAGTATACACATGGTAACCCCAGGGTACTAGTCTTCCCAATGTCACCTACTGGATCCAGCACACGCCAGGTTCTGTGCCTAGAGCTGGGAAGAGAAACCAGGCAGAGACTGGCAAAGACCATTTTTTTTTAATTATTTATTTTATTTATTTGAAAGACAGAGTCACAGAGAGAGGTAGAGACACAGAGAGAGGCCTTCCATCCTGTGGTTCATTCCCTAGATGGCTGCAATGGCCAGATCTGCCCCTATCCAAAGCCAGGAGCTTCTTCTGGGTCTCATACGTGGGTGCTGGGGCCCAAGGACAAAGGTCAATATTTTGTCCACACCTTCTGCTACATCATCCAGGCCAATGCTTCTGTGCTCTGTTGCTCTGCTCTATCTGCAGAAAGAGGCCTCAGGAGTGGAATAGGCAGATGGAGGCCCATTTTGGGAGTTTATAATGATGGGAAGCCAGGAGTGTTGAATGAAGGGGAGCAGGGGAGTATGCAGTGATGTGGTTGGGCCCAAGTGGCTGTTGACTCTTTCCTTCAAAGCCAGGGATATACTAAGTTCCTTGAAAATTTTTGTGGAAGGATTTAAATTGGGCACTGTTAAAACCCTTCTTGGGTTGCCCAAATCCCACATTGGATTGCATTGCTTAGAGTCCCTGATATCAATTCTGACTTCCTGATAATTTGTGCTTTGGAAACCAATAGTAATGGCTCAAGTTGTTGTGTCTTGCCCACCCACATAGAGGAGCTGGATTGAGTTCATGTCTTCTGACCTCAGCCTGTCCTAGCCTAGCCCCAACTTTTGCATTTATTTGCAGAGTTAACCAGTGGATAGGAGCATTCCTTCTGAGTGTGAGTGTACATATTTGTGTATTTGTCTCTTTTTCTTTCAGATAAATTAAATTCAAAAAGCAAAAATGGGTTGAATAATTGGTATTAAATTAGAGTTATATCATAAAAGTATGTTCCTAGTGTTAAACTTCATAGAGGGATTGGTATAGTTTATAGTATTCTATTTTATAAGAAAACAGAAGAAAGTAGCTCAAAGGCCCCAATCATGAATTAATGTCAAATAAGGGAAAATGCTCCTTACCTGATATCATTACCCATTTTATAAATGTATTGGCATGCTACACTGTAGCACATAAGTATGTACTATTATGGTTAATAAAATGAAACTGAAAAGCTCCAGAATCTTATTCAGCACATATAGTTAAGAGGTGGTAAAATGTTTAAATTAATACAACACCTAATATTATGATCCTTGGGAATATCTTAATATTAAGACAATTCATTGAATCAACCCTTGGGACATTTGGATCTGGCTAAAAGGTCCATGAGAGTCTCACAGGCATGGAAAGCCACAGCACGGTGGCAAAAACAACCTAAATGAAAGATCCTGGAGGCGGCAAGATGGCGGAATAGGCAGGGAGCACACTTAGTCCGGGGGGAGAGAAAGCTTAATATAAGTGGAGATACTGCAGGGTCAAGGAAGAGTAGGGGATGAAACAGCAGAGGAAACTCTTCCGGAACTAGTGATTCACAGTGGACCTACGTGGAGCGCGTGGGAACCCAAGTTCGGGACACCAGCGGCAGACTCAACGCACCAGCGCTGGAACGCGAGGTGAGCCGAACCTCCATAGCCCGAGATACCAGCAGGCAAGCGGAAAGAGGAGGCTAGAGGGAACGAGGCTTGAAACTCCGTGGGGAAAAGTTCACCAAGCTAACTAGAAGAGAGAGAAAAAAAATAAAAAAAAGTGACCAATACAGACACAAGTTTCTCTCTCTCCGCTCACCTCTCAAAGGCGAGCAAGACAGAGCAGGCGCCATTTTGGACATACGTCATAAGCAGGGCGACCTCAGGTCTGCACCAGCCCTGAGCCTAGCAGAAAAACCTGACTCTGTGGGGAGGGGTGAAATAACAGGAGATTAGCATCTAACTTGGCAACCCAGTGGGAGACTGCAGGAGAATTGGAGCCCACACTGAGGGCAGCAGAGATTCCCTGTGTGGTCCTTGGGAAAGAGCTTCCGATCTCTGGCTCCTGTGGGTATATCATTTGCCTGCTAACTACCTCCAATTACATTCAGCTGTGCGGAATTACTTCCCTTTTGAATCAAAAAAAGAAAGAGAGATTTACCATACCTAACCTGGGAGTGTCATCTTTGACACACCCTCAGCCCTGAGGAACCAAACACAGCTCTCAGTCCACACTCACCTCAAGCCTCTAAGGCTCCAGTGAAAGCAGACAGTCCACTTAATATAGAGCCATAGTGTAACAAGAAAAAACACCACAGTGAAGAAACCAAATATCTCCAACATGCCAAACAACAAACGCAAAAACCAAGCTAACAAGAACAAGGAAGAAACTATGACGCCCCCAAATGAAAAAGACACCCCAATTCAAGATTATGAAGATGATGAGATCGAAGAAATGCAAGAAGCGGATCTCAAAAAATTGATAAGAACATTAAGAAGTTCTCAAAAACAAATTCTTGAACTACAGAAATCCTTCATGGACAAGATAGAAAATCTCTCTCGTGAAAGTGAAATATTAAGGAGGAATCAAAATGAAATGAAACAACTAGTGGAACAAGAAACTCTGATAGTGACTAGAAATCATAATGAAATGAAGAGTTCAATAGATCAAATGACAAACACATTAGAGAGCCTTAAAAACAGAATGGGCGAAGCAGAAGAGAGAATATCAGACTTAGAAGACAGAGAACAGGAAAGGAAACAGGCAAACCAAAGAAAAGAAGAAGAAGTTAGAAATCTAAAAAATATTGTTGGGAATCTACAGGATACTATTAAAAAACCCAACATTCGGGTTCTAGGAGTTCCTGAAGGCATGGAGAGGGAGAAAGGATTAGAAGGCATTTTCAGTGAGATACTAGCAGAAAATTTCCCAGGTTTGGAGAAGGACAGAGGCATCTTAGTACAGGAAGCTTATAGAACCCCTAATAAACATGACCAAAAGAGATCCTCACCACGACATGTTGTAATCAAACTCACCACAGTGAAACATAAAGAAAAGATCCTAAAAGGTGCAAGAGAGAAACGTCAGATCACTCTTAGAGGATCTCCAATTAGACTCACAGCTGACTTCTCATCAGAAACCCTACAAGCTAGAAGGGAATGGCAAGACATAGCCCAGGTACTAAGAGAGAAAAACTGCCAGCCCAGAATACTATATCCTGCAAAGCTCTCCTTTGTGAATGAAGGTGAAATTAAGACTTTTCATAGCAAACAGAAACTGAAAGAATTTGTTGCCACTCATCCTGCCCTGCAAAAGATGCTTAAAGATGTCTTACACACAGAAACACAGAAACATGGTCACCAATATGAAAGAAGGTAAAGGAAGGAAACCTCACAGCAAAAGATCACAGGAAGCTCAATTTCTCTTTGACATAGAATTAAACTCTGATGCTCTGTTAAAGCAATGTGTTAAAGTAATCTATTATGTTCTCTTGATGTCTGTTAAATTCTAATTGTTCAAAAACAGCTGCATTTTTATTAAGAGCTATGGGTTATTTAAATATGTGTTTTTTTCAAAAATTTGAATAATCACCTTGTAACAATGATCAAATTTGGTCTATGTTATGTCATGATTTTAAGAAATCTTATTTCAACCAGATATATTGGATTTTGAGCCTTCTTGGCATTCTTGACAGGCATTCGAAAAATCAAAGTTTCAAACAATCTGGTCTCTAAAATTTCCAGTAAATCCTGGACTTTGGTTTTTCCAGTTTGGGCCCAACTGAAAAAATCGAAGGACCTATGTCTCTCATCTTATAGAGACACCAACTAATCAGTCTATTTGGAGTATATTAGAAGGACTGTCAAGATGTGATGTGGTACCAGACTTTAAGTTTCTATAATGGAAACTATTCTAAGCCCAACTTGTTCTTTCATTTCTCTATTCTCTTCAAGGTAGGAAACTAATTCTATTATGAAGGAATCTGTAGGATGCACAATTTAATCTTTAGACCTTATAAAAGAGATGGCTAACATTTTTCTGCAATAGCATAGCCAAAATAAGAACTTAAATAATAATCTCATAGCTAGATTCACTTCGCCATCAGCGAAGTATACAGTAAGTAGAAAAAACCTCCCTTTCAGACCAAAGGGAAAGAAAGTTTTAAAGTGAGAATATAATTTTCCTCATGGGCATTGTCTACCTTAGAAAAACTACTACAGAACATGCCTGTGACTATAGCCTTGTAGTTCAGGCCACCGAAGATTAGAGATGGGACTTGGACACTCCCTTGACTTGCATCTCTGGTCTGCTTTAACACAAACCAGGAGGAAAAGAAAGCTAGGCATCAGAAGCAATGGATGGCAGGCCTATTAATGGCTGATCTGTACAGTGATCTGCCCTCAAGGAGACCCAACAGGCCAGTCCACTGCAGTGGCTTTCAATGTGGTAAGCCTGGGCTTCAGCAGAAGTCAGCTTGTGAAGAGCCCTGGCAGCTCTGCCAAGAGTTGGATCACTGGAAATGGACCTGCCCTGGAGTCGAAGGATGCCCAGGTCAGAGCCACAGATCTTATTGGCTCTAAGCTGAAAAGCCCTTCACTCAGCCCAACTTCCAAAGTGACCACTGCAGCTGAGGGGATGGTCAAGTAGGGTCAGCAACATTGTAGGCAGAACTGTAAATTTCTTTTTAGAGATGCCACCTGCCTTTACCTGGCCAGCTCTCCTCCCAGGCCAGCCAAGTAATGAAAGTCAACAGAGTGCCTTTCCCTAGGAGGTTCACACCTCCCTTAAGATGTACCCCATGTGAAGAGATAGATAGGTCTGGGCCTCTGAATTTACAAGGCCTAAAGCCCACCAGATTATTATCAAGCCCCTTCTATCAGGTTCTATTTGCCTCTCAATCAGAAAACTTAATTGTAGCTTAGACAGCACCTTTCTTAGCTCCTCTAATAATGACTCTGTCCTTTGTTCTACGCCCTGTCTAGCACACTTGGGCCTCATTCCTTTGTAATCATAACCTCTACTCTACCACCAATGGCTCTACTCCCAACATGTGTGTACTGATGGTCCTCTTCCCCACTTAATGCTGTATAATTGTTCAAACCTGGTAAATGCCACTCTTAGGATCATTGGTTACTATCCTCACTCTGTCTTTTATGACCTTGTCTAAATATGATCAGAGTCGGCAAACTTGGAAGGCTTCCATAGCCTTGGCAACTCATGACGACAGCCTAGGATGGTTACTGGCGCCATAAACTAGAGTGTCAATTTGTTGGGTCAACAACAGGAGCCACTGTGCACTTGCTCCTCATGTGGGATCTCTGTCCTTAATGTGCTGTACATTGTGATTTAATGCTATAACTAGTACTCAAACAGTATGTTTCACTTTGTGTTTCTATGTGGGTGCAAACTGTTGAAATCTTTATACTAAATTGATCTTCTGTATATAAAGAGAATTGAAAAATGAATCTTGATGCAAATGGAAGGGAGAGGGAGCGGGAGAGGGGAGGGTTGCGGGTGGGAGGGAAGCTATGGGGGGGGAAGCCATTGTAATCCATAAGCTGTACACTGGAAATTTATATTCATTAAATAAAAGTTAAAAAAAAAGAAAAAAAAATGAAAGATCCTGGTGAACAAGACCCCAGCAAAAAGAACGGGCCATCAAGGAGGGAGGCGCCTTTCTCCAAAGGGAGGAAGGAACCTCCACTGTGATATGGCCTTGACTAAACAAGTTGGTGAACTCAAGGGGCTTCCATAGCCTATACAGCTCATGGCAAGAGCCTCGGGTGATTGCTGACGTCATAAATAAAAATGCCAATTGTTAAATCAACAACAGGAGTCACTGGGTACATACTCCCCATGTAGGATCTCTGCCCTTAATGTGTTTTACTATCAAACTTAAAGACAACGCTACAGTTTGAACAATACCCTATACCTTGTACGGTTGTGTGAGTGCAGCCTGTTGAAATCCTTGCTTAGTATATACTAAGTTGATCTTCTGTATATGAAGGTAATTGAAAATGAAACTCAATGAAGGGTGGGATGGGAGAGGGAGTAGGGGAGGGGAGGGATGCGGGAGGGAGGGAGTTTGTGAGGGGGGAAGCCACAACAATACAAAAGTTGCACTTTGTAAATTCACATTTATTAAATAAAAAAATGCACCTGTAAATAACTGAATTTGCCATTTTTGTCATGCTAAGTGGAGAGATTAGGAATCATTGCTTTATCTTTTTTTTATTTTTTTATTTTTTATATTCCTTCCACCTACAAACCACTAAGCACCACTGCATGGTAGTTTTTAAAAGCCAGACTGTAAGAGGGACGAGTATTTTTTTTTAAATTTTTTTGACAGGTAGAGTTATAGACAGTGAGAAAGAAAGAGAGACAGAGAGAAGGTCTTCCTTCCATTGGTTCACTCCCCAAATGGCTGCCATGGCTGGCGCTGCACCGATCCAAAGCCAGGAGCCAGGTGCTTCTGCCTGGTTACCAGGAGCCAGGTGCTTCTTCCTGGTCTCTTAAATTGGTGTTTAATATATCATTTTGATTGTTTCATGTAGGAAAAATAGTATTATTTTAAGTGTATTTAGCATAAACTTGAATTAAGACAATGTAAAACAAAAAATACAGAATAATAAAGATAGGGTTTATTTATTTTTTAATGAAAACTTTTACTTAATAAATATAAATTTCAAAAGTACAACTTTTGGATTATAGCTGTTCTTTTCTCCATAATGACCCCCCCACCCACAAACCATCACATTTGCTACTCCATCTCCCATCCCATTTTTCATTATGATTCATTTTTATACAGAAGATCAAGTCTATACTGAGTAAAGATTTCAACAATTTGTAGATAGTTTATTTTGTTACATAAGCTTTTTGAAATGCATGAATAATTCTTTAAGCATTGCATATTAACATTTTAAAAAGGCTTCATATTCATGGTGTTAAATCTTTTTTATATCCAAGTAAGTATGTATTAGTTTCAATTTTCACAAGGTTATTGAAGTCTCCTCCTATTAATTTGTCTTCAGACTCCTCCTTAAAGCTAGAAATGAAGGCTTCAGTCAGTCTTCCCAGCCATGTTTGTCTCATGTTTTATGTGAATATTCCATACTTTGCAGTATTTGGGCAGTTACATAATCATAATCCCAGTCTAATAAAGTATTTCCATTAATCCCAAAACATTTCATGTTATTTACAGTAACTCCTCATTCACCCCACCCCCATTCAGACATTAAGCAAACTTTTCTTTTCTGGAAATGTCTTACATTGGAATCATACAGAAATACATTATGTGATTGTTTTATTTATTTCTCTTGGTTTCATTCCATTTGTGGCCTGGCACTTCTGAATTCATTTTAATTGCTAAATAGTATTCTATTATAAAATATACTATGCATTGTTTATCTTACACATCAAAATGTGGGTTTTTCTCAAATTTGGGCTTCATGAATAATGCTGTAATAAGCTTTTTGTGTCCATGTGAGTTTCATATCTTTTTTTGTTTCTTTTTCTTTAACTTTTATTTAATAGATATAAATTTCCAAAGTACAGCTTATGGATCACAATGGCTTTTCCCCCCCATAACTTCCCTCCCACCCACAACCTTCCCATCTCCCGCTCCCTCTCCCATTCCATTGAAATTAAGATTCATTTTCAATTCTCTTTATATACAGAAGATCAATTTAGTATATATTAAGATTTCAACAGTATGTACCAACACAAAACATAAAGTATAAAATACTGTTTGGATACTAGTTATAGCATTAATTCACATTGGACAACACATTAAGGACAGAGATCCTACATGAGGAGTAAGTCCACAATGACTCCTGTTGTTGACTTAACAAATTGACACTCTTGTTTATGGCATCAGTAATCTCCCTAGGCTCTTGTCATGAGTTGCCAAGACTATGGAAGCCTTTAAAGTTCACCGACTCTGATCTTATTTAGACAAGGTCATAGTCAAAGTGGAAGTTCTCTCCTCCCTTCAGAGAAAGGTACCTCCTTCTTTGATGGCCCGGTCTTTCTACTGGGATCTCACTTACATAGACCTTTCATTTAGGTCTTTTTTTTCTTTTCCCCAGAGTGTCTTGGCTTTCCATGCCTAAAATACTCTCATGGGCTCTTCAGCCAGATTTGAATGCCTTAAGGGCTGATTCTGAGGCCAGAGTGCTGTTTAGGACATCTGCCTTTCTATGAGTCTGCTATGTATCCTACTTCCCATGTTGGATCATTCTCTCCTTTTTAATTCTATCAGTTAGTGTTAGCAGACACTAGTGTTGTTTATGTGATTCCTTTGACTCTTAATCCTTTCATTGTGATCAATTGTGAACTCAAACTGTTCACTTGGACTAGTGAGATGGCATTGATACATGCCACCTGGATGGGATTGAATTGGAATCCCCTGGCACATTTCTAACTCTACCACTTGGGGCAAGTCAGCTTGAGCATGTCCCAAATTGTACATCTCCTCCCTCTCTTATTCCCACTCTTATATTTAACCGAAAAGTGATCTCTGTTAAATATAAGAGTGAGTTTCATATCTTTAACTGGCATTCCTGGGCTTGGGGTTGTTGGGTCATTGTGACAATTCTATGTAAAATATGTTCAGAAATTGCCAGTTGTTTTCAAAGTGGCAGCTCTATTTTATTACAAGTATATGAAGATTTCATATTCTTCACATCCCTGTCAACAATTATCTCTTGCTAAGTCAGAGTAATTTTAGTGAATGTGAATTGATTTTTGCTTGAGGCTTTGATTTGAAGACTTGATAATATTAAGCATATTTTACATATTAATGGAAATTTATATACCTTTATGAAATGGTAAAATGTCTTACAACGTCTTTTCATTTACACTGTATTTTTCAGTACAAACTCATATTATCTTTTTCCTTAAATTTCTTATTGGTATTTATACTGTTTTTTAAGTCATTTACACTTTTTCAATTTTTATTAGTATCAGAATCATTTGTTAAACTATAACTGTAAGAAAAGTTTAGCTTCTGTCATCAAGTGATTGTATTATACTGGGTCATCATTTCCAAGAAAATGAAACTTTCATGTTTGTGTCCTAAAACTTCTATGTCTATGGGACTTAGAAAATATGTTACATTATTCATCACTGCAATCCTTACTGAATACTTATATTTGTTTTCTTGATAGCTTTTTTTAAGGTTAAAAATATTAATTAAGCCTATATTTTGTAATTTTTTTCCTGATGTGTTTTTTTAATCTTTCCCCCCTTTCTTTGATCCCAATTTCATACATAAACATGTGCTTAGATACTGAATTTATTTAGATATTGAATGATTTAGTTAAAGGAACATTAATCATATTGATTATACTCTGAAGACTGACTTTAAAAAAATAAATAACTTGGGGGTCAGCACTGTGTCTTAGCAGGTAAAGCCACCAACTTCAGTGCTGGCATCTCATATGGGTGCCAGTTCATATTACGGCTGCTCCACTTCCTATCCAGCTCTCTGCTAAGGCCTGGGAAGGCAGTAGAATATGGTCCAATTCCTTGGGACTCTGCACCTACATGGGCGACCCAGAGAAAGCTCCTAGCTCCTGGATTGGATTGGCTCAGTTCCAGCTGTTACAGCCAGTTGGTGAGTGAACCAGCAGTTGGAAGACTCTCTCTATCTGCCTCTCCTTCTCTAAAAAGCTGTGTGTAACTCTGACTTTCAAATATATATTTTAAAATAAATAAATAAATAACTTAAAACTAGGTGTTGAGTATAGATTAATATAGTACAGACACCCTAATGCTTACACCCACAAATATAGTTCAGATCACAAAAGTGATTTGCCCAAGTTACAATCCTAAAACACAACAATTTATGAGTGTATTATCTAAGTAATTGCAAATAGGTTTATTCAGAGCATCAGTGCAGGATTTTTCCTTTGAAAACTAAGCTGAAATTAATTAAATCAGTTTTTATTATCAGTTAGAAAGTAAAAATATTTCACACTGCATTTAGAATATAGAAAACTCCTAAAAATGTGCAAGCATTTTAGTTTTTTCTTCTTTTTTTCATGTTTCAAGTAGAAAACTTCATTACAACCATATGAGGAAAAATTAGAATATTCTTACTGTATAAAGAAATTAAGTATTAATCCCAGCTGTGATTTGTCTTCACTTCTGAATTTTTCTACTTACTGCAGTGTGCTTTTTCTATGTACTTTTTAGTGTAAGCACTTTTCAAACTTGGATATTACCATTTGTTAATGATAAATGTTTTAAATGTAATCATGAAAAATGAGGTAGAAGAGAGTTAAGGTCTCAGACATTATAAAGTTTCCTAGCCTAGATCCCCATGTGAAGTGTGTGGAAGTCTTTATGAAGTATTTGCAAATCTTCTGGATCTTTTCCAATAAAGAAAAATCTGCATTGGTGAATATCCAATCATTAATGCAGACAACTGATGAAGTAGGAGAACTATTATTTGTTTTTTCAATTGTTCAAATTTTATGAGCTTGTAAACTTTAAGCTGACCACAAATGAAAACCATTCCATTAAAAGTGGATCTTTTCAATATTTTTAAAGCTTAATAAATAGTTCTCTTGATGACTCCAGATATCTAAGTCTGTTTGGTCATATTCAGAAACATCACAGTAATTGCAGTTTTCCCATTTAGTTTGTAGTCTTCAATAATGATTAGAAGTTACTTATATGAAACTGCTGTTAAACAAGTGAGACTATGTTTATGCACCCATCATTTTTAGCATTGCTGGTAAACTGAAAATATTTCTTCACATATATCCTTTCCTACAACTCCTTCACATTCACCTCAGGATTCTTTTTTGCACTACATGCTGGCAGACAGATGATCACTTTCATTTCTGGATGTAAGCCCATTTTTCTAATGGATCATATTTAGGCTGTTATCTCATAAAGCCATCTCCAACAAAGCAGACTTTGGTAACTGTCTTTTTTTTCTTTTTCCAGTTCAAATAACTTTTAAAAAGATTTATTTATTTATCTGTGAGAGGCAGAATTACAGACAAAGAGTCGGTGATACGAAGAAGGGTCTTCTTTCACTGGTTCACTCTTCAAATGGCCACAGTGGCTGAGTGGGGCAACTGCAAAGCCAGGAGCCAGGAGCTTGTTCCAGGTCTCCCATGTCGTTATACAGGGGCTCAGGCACTTGTGGCATCTTTCACTGCTTTCCCATCCCGTATCAGGCAGCTAGATCTGAAGTGGAGTAGCTGGGGTTCAAACTGGTGCCCATATGGGTGCTGGCATTGCAGGCATAGGCTTAATCTACTATGCCACAATGTCAATAGAAATTTGCAAGAAAATTAGTGGCATAACCATATATATATATATATATATATATATATACACATGTACTTACAAATGTTTGTATCAACATACTCATGTCCACATTTGTATTCATGTTCACATGCGTATTTTATTCATATCTATATCCTTACTGCATCTATATCTAATTGTCTGGCATACCATGTATTATTACATTCAAAATGTAATTATTTTCATTGTTTGAGTGTTTGCTGGTACTCTGTTAGCTTTTTGTCACCATAAAATTTATCTGAGATAATCTTAACATCATAAAGGGGGAGGGTTTGTTTTGGCTCAAAGTTTAAGAGGTTCACAGTTGAAAATTAGGCAGATCCCACTGATTCAGCATCTGTTGATGGTCTTCTTGCTGGAAGAGTATTGAAGTGGCCCAGACGTTGTATGACAAGATACAGGGTGTGCCTTGATGTCTGTGTCCATATGCTCTCATATAAAGCCATGATGATTTATTTAATCATGGGTGTTTCACGCTGAGGATTCCATCCACAACCCAAAAGATGTATCCTCAAACACCAAAATTAAGATTAAATTTGCGTCCTCTTAGTACAATAAATATAAAACTTTGGCCTAAATCCTTCAACTCATTGGTCTTCCGGTGACATTCAGTATCCAAGCTAATATCCGAACCACAGCAGTTACCTTCATCTTATTCTAGAGTTTTGCCCTTCATTTTTCAGGTTAAACGTAATGCTTCCTTCCTATGACAGTTGATGGTTAAACTCATGTATCAGCTTCATCACTCTGCCCACTCTCTACATAAATTTGTAAATAGGTATGTAATTCAGCTGCTCCATATTCCAACGTTGACCTGTCTTCTGGCTAGTGCACATTAGTTTCTGGGTCCCACTCTATCTTTTCTTTGACTACAGTTTTAATGTAGTACATTATCAAGTTTTCAAATTTTATATTAGAAGTACATGTTTTTTCTTATGAATGCAAATACCCTACTACATATTCACACTATTTTTCAGATTTTCTGATTCGAGTGCCTAGCCAGAAATATTTTGAATGTACTGTTACATTGTGGCTAATATTTTGCACTGTAATATATCTGATGGGAATATTAGCAGTTGTTTGTTCAAGGACAATTCTCCCTGTTTTTTTTATTTTTTATTTTTATTTTTTTTTTATTTTTGACAGGCAGAGTGGACAGTGAGAGAGAGAGAGAAAGGTCTTCCTTTTGCCGTTGGTTCACCCTCCAATGGCCGCCGAGGCCGACGTGCTGCAGCCGGTGCACCACGCCGATCCGATGGCAGGAGCCAGGTGCTTCTCCTGGTCTCCCATGGGGTGCAGGGCCCAAGGACTTGGGCCATCCTCCACTGCACTCCCTGGCCACAGCAGAGAGCTGGTCTGGAAGAGGGGCAACTGAGACAGAATCCGGTGCCCCGACCGGGACTAGAACCCAGAGTGCCGGTGCCACAAGGCGGAGGATTAGCCTAGTGAGCCGTGGCGCCGGCCTTTTTTTTTTTTTTTTTTTAATGTATGTCTTTTCAGGGTGAGGCAATGGCCATCTTGGTTCAGGATATTTTTAGGGTAAATTATACATAAATCTCCATTCTTAAAGCAACTCACTGTGTGATGCTATATATACAGTGATTGCTTTGAGTAGTAAGGCTCTTTGTCTCAAAACACGAATCCCAAGACTTCTTCCAAACTCCATAAAAATGTGCTGAGCTAACATATTAGTGGTCAAGCTAGGTGAAATTGTAGAGCCTTTGAGGTTCTCAAGAATGTTTTAGATATTCTCCATTTCTGCCACCTCTTTCAAACATTTAGTCAACATGAGACATACCTTTTTAAAAATGATTTATTTATTTGAATTGCAAAATTAGAGTGACAAAGTTATATTTTTTATCCTCATGATAGCATGTGTTTATTTTATTATTTCTTTTTTAATGGTATTTAAATTATACATGTTTTGTTTATTTCACATATACAGATTTAGGAACATAATAATACATCCCTCACTCCCACTCAGGCTCCAACACTTCTTCCTCTTCCTTTTCCCATTCCCATTCTTAATTTTTACAGAGAACTACTTTCAGTTTACTTAATGATCTTAAGGTTGATCCTACTCCAAATAAAAGAGTTCAACAAATAGTAGGAAGAAAAAAAAGTCACTGTGCCTGAACAGAAGAGACAAAGGATGTCAACAATCTTTGAATCTCAAAATGTTTATTTTAGGGCTGGCGCCGTGGCACACTAGGTTAATCCTCCACCTGCGGTGCCGGCATCCCATATGGGTGCCAGTTCAAGTCCTGGTTGCTCCATTTCCAGTCCAGCTCTCTGCTATGGCCCGGAAAAGTAGTAGAAGATGGCCCAAGTGCTTGGGACCCTGCACTTGCATCAGAGACCAGGAAGAAGCATCTGGCTCCTGGCTTTGGATTTTCACAGTTCCAGCTGTTGCAGCCATTTGGGGAGTGAACCAAAGGAAGGAAGACCTTTCTGTCTGTCTGTCTCTCTCACTGTCTGTAACTCTACCTGTCAAATAAATAATATTTTAAAAAAATCTTTTTAAATTTCCATTGCACTCCAAAATATTACATTTTTGGTACTCTATTAGTTACCCTTGATCAGAGAAAATATGATATCTGTCATTTTGGCAGTGGTTTACTTCACTAAGTATAATAGTTTCCAGTTGCATCCATTATGTTGCAAAAGATATTATTTCCATTTTTACAGCTGAATTGTAGTATGTGGGTCTGTGTGTTTGTATAATAATTTCTTTATCCTACTTTCAGTTGATGGACATCAGGTCTATTCCATATCTTTGCTATTGTGAATTGGGCAGTGATTGGCCGGTGCCATGGTTCAATTGGCTAATCCTCCACCTGCAGCTTCAGCACCCCGTGTTCTAGTCCCAGTTAGGGCACTGGGGACTAGTCCCGGTTGCTCCTCTTCCAGTGCAGCTCTCTGCTGTTGCCCAGGAGGGCAGTGGAGGATGGCCCAAGTGCTTGGGTTCCTGCACCCACATGGGAGACTGGGAGGGGGCACCCAGCTCCTGGATTCAGATGGGCATGGTGCACTGGCCATGGCAGCCATTGAAGGAATGATCCAACTGAAGGAAGACCTTTCTGTCTCTCTCTCGCTGTCTATAACTCTACCTGTCAAATAAAATAAAATAAAATAAAATAAAATAAAATAAAATAAAAATAAAAAAATGAATTGGGCAGTGATGAACATAGGAGCACAGATAAATCTTTCATATGCTAATTTCTTTTGGTTTGAGCAAATTCCCAGGAGTAGATGGCTGGATCATATTGTAGGTATGTATTTAGATTTGTGAGTTATTTCCATATTGTCTTCCACAGTGGCTGGACCAGTTTACATTCCCACTAACAGGAGGTTAGAGTACATTTTTCCACACATCCTCACCAGAATTTGTTGTTTGTTGATTTCTGTATGAGACCCATTCTAACTGTAGTGAGGTAAAACCTCATTGTGGTTTTGATTTGCATTACCTTGATGGTTCATGATCCTGAGCATTTTTTTAAGTATCTGTTGATCATTTGAATTTCCTTTCTTGAAAAATATCTGTTCAAGTCCTTTGCCCATTTCTTCACTGGATTTTTGTTCTGTTGCTATTGAATTTTCTTAAACTCTTTGTAGGATATTTATCAGTTGTGTCATTTGCAAATATTTTCTTTGATTCTGTCAGTTGCCACTTCACTTTGCTGGATGTTTCTGTTTGTTTCTGGCCACCTGTGAGAACTCCCTCATTTCTGTATCTACATAGCTTGCAGCAATCAGTGGAGAAAAACAACTCCAGGAAGTGCCTACCACAAGTCCCACGCAAACAACCAAGTTGAAACAGGATGGACTCTGCACAAACAACTAGGAGGAACTAGATGAAACAGATGAACTTTCGACCTGAGGCTATAGGTGCCCTTTCAACTGATTGGACCACATTAGCATAAACTGCAGAACAGTGAACAGAACCACTATTGGCTGTGGAGTACATGCTCCTAGGGACTTGGGATATAAAGGGACTTTGGGATCTGGGCGGGAGGCGGCTCCTCCCCCTCCTCTTTTCTCCTCTCTCCTTGCCCTTCCCTTCTGTCTCCATGAAAAAAGTTCCTTGAGAACCGAGAAACAATGACCGTGTCATGACTGTGTTGGATCCTTGCTGGTGAGGGTTTGACACTGTTGCTGTGCAGAAACTTCTCAGCTTGATATAATCACAATTATCAATTTTGTCTTTGATTGCCTATGCCTCTCTTGTTTTTTTCCAAAAAGTCTTTGCCTATGTCATTGTCTTGTAGAGTTTTCCCAGCGTTCTCTAGTAGATGATATGGAATCATAGATTTAGATCTTTGATTCATTTGAGTGGATTTTTATTTAAGGTGTGAGGTAGGAATGTGGTTCATTCTCTGCCCAGTTTTCTCAGTATCATTTGATGAAGAAACTTTCTTTGTTCCAAGGATAGATTTTAGCTTCTTTGTCAATAATGAGTTGGTTGTTGACACACTGATTTCTGTACTTTGTATTCTTTTCTATTAGACTATACATCTATTTTTGTGCCGGTATCTGGTCTTTTTTATTAAAATTGCCTGTAGTACGTCTTGAAACTTGGTATTGTGATGGTCTTCAGGTTTGTTTTTGTTGTATATGATTGCTTTAGCTCTTGGGGTTCCCTCATGTTTCCATATGAATTTTAACATCATTTTTTCTAGATCTGAGAAGAGTGTCATTAGTATTTTGTTTGAGGTTTGAGAATAATGACATTAATATTTTGTTTGTATAGACATTTTGATGATATTGATTCTTCCAATCCATGAACATGGAAGATTTTTTCCATTTTTAAATGTTTTCTTCTATTTCTTTTTTAAATAATTTATAATTTCCATTGTGAAGATCTTTGACATCCTTGAATAAATTTATTCCAAGCTATATATTAATTTTTTGTGGCTATTCTGATGGGATTGACCTTAAAATTTCTTGCTCAGTCATGGCATTGCCTATTTATATAAAGACTACTGATTTAGTGTAAATTTTGGGATAATTTGGCTTCCTACTTTCCAAGTTGTATCCCTTTGATTTCTTTTTCCTGCCTAAATCTTGTGGGTAAAACTACCAGGACAATACTGAATAGCAATGGTGAGAGTGGACATCACTGGTTCTGAAACTTTCTGGAAATATTTCCATTCAATAAGATGATGGTCATGGGTTTGTCTTAAATTGCTTCGATTGTGTTCTGGGTTGAAATATTTTCTCCTAAGACTTGAACTGTGCTTCTCCATTCTCTCCTAGTATGGAAATTTTCTCATGAGAAGTCTGCTGTGAGTCTAACTGGAAATCCTCAGGAAGTATTCTGGCATTTCTCTTGTGCATTGTGGCAGATTTTAGAATCTTTACTTTATGTTTTCATTTGCTGGTTCCTCCCCTAAATGGCTGCAATAACTGGGTCTGGGCCAGGCCAAACCCAGAAGCCTGGAACTGCATCCAGGTCCCCTACATGGATGACAGAGTTTTAAGCACACGGACTATGTACTTATACCTTCCCAGGTGCATTATCAGGGAGCAGGATTTGAAGTGCAGCAGCCAGGACTTACTCAAATACTGTATGTGATATCAGCTATGCAGGCAGTGTTTTAAACACGTATCACACACAGATCCTGAGACATACTTTTTATAGTCCTGAGCTAATAGCATGATTTTCTGCAGCATGGCTTCTTTTCCTCAATAAGTGTCCATGACCACATATATATATATATTTTTCAGTACACAGGACCTTTCAGATCCTTTTCATCTTCAGGTGAATTATTTTCTATTTTTTAGACATTCCATTTATGAAGTACAGATTTTATAAAATGCTTTAAAATTCATTAATTTCTTTTTGTAATTTTTGCTGTGATGTGAACTTATTTGCAAACAAACATGGCTGTGTTAATTATCTCCTGAAAATTATTGGTACATACAGTTAAGTTCTTTTGAAACAGTTTTTCCAGGTCAATCTTACCCATAGTGTGTTGGTATTTTTGAAACCATCAAAGGATGTTGGAGTTCTGCATACTTTTGTAACACCTATTTTGTTCTTAGAGGTATGAATATTTTTTATAAAAGATGATTCTGATTTTATGCCAATATTAGTAAACAAAGTGTCATATTCAAATACTTTTAAAATATTTATTTATTTGAGAGGTAGAGTTACAGACAGAGAGAAGGAAAGCCAGAGGGAAAGATCTTCCATTCACTGGTTGGCTAACAAACTGGCTGCACAAATGCTTTGCTACATGCAATTCCTTTAATTCTTATAGCATTCTGACAAATTAAAAACATTCTTTGGTTTACCATTTTCATTGGTTTATAAGAAAAATGTTAAGAATAAATATTTCTCTCTTTTTTTTTGACAGACAGAGTTAGACAGTAGGAGAGAGAGAGAGACAGAGAGAAAGGTCTTCCTTCCATTGGTTCATCCCCCCAAATGGCCGCTCCGGCCTGCACACTGTGGCATACATACCATGCCTATCAGAAGCCTGGTGCCAAGTACTTCCTCCTGGTGTCCCATGCGGGTGCAGGAAGCTCTTGGGCCATCCTCCACTGCCTTCCCGGGCCACAGCAGGGACCTGGACTGGAAGAGAAGCAACTGGGACAGAATCCAGCACTCCAACCGGGACTAGAATCTGGGGTGCTGGTGCTGCAGGCTTAGGATTAGCCTAGTAAGCCACAGCACCGGCCTAAAATAAATGTTTCTAAAAATTTTCTGTGCCCTATCAACTACATATCAAGATAATACCATATAATTTATTTTAAAATGACAGGCCTTCTTAGACATACAGATAATGGCAGTAATTAAATTATATATCTCATATTAAATTAATAAGGTCTGTAATTTTTAGGTGTACAGCCTCAAATAATCAAAACTTGTACAATTTAATAATGCAAGCATGGTATTATTATGCTACATATATAAGTGTAGAATGACTTCTCTTTTTTTTTTTTTTGACAGGCAGAGTTAGACAATGAGAGAGAGAGAGAGAGAGACAGAGAGAAAGGTCTTCCTTTCTGTTGGTTCACCCCCGAAATGGCTGCTGTGGCCGGCGCTGTATCGATCTGAAGCCAGGAGCCAGGTGCTTCCTCCTCGTCTCCCATGCGGGTGCAAGGCCCAAGCACTTGGGCCATCCTCTACTGCCTTCCCGGGCTACAGGGAAGAGAGCTGGACTAGAAGAGGAGCAACTGAAACAGAACCCGGTGCCCCAACCGGTACTAGAACCTAGGGTTCTGGTGCTGCAGGTGGAGGATTAGCCAAGTGAGCCGTGGCTCAGCCATGATTTCTCTTAATATGAAAAAAATATGTAAAATTGTATTAATAAGTGATATCCTACAAAGACACATTTCTCATCCCCAAATATCCGTCCATGTAGCTCATGTTCAACTAATGATCTTGCTTTACACATTGTTTAGTAATCTTATAAGCCCTATGACCTTTTAAGAATGCTCAGTATGAAAATTATATTTGAGCAATTTCAGATCACAGTAAAGGCATGTAATGCAGAAACATGTAATGAACTCCTGACTGAAATTTTATTTATTCTTTTTTTGATTGTCAGAAAAATACAATATACAATTTATAGCCTGAATTATTTCTAAGTGTATAGCATGGCAGTTATTAGTATATATATAGTTAAAATATTTATTTTATTTGAAAGACAGAATTACAGAAAGAGAGATGGAGAAATGGAGAGAGATTTTCCATCTGCTGGTTCACTTCCCGAGTGTCCAGAATGGCTGGTGCTGGGCCAGGCTAAAACCAGGAGCCAGGAACTTCATCGAGGTTTCCAACATGGCTGAAGGGGCCCAAGTACTTGGGCCATCTTTAGCTATTTTGCCAGAATAGTGCTGGATTAAAAGTGTTGTAGCCAGAAGCAAGGCCATCTTTTGAGACAAGTAATTTGGGTTGGCATTGTGGTATGGTGAACTAAGCTCTTGCCTGCAACGCCATCATCCCATATCAAAATGTCAGTTTTGAGTCCTGGCTGCTGTGCTTCCCATCCATTTCCCTGCTAATGTTCCTAAGGAAGCAACAAATTATGCAAAACTGCTTGAGCCTTTCTAACAATGTGGGAGACTCAGATGAATCTCCAGGCTTCTGGCTTTGATTTGGTCCATTATGGTACTTGTGGCCATTTGGGGAGTAGCAAGTTAGTGAAAGAACCCCTCCTCTATCACCGTACCTTTCAAATAAAATGCCTAATCTTTAACAATTCCAAGTATTTTTGAGTTTAATTTCCGTAATGTTTTTCAAAGATACAAGTTTGAATCCATATTGGAAGTTTAACGAGACCTGTAAGACATTGTGAGTAAACATACCTCTTGGAAACAAATCATGATTTTTTTTCTTTTCAAATAAACCACATGGTGAGGGGTGGTGAATCAAATGAATAGAGATGCAAAAATCCTCAATTAAATATTAGCTAATAGAATCAAACAACATATCGAAATGATCATTGACAAAGACTGTGATTTATCTCCAGGATGCAGGGGACCTCAACACAATCAAAATAATCTATGATAAACCCACAGCCAGAATGATATTGAATGGGGAAAAATTGGAAGAATTTTCATCACAATCTAGACACAGACAAGGATTCCCACTCTATACATTACTATTCAATATAGTTCTGGAAGTTTCAGTCAAAGCCATTAGAGAAGAAAAAGATATCAAAAAGATACCAACAAGAAAGGAGGAAATCAAATTATCCTTGTTTGAGAATGATATGATCCTTTATATAAGGATATCTAAAGATTCTAATAATAGTTTTTTGTAACCCATAAGAGAGCTTGGCAAAGTTGCAGGATATAAAATCAACAGACAAAACCAATAACATTTGTACACACAAACAGTGTCTTGGATGAGAAAGAACTTTAAGATCAGTCTTGGGCTGGCGTAGTGGCTCACTTCGCTAATCCTCCGCCTGTGGCACCAGCATCCCGTACGGGCAGCAGGTTCTAGTCTCGGTTGCTCCTCTTCCAGTCCAGCTCTCTGCTGTGGCCCGGGAGGGCAGTGGAGAATGGCCCAAGTGCTTGGGCCCCTGCACCCGCTTGGGAGACCAGGAAGAAGCACCTGGCTCCTGGCTTCGAATTCGCGCAGTGCTGGCAGTAGCAGTCATTTGGGGAGTGAACCAATGAAAGAAAGACCTTTCTCTCTGTCTCTCTCTCTATCACTGTCTATAACTCTACCTGTCAATAAATAAATAAATAAATAATCAGTCTTATTCATAATAGCAAAAAAAATTTAATACCTTGTGACTCTTATGTTTCATGTTAGTGTTGTGAGATGGCTAGGCATGGTCTAGGATCTTGTTCTTGACATAAGAATTAAAAAAGAGACATAAGTAGAATGACCAAAGAAGCAAGATTTAATTGAAGCAAAATTACACATTCAGGAATGGGGGCAAGTAAGCTTGGGAAAAAATGAGCTACAAATAACATGAATCAGGCCTTTCCTTTTATATGATCTGAGTGTATAGGAGCTGGTGCTTGAATATTAACAGCGGCAGGATCGGGCATGACTTGAGTGACTCCATTTCCTTGCTCTTTTCAGAAAATCTCAGAAGTTTTATAGCATGCATTGTGTGGTGGGAATAGGAAAGTCAGTCATGGTAATTTCACTATAATGACATAAAAGTTATCAGAGGGACACAGCATACAGACATATTCAACATTTCTATCTGGCCTTGGATTTAAGTGGAGAAACTGTAGATGTTGTAGTTTTCCAATGCACAAGAGGGGAGGAGGTTTGGTAGTGCACAAATTGTCTTATTTCTAGTGAAGATGTCTTTACTTATTTGAAAGTCAGAGTTACAAAGAGAGAAAGGGAGAGATAGAGAAAGATCTTCCATCTTCTGGTTCACTCTCCAAATGGCTGCAAAGGCCAGTGTTGGACCAAGAGCCAGGAGTTCCTTCCAGGTCCCTCACATGGGTAACAGGGATCCAAACACTTGGGCACCTTCAGCTGATTTTTCTGAGCCCATTAACAGGAGCTGGATTAAAAGTAGTGCAGCCGGGCCGGCGCTGTGGCTCAACAGGCTAATCCTCTGCCTGTGGTGCCAGCACATTGGGTACTAGTCCCAGTCGGGGAGCCGGATTCTGTCCCAGTCGCTCCTCTTCCTGTCCAGCTCTCTGCTATGGCCTGGGAGTGCAGTGGAGGATGGCCCAAGTGCTTGGGCCCTGCATCCGCATGGGATACCAGGAGAGGCACCTGGCTCCTGGCTTTGGATCAGTGCAATGCGCTGGCTGCAGTGCGCCTGCACCCTGGGCCATTGGAGGGTGAACCAACGGAAAAAAAGGAAGACCTTTCTCTCTGTCTCTCTCACTGTCCACTCTGCCTGTCCAAAAAAAAAAAAGTAGTGCAGCCAGGACTTTTTAGTGGTGCCTAATGGGATGTTGATGTTGCAAATTTGACCTTTAACTGCTATGCAACAATACAGGTTTCTGGAAGAGTTTGTGTGGTGTACAGAAAGCGATGGTTTGCAGTGGATCAGAGAAGAGGGTGGGTTGAAAGATGCCAGTGGTCTCTATACAGGCTCTCTGTTGCATGGACACTGGGTTGCAAATTTTCAGAAGGAATGGCCACAGATGCACAAAAGGTGTTGTCAAACTTCAATTCTTGGTATTGCTATATCTCTAACTACATCATTAGGATTGACAATAATATGCTGTTTCACTTTGTGTTGAATCTTTATGAATGATTCCTGTACAGTTCCCTATTGGCAGTGTTTTGTTTTTAGTCAAAATGCAATGTTCTGTTGTGTCACACAATATTGTCTTTATGGATTTTGCATATTGAATTTGAAATTTGCTTATTACCTAAATAAATGTTCATTTTTCCTTTCAATAAACATTTCAATCAAAAAATTTTAGTTCAAACAGAGAACTTCCTTACTAAAAATTCAATAGGGCCTTCCATAGTGTTGATGGATATTAAATGGTCAGAGTGATGAATGCTGATAATTGGAGTGGCTATAGTCATTTATTTAAAAAAAGAAGAAAATAAAATTTTCAACATAAATATGCATCTCCTTGCATTTAATATTTTCCATAATATTTTACACTGTACCATAGCACTTTGCATACTGTTATAGTTCTTTCAAAATTTGAGCCACTTTTCAAAACGTCTTTTGCTGCTTTCTTAGTTAAATTTTTGTAGTATCATAAATTCTTTGTTGTGGCCTGGGCTGTGGCATTGTGGGTAAAGCCACTGACTACAGTGACCACATCCCATATGGGTGCTGGTACGAGTCCTGGCTGCTCCACTTCTGATACAGCTCTCTGCTATGGCCTGAAAAGCAGTGGAAGATGGCCCAAGTCCTTAGGCCCTTGTATACACATGGAAGACCTGGAAGACACTCCTGGCTCCTGGCTTCAGAATGGCACAGCTCCAGCCATTGTCACCAATTGGGAAGTGAACCAGCAGATGGAAGACCTCTCTCTCTTTCTCACCCTCTCTCTCTCTGCCTCCCCTTCTCTCTCTGTGTAACTCTGACTTTCAAGTAAATATTTCTTTTTTTTTCAGCTTTGAATTCATAGACTTTTATTTTTTTATTTTTTTTTCCTTCTTTTTTTTATTAAACTTTTATTTAATGAATATAAATTTCCAAGGTACAGCTTATGGGTTACAATGGCTTCCCCCCTCCCGTAACTACCCTCCCGCCCGCAACCCTCCCCTCTCCCGCTCCCTCTCCCCTTCCATTCATGTAAGGATTCATTTTCAATTCTCTTTGTATACAGAAGATCAGCTTAGTATATATTAGGTAAGGTTTTCAACATTTTGCCCATATAGCAATACAAAGTGAAAAAACTACCATTGGATTACTAATTATAGCATCAAATAGCAATGTACAGCACATTAAAGACAGAGAACCCACATGATTTTTTTTTTGAATTAATTAACTTTCTATGCCATTTCCCCTTCAACACCAAGTTGTTATTTTTTTTTTCATTTCCAATTCTCTTTATATACAGAAGATCACTTCAGTATATCATTAGTAAAGAGCTCATCAGTTTGTGCCCACACAGAAACGCAAAGTATAAGGATAAAGTATTACATTGTATATCTAGATTCAGGACCTAAGCTGATCAGGTCATTGTTTCTTATAGTGTCCATTTCACTTAACAGGTTTCCCCTTTGGTGCTCAGTTAGTTGTCGCCGATCAGGGAAAACAAATGATGTTTGTCTCTTTGGGACTGGCTTAATTCACTCAGCATGATGTTTTCCAGATCCCTCCATCTTGTTTCAAATGACTGGGTTTCATTGTTCCTTACTGCTGTATAGTATTCTATGGAGTACATGTCCCATAATTTCTTTATCCAGTCTACTGTTGATGGGCATTTGGGTTGGTTCCAGGTCTTAGCTATTGTGAATTGAGCTGCAATAAACATTAATGTGCAGATGGCTTTTTTATTTGCCAAATTAATTTCCTTTGGGTAAATTCCAAGGAGTGGGATGGCTGGGTTGTATGGTAGGGTTATGTTCAGGTTTCTGAGGAATCTCCAGACTGACTTCCATAATGGCTTAACCAGTTTGCATTCCCACCAACAGTGGGTTAGTGTCCCTTTTTCCCCACATCCTCTCCAGCATCTATTGTTGGTAGATTTCTGTATGTGAGCCATTCTCACCGGGGTGAGGTGAAACCTCATTGTGGTTTTGATTTGCATTTCTCTGATTGCTAGTGATCTTGAACATTTTTTCATGTGTCTGTTGGCCATTTGGATTTCTTCTTTTGAAAAGTGTCTGTTGAGGTCCTTGGCCCATCTCTTCAGTGGGTTGTTTCTTCTGTTGTTGTGGATTTTCTTGATTTCTTTGTAGATTCTGGTTATCAACCCTTTATCTGTAGTATAGTTTGCAAATATTTTCTCCCATTCTGTCGGTTGCCTCTTCACTTTCCTGACTGTTTCTTTCGAAGTACAGAAACTTCTCAATTTGATGCAATCCCAAATGTTAATTTTCGTTTTGACTGCCTGTGCTCCTGGGGTCTTTTCCAAAAAGTCTTTGCCTGTACCTATATCTTGCAGGGTTTCTCCAATGCTCTCTAATAATTTGATGGTTTCGGGCCATAGATTTAAGTCTTTAATCCACGTTGAGTGAATTTTTGTGTAAGGTGAAAGGTATGGGTCTGGCTTCAAGCTTCTGCACATGGAAATCCAGTTTTCCCAGCACCATTTATTGAATAGACTGTCCTTATTCCAGGGATTAGTTTTGTATATTTGATCAAATATAAGTTGGCTGTAGATGTTTTGATTGATTTCTGGTGTTTCTATTCTGTTCCATTGGTCTATCCATCTGTTTCTGTACCAGTACCATGCTGTTTTGATAATAACTGCCCTGTAGTATGCCCTGAAATCTGGGATTGTGATGCCTCCGGCTTTGTTTTTGTTGTACAAGATAGCTTTGGCTATTTGAGGTCTTCTGTGTCTCCATATGAATTTCAGTATCATTTTTTCCAGATCTGAGAAGAATGTCTTCGGTATCTTGATTGGTATTGCATTGAATGTATAAATTGCTTTTGGGAGAATAGACATTTTGATGATATTGATTCTTCCAATCCATGAGCATGGAAGGTTTCTCCATTTTTTGGTATCCTCTTCTATTTCTTTCTTTAAGGTTTTGTAGTTTTCATCGTAGAGATTGTTAACATCCTTGGTTAAGTTTATTCCAAGGTATTTGATTGTTTTTGTGGCTATTGTGAATGGGATTGATTTTAGAAGTTCTTCCTCAGCCGTGGCATTGCCTGTGTATACAAAGGCTGTTGATTTTTGTGGATTGATTTTATATCCTGCTACTTTGCCAAACTCTTCGATGAGTTCCAATAGTCTCTTAGTAGAGTTCTTTGGGTCCCCTAAATAAAGAATCATATCATCTGCAAAGAGGGATAGTTTGACTTCTTCCTTCCCAATTTGTATCCCTTTAATTTCTTTTTCTTGCCTAATAGCTCTAGCTAAAACTTCCAGAACTATATTGAATAGCAGTGGTGAGAGTGGGCATCCCTGTCTGGTACTAGATCTCAGCGGAAATGCTTCCAACTTTTCCCCATTCAATAGGATGTTGGCCGTGGGTTTTTCATATATTGCTTTGATTGTATTGAGGAATGTTCCTTCCATACCCAGTTTGCTTAGAGTTTTCATCATGAAAGGGTGTTGTATTTTATCAAATGCTTTCTCTGTGTCTATTGAGAGAATCATATGGTTTTTCTTCTGCAGCCTGTTAATGTGGTGTATTACGTTGATTGTTTTGCGGACGTTGAACCTTCCTTGCATACCAGGGATAAATGCCACTTGGTCTGGGTGGATGATCTTTCTGATGTGTTGTTGCATTCTATTGGCCAGATTTTTATTGAGTATTTTTGCATCTATGTTCATCAGGGATATTGGTCTGTAATTCTCTTTCAATGCTGCATCTTTTTCCGGCTTAGGAATTAAGGTGATGCTGGCTTCATAGAAAGAATTTGGGAGGATTCCCTCTTTTTCGATTGCTCTGAATAGTTTGAGACGCATTGGAGTTAGTTCTTCTCTAAATGTCTGGTAGAACTCAGCGGTGAATCCATCTGGCCCTGGGCTTTTCTTTGTTGGGAGGGCCTTTATTACTGTTTCAATTTCTGTGTCAGTTATGGGTCTGTTTAGGTTTCCTATGTCTTCCTGGCTCAATTTAGGTAGATTGTATGTGTCCAAGAATCTGTCCATTTCTGATAGATTTCCCTGTTTGCTGGCATACAAGTCCTTGTAGTAATTTCTGATGATTCTTTTTATTTCTGTGGTGTCTGTTGTTACGTTTCCCTTTTCATCTCTGATCCTATTGATTTGGGTCTTTTCTTTTTTTAGTGAGTTGGGCCAATGGGGTGTCAATTTTGTTTATTTTTTCAAAAAACCAGCTCCTCGTTTGGCTGATTTTTTGTAATGTTTTTTTTGAATTCAATCGTGTTGATTTCTTCTTTGATTTTAATTATTTCCCTTCTTCTACTGGGTTTGGGTTTGGTTTGCTGCAGATTTTCTAGATCCTTGAGATGACTTGAAAGCTCATCTATTTGGTGCCTCTCCAATTTCTTGATGTAGGCACCTATTGATATAAACTTTCCTCTTAACACTGCTTTTGTTGTATCCCATAGGTTTTGGTATGTTGTGTTGTTATCCTCATTTACTTCCAGAAAATTTTTGATTTCTCTTTTAATTTCTTCTGTGACCCATTGTTCATTCAGGAGCATGTTGTTCAGTCTCCATGTGTTTGCACGTGCTCTGGGGATTCCCGAGTTGCTAATTTCCAATTTCATTCCTTTGTGGTCTGAGAAGCTGCATGGTATGATTCTAATTCTTTTGAATTTGCTGAGACTTGCTTTATGGCCTAGTATGTGGTCAATCCTAGAGAAGGTTCCATATACTGCTGAGAAGAATGTAAAGTCCTTAGATGTAGGATGAAATGTTCTGTAGATATCTGTTAGATCCATTTGAGCTATAGTGTCATTTAAATCTGCTGTCTCCTTGTTGATCTTCTGTCCTGATGATCTGTCTATCTCTGAGAGTGGAGTATTGAAGTCCCCCAGTACTATTGTATTGGGGTCTAAGTCTCCCTTTAAGTCCCTTAACAAGTCTTTTAAATAAGCTGGTGCCCTGTGATTCGGTGCATATACATTGATAATTGTTATATCTTCCTGTTGAATGGATCCCTTAATCATTAAATAGTGTCCCTCTTTGTCTCTCCTGACAGATTTTATGGTAAAGTTTATGTTGTGCGATATTATGATGGCTACGCCCGCTCTTTTTTCATTTCTGTTGGCATGGTATATCTTTTTCCAGCCTTTCACTTTCAGTCTGTATGGATCATTGTTGGAAAGATGAGTTTCTTGTAAGCAGCAAAAATATGGGTTTTGTTCCTTAACCCAATCAGCCAATCGGTGTCTTTTAACTGGACAGTTCAAGCCATTAACATTCAATGTGACTATTGAGAAGGAGTAACTTTGCCCTGCCATTTGCCAAAGATATTTTCTAATATCTGGTTTGAGATTCCTGTGTTCTTTTGTTGTGAGGTTTCCTTCCTTTATCTTCCTTCATATTGGTTACCGTGTTTCTGTGTTTCTGTATGTAATACATCTTTAAGCATCTTTTGCAGGGCTGGACGAGTGGCAACAAATTCTTTCAGTTTCTGTTTGCTGTGAAAGGTCTTTATTTCACCTTCGTTCACAAATGAGAGCTTTGCAGGATATAGTATTCTGTGCTGGCAGTTTTTCTCTCTTAGTACCTGGGCTATATCTCGCCATTCTCTCCTGGCTTGTAGGGTTTCTGATGAGAAGTCAGCTGTAAGTCTAATTGGAGATCCTCTGAGAGTAATCTGGCGTTTCTCTCTTGCACATTTTAGGATCTTTTCTTTGTGTTTCACTGTGGTGAATTTGATTATGACGTGACGTGGTGAGGTTCTCTTTTGGTCATGTTTATTAGGGGTTCTATGAGCTTCCTGTACTAGGATGCCTCTGTCTTTCTCCAAACCTGGGAAATTTTCTGCTAGTATCTCACTGAAGATGCCTTCTAATCATTTCTCCCTCTCCATGCCTTCAGGTACTCCTAGAACCCGAATGTTGGGTTTTTTAATAGTATCCTGTAGATTCCTGACAGTGTTTTTTAGATTTCTGATTTCTTCTTCTTTTCTTTGATTTGACTGTTTCCTTTCCTGTTCTCTGTCTTCTAATTCCGATATTCTCTCTTCTGCTTCACCCATTCTGTTTTTAAGGCTCTCTAGTGTGTTTGCCATTTGATCTATTGAGTTCTTCATTTCATTGAGGTTTTTTTGTCACTATCTCAGTTTTATGTTCTACTAGTTTTTTCATTTCATTTTGATTTCTCCTTAATATTTCATTTTCACGGGAGAGATTTTCTATCTTGTCCATTAAGGATTTCTGTAGTTCAAGAATTTGTTTTTGAGAATTTCTTAATGTTCCTATCGCTTTTTTGAGATCTGCTTCTTGCATTTCCTCTATCTCTTCATCTTCATAATCTTGCTTTGGCGTGTCTTTCTCATTTGGGTGCGTCATAGTGTCTTCCTTGCTTTTGTTACCTCGGCTTCTATGTTTATTGTTTGGCATGTTGGAGATAATTTATGGTTTTTTTTTTTTTTTTTGACTCAGTTGGGAGTGGAGTTGAGGGTAGTTGAAATCTGGCCTCTGTGAGTATTCGTTTGATCTACCTCTGGGACCACGCCAAGAGTTTATTCAGCCCTCAATGTGTTCTCCAGTTTTGCTAAAGTTATTGAGTTTGGCTGCGCTTTAGATATGTAAAATCGCAGTGCTCTTTGTTTTGCTTGTTGAGTGAAGTGTGAGGCCTCTTTCCCCTCCCCCCTCAATGTTTTGGGTTTCTGAGGTCTTACCCTCCTCCGTTGGTTCCCACGCTGGCGAGATTCTGTGGCTCGGCTCCCGCCGCTCGGCTCCCGCCGCTCGGCTCCGCTCCCGCCGCTCGGCTCCGCTCCCGCCGCTCGGCTCCGCTCCCGCCGCAAGGCTCGGCTCCCGCCGCAAGGCTCCGCTCCCGCCGCACGGCTCCGCTCCCGCCGCTCGGCTCCCTCAAGTAAATATTTCTTTAAAATAAATAAATGAATGAATAAATAAATAAATAAATAAATTATTTGCTAATACTGATAGAATAAAAAAGGGAGAGAATGATCCAACATGGGAGGTGGGATATACAGCAGACTCATAGAATGGCAGATGCCCTAAACAACACTCTGGCCTCAGAATCATCCCTTAAGGCATTCGGATCTGGCTGAAGAGCCCATGAGAGTATTTTAGGCATGGAAAGCCAAGACACTCTGGCAAAAAAAAAGAAAAGAAGACTTAAATGAAAGATCTCTGTGAGTGAGATTCCAGGAGAAGGAACCGGGCCATCAAAGAAGGAGGTACCTTTCTCTGAAGGGAGGAGAGAACTTCCACTTTGACTATGGCCTTGTCTGAATAAGATTGAAGTCAGTGAACTCAAAAGGCTTCCATAGCCTTGGCAACTCATGACTAGAGATTACTGACACCATAAACAGGAGTGTCAAATTGTTAAGTCAGCAACAGGAGTCACTGTGTACTTACATCCCATGTGGGATCTGTCCTTAATGTGTTGTCCAATGTGAAGTAATGCTATAACTAGTACTCAAACAGTATTTTACACTTTATGTTCTGTGTGGGTGCAAACTGATGAAATCTTTACTTAATATATACTAAATTGATCTTCTGTATATAAAGATAATTGAAAATGAATCTTGATGTGATTGGAATGGGAGAGGGAGCAGGAGATGGGAGGGGTGTGAATGGGAGGGAAGTTATGGGGGGAAATAGCCATTGTGATCCATAAACTGTACCTTGGAAATTTATATTTACTAAATAAAAGTTAAAAAAATAAATTCTTTGTTGTAAAGTCAACATTTTTACTGTATCATCACCAGAAGTAAATTCTATTTCAAGAATCCACTTTTTGAAGTGGATATTTGGCCTAGTAGTTAAGACACCAAAAACCAATATCAGAGATTATGTTCAAGTCCTGGCTCTGTTCCTAATTCAACTTTCTGATAATGTATATCCATGGTTGCAGCAGTCAGTATCTTAGGTAATTTCATCTCTGCCACTCATGTGGATGACCTAGATTTCATTCTCTCGGCTTTTTCTATCTGAGCCCCATCTACCATGGAATTTGGGAAGTGAATTAGTACTCTCTGTTTCTTAAATGATTAATTAATTAATTAAAAAACAAACACTTTATTTGGTCATCCATGAGAGCAACTACTCATCTGTTAAAGTTTTATCAAGGCACTTTGGGAAGCAATGACTTGAATAACCCTTGTCTTGATTCTTGAGGAACAGTTATTTTTTATAATATTTGTGAACTCTTTTCTTAACATGGAGTTAAACATATAAGTATAAAGTCAATTGAAAATAGATCTCAGTAAAAAATAACAGTGGGAATAACAGAGGGAGGAGGAAGAAGGTTTGGGAAGTTCGGCATTATGGGAAGAATCACCATGTTCCCAAAGTTGAAATATGAAGTGTATGAAGTTTATAACTATAGAGCTGTGTAGTTCTGAATGCATTCCTATGGACTTACTTCTTTTTCTTCTTCTTTATTTATTTGAAAGGCAGAGTTACAGAAAGGGAGGGAGGGAAATAAGAGGGTGGGAGGGAGAGAGAGAGAGAGAGGTGAGAGAGATTCATGCATTCCTATGGACTTATTTTTCTTCTTCTTTATTTATTTGAAAGGCAGAGTTACAGAAATGGAGGGAGGGAAATAAGAGGGTGGGAGGGAGAGCGAGAGAGAGGGAGAGAGAGAGAGAGAGAGTGAGAGAGAGGGAGAGGGAGAGAGAGAGAGGGAGAGAGAGAGAGAGGTCTTCCATCCGCTGCTTAACTACCCAGATGGCTGCAATGGCTAGAGCTGAGCTAGTCCAAAGCCAGGAGCCAGGAGCTTCTTCCAGATCTCCAATGTGGGTGCAGGGGCCCAAGGACTGGACCAGCCTCTACGGCTTTCCTAGACCATACCAGATATCTGGATTGGAGGTGGAGCAGCTGGGTCTTGCACTGGCTCACACATGGCATGCCAATACTGCAGGCAGCAACTTTACCCCTTATGCCACAGCGTCAACTCTCAGACTTACTTCTTGGACAACAGTTTAAGAACTCAAAATGGGATCCAAAACCCCCTTCAGCTGGGTGGTAAAAATACTATTTTAAGTGTTCAAGTGATCATATGGATAGGATTAAGGTCATGGTAATAATAACAGAATTAAAAGGGGTGAATATCCACACAAGAGACTCATAGAATGACAATTGCTTTAAACAGCACTCTGACCTCAGAATCAGCCCTAAAACTTTTTTTCTGGCTGAAAAACCCATGAGAGCTTTTCATGCCTGAAATAAAAGCTTTCCAAGACACTGTGGAAAAAAATATTCTACATGAAGGACCTCAGGAAAGAAGTGATCATGAAAGAAGGAGATACTTTTCTCTGAAGAGAGGTGAGGACTTCCATGGCCTTGTCTAAATACTGATGGAGTTTGGATTCAAAAGGCATCCATAGCATAGATCAATCATAACAAGAACCTTGGGTGATCACTAAAATCACAGATAAGAGTGTTAATTTTCACTAAAATTATGCATGTGAGTGTTAATTTTTAAATTGACAAGAGTGGCTGTGCACTAACTTCCCATGCAGGACCTCTGTCTTCAGAGTTGTATTATAACTAAGTGTAAGTGCTCACAAAAGATGTGTCATTCTTGGGTGCTTCTTTAAAGTTAATTAAGTTTCTAAAAATAAAAGAAGACCTGAAATTAACTTCAGGATGCAAAGATTTTGAATAACCCTTGTCTCAACTCTTGAGGAACATATCATGTATTTCATACATATAAATTAAGCAATCATATTTTCCTTCCTCTCCCAACCTTCCCTTGATTTCTCCTTCTTCCTTCCTTTCTTTTATTCCTTTGAATTTTGCAATAACATGACTTCAGTTTACTTTATAATCACAGACTTAATGCACCACTAACCATAATATTCAGCAAGTAAAAAGAAAGACCATTCTTCCGCAGCAATATACACAAGGACTAAAAACAATAATCAAATCATAAAATGTCAATTTCATTCTAACAGAGTTTTGCATTTCATATTAACTGCACATATCAGAAAAAGCATATGGTATTTCTCTTTTTGAGAAGGGCTTATTTCCCCAAGCATAATGGTCTCCAATTGTATCCATCTTGTTAAAAAATATAACTTTTAATTCTTTTTGATGAGTGGTTAGTAATCCAGTTTGTACATACAACACATTTTCTTTCTTTTTTTTATTAAAATTTATTTAAAAATATAAATTTCCAAAGTACAGCTTATGGGTTACAATGGTTTCCCCCCTCCCATAACTTCCCTCCCACCTGCAACCCTCCCCTTTCCCGCTCCCTCTCCCCTTCCATTCACATCAAGATTCATTTTCAATTCTCTTTATATACAGAAGATCAGTTTAGTATATATTAGGTAAAGATTTCAACAGTTTGCCCACATATAGCAACACAAAGTGAAAAAAATACTGTTGGAGTACTAGTTATAGCATTAAATAACAGTGTACAGCACATTAAAGACAGAGATCCTACATAATATTTTTTTAAAATTAATTTTCTATGCCATTTCCAATTTAACACTAGGTTTTTTTTTTTCATTTCCAATTATCTTTATATACAGAAGATCGATTCAGTATATAATTAGTAAAGACCTCATCAGTTTGTACCCACACTGAAAAACAAAGCGTAAAAACACTGTTTTAGTACTAGTTATAATAGCATCACTTCACATTAGACAACACATTAAGGACAGATCCCACATGGGATGTAAGTACACAGTGACTCCTGCTGCTGACTTAACAATTTGACACTCCTGTTCATGGCGTCAGTAATCTCCCTAGGCTCTACTCATGAGTTGACAGGGCTATGGAAGCCTTTAGTGATCGCTGACTTTGATCGTATTCCGACAGGGTCATAGGCAAAGTGGAAGTTCTCTCCTCCCTTCAGAGAAAGGTACCTCTTTCTTTGATGGCCCCGTTCTTTCCACTGGGATCTCACACGCAGAGATCTTTCATTTAGGTCTACTTCTTTTTTTTTTTTTTTCGTTTCCATGGTATCTAGGCTTTCCATGCCTACAATACTCTCATGGGCTTTTCAGCCAGATCCGAATGCCTTAAGGGCTGATTCTGAGGCCAGAGTGTTGTTTAGGACATCTACCATTCTATGAGTCTGCTGTGTATCCCACTTCCCATGTTGGATCCTTCTCTCCCTTTTTGATTCTATCAGTAAGTATTAGCAGACACTAGTCTTGTTTGTGTGATCCCTTTGACTCTTAGACCTATCAGAGCCATCAATTGTGAACTGAAATTGATCACTTGGACTAGTGAGATGGCATTGCTACATGCCACATTGATGGGATTGTGTTGGAATCCCCTGGCACATTTCTAACTCCACCTTTTGGAGCAAGTCCGATTGAGCATGTCCCAAATTGTACATCTCCTCCCTCTCTTTTTCCACTCTTAAAATTAACAGGGATCACATTTCAGTTAAAATTTAAACACCTAAGAATAATTGTGTGTTAATTACAGAGTTCAACTACTAGTACCTGAACAACAACAACAACAACAACAAATACTAAAAAGAATAAAGTATTACATTGTACATCTAGAGTCAGGGCAAGAGCTGATCAGGTCATTGTTTCTTATAGTGTCCATCTTACTTAACAGGTTTCCCCTTTGGTGCTCAGTTGTCACCGATCAGGGAAAACAAATGATATTTTTCTCTTTGGGACTGGCTTAATTCACTCAGCATGATGTTTTCCAGATTCCTCCATCTTGTTGCAAATGACCGGGTTTCGTTTTTTCTTACTGCTGTATAGTATTCTATGGAGTACATGTCCCATAATTTCTTTATCCAGTCTACTGTTGATGGGCATTTGAGTTGGTTCCAGGTCTTAGCTATTGTGAATTGAGCTGCAATAAACATTAATGTGCAGATGGCTTTTTTATTAGCCAAATTAATTCCCTTTGGGTAAATTCCAAGGAGTGGGATGGCTGGGTTGTATGGTAGGGTTATGTTGAGGTTTCTGAGGAATCTCCAGACTGACTTCCATAGTGGCTTAACCAGTTTGCATTCCCACCAACAGTGGGTTAGTGTCCCTTTTTCCCCACATCCTCTCCAGCATCTGTTGTTGGTAGATTTCTGAATGTGAGCCATTCTCACTGGGGTGAGATGGAACCTCATTGTGGTTTTGATTTGCATTTCTCTGATTGCTAGTGATCTTGAACATTTTTTCATGTTTCTGTTGGCCATTTGGATTTCCTCTTTGGAAAAATGTCTATTGAGGTCCTTGGCCCATCTCTTAAGTGGGTTGTTTGTTTTGTTGTTGTGGAGTTTCTTGATTTCTTTGTAGATTCTGGTTATCAACCCTTTATCTGTAGTATAGTTTGCAAATATTTTTTCCCATTCTGTCGGTTGCCTCTTCACTTTCCTGACTGTTTCTTTTGAAGTACAGAAACTTCTCAATTTGATGCAATCCCAAATGTTAATTTTGGTTTTGACTGCCTGTGCTCCTGGGGTCTTTTCCAAGAAGTCTTTGCCTGTACCTATATCTTGCAGGGTTTCTCCAATGCTCTCTAATAATTTGATGGTTTCAGTTCATAGATTTAAGTCTTGAAGAATTTTTGTGTAGGGTGAAAGGTATGGGTCTTGCTTCAAGCTTCTGCACGTGGAAATCCAATTTTCCCAGCACCATTTATTGAATAGGCTGTCCTTATTCCAGGGATTATTTTTGAATATTTGATCAAATATAAGTTGGCTGTAGATGTTTGGATTGATTTCTGGTGTTTCTATTCTGTTCCATTGGTCTATCCTTCTGTTTCTGTACCAGTACCATGCTGTTTTGATAACAACTGCCCTGTAGTATGTCCTGAAATCTGGGATTGTGATGCCTCCGGCTTTGTTTTTGTTGTACAAGATTGCTTTGGCTATTCGAGGTCTTCTGTGTCTCCATATGAATTTCAGCATCATTTTTTCCAGATATGAGAAGAATGTCTTTGGTATCTTGATTGGTATTGCATTGAATGTATAAATTGCTTTTGGGAGAAGAGACATTTTGATGATATTGATTCTTCCAATCCATGAGCATGGAAGATTTCTCCATTTTTTGGTATCCTCTTGTATTTCTTTCTGTAAGGTTTTGTAGTTTTCATCGTAGAGATTGTTAACATCCTTGGTTAAGTTTATTGCAAGGTATTTGATTGTTTTTGTAGCTATTGTGAATGGGATTGATCTTAGAAGTTCTTCCTCAGCCGTGGCATTGCCTGTGTATACAAAGGCTGTTGATTTTTGTGGATTGATTTTATATCCTGCTACTTTGCCAAACTCTTCGATGAGTTCCAGCAGTCTCTTAGTAGAGTTCTTTGGATCCCCTAAATAAAGAATCATATCATCTGCAAAGAGGGATAGTTTGAGTTCGTCCTTCCCAATTTGTATCCCTTTAATTTCTTTTTCTTGCCTAATAGCTCTGGCTAGAACTTCCAGAACTATATTGAATAGCAGTGGTGAGAGTGGGCATCCCTGTCTGGTACCAGATCTCAGCGGAAATGCTTCCAGCTTTTCCACATTCAATAGGATGTTGGCCTTGGGTTTTTCATATATTGCTTTGATTGTATTGAGGAATGTTCCTTTCATACCCAGTTTGCTTAGAGTTTTCATCATGAAAGGGTGTTGTATTTTATCAAATGCTTTCTCTGCATCTATGGAGAGAATCATATGTTTTTTCTTCTGCAGTCTGTTAATGTAGTGTATTACATTGATTGTTTTGCGAATGTTGAACCATCCCTGCATACCAGGGATAAATGCCACTTGGTCTGGGTGGATGATCTTTCTGATGTGTTGTTGCATTCTATTGGACAGAATTTTATTGAGTATTTTTGCATCTATGTTCATCAGGGATATTGGTCTGTAATTCTCTTTCAATGCTGCATCTTTTTCCAGCTTAGAAATTAAGGTGATGCTGGCTTCATAGAAAGAATTTGGAAGGATTCCCTCTTTTTCGATTGCTCTGAATAGTTTGAGAAGAATTGGAGTTAGTTCTTCTCTAAATGTCTGGTAGAACTCAGCAGTGAATCCATCTGGCCCTGGGCTTTTCTTTGTTGGGAGGGCCTTTATTACGGTTTCAATTTCTGTGTCAGTTATGGGTCTGTTTAGGTTTTCTATGTCTTCCTGGCTCAGTTTAGGTAGGTTGTATTTGTCCAAGAATCTGTCCATTTCTGATAGATTTCCCTGTTTGCTGGCATACAAGTCCTTGTAGTAATTTCTGATGATTCTTTTTATTTCTGTGGTGTCTGTTGTTACGTTTCCCTTTTCATCTCTGATCCTATTGATTTGGGTCTTTTCTCTTCTTTTTTTAGTTAGTTGGTCCAATGGGGTGTCAATTTTGTTTATTTTTTCAAAAAACCAGCTCCTGGTTTGGCTGATTTTTTGTAATGTTTTTTTTTTTTTTTGCATTCAATCCTGTTGATTTCTTCTTTGATTTTAATTATTTCTCTTCTCCTACTGGGTTTGGGTTTGGTTTGCTGCTGATTTTCTAGATCCTTGAGATGACTTGAAAGCTCATCTATTTGGTGCCTCTCCAATTTCTTGATGTAGGCACCTATTGATATAAACTTTCCTCTTAACACTGCTTTTGTTGTATCCCATAGGTTTTGGTATGTTGTGCTTTTATCCTCATTTACTTCCAGAAAATTTTTGATTTCTCTTTTGATTTCTTCTATGGCCCATTGTTCATTCAGGAGCATGTTGTTCAGTCTCCATGTGTTTGCATACTTTCTGGGGATTCCTGAGTTGCTAATTTCCAATTTCATTCCTTTGTGGTCTGAGAAGCTGCATGGTATGATTCTAATTCTTTTGAATTTGCTGAGACTTGCTTTATGGCCTAGTATGTGGTCAATCCTAGAGAAGGTTCCATATACTGCTGAGAAGAATGTAAAATCCTTAGATGTCGGATGAAATGTTCTGTAGATATCTGTTAGATCCATTTGAGCTATAGTGTCATTTAAATCTGCTGTCTCCTTGTTGATCTTCTGTCCTGATGATCTGTCTATCTCTGAGAGTGGAGCATTGAAGTCCCCCAGTACTATTGTATTGGTGTCTAAGTCTCCCTTTAAGTCCCTTAACAAGTCTTTTAAATAAGCTGGTGCCCTGTAATTAGGTGCATATACATTGATAATTGTTATATCTTCCTGTTGAATGGATCCCTTAATCGTTAAATAGTGCCCCTCTTTCTCTCTCCTAACAGTTTTTGTGGTAAATTTTATGTTGTCCGATATTAAGATGGCTACGCCCGCTCTTTTTTCATTTCTGATGGCGTGGTATATCTTTTTCCAGCCTTTCACTTTCAGCCTGTATGGATCATTGTTGGAAAGATGAGTTTCTTGTAAGCAGCAAAAATATGGGTTTTGTTCTTTAACCCAATCAGCCAATCAGTGTCTTTTAACTGGACGGTTCAAGCCATTAACATTCAATGTGACTATTGAGAAGGAGTAACTTTGCCCTGTCATTTACCAAAGATTTTTTCTAATATATGGTTTGAGACTCCTGTGATCTTTTGCTGTGAGGTTTCCTTCCTTTATCTTCTTTCATATTGGTTACCGTGTTTCTGTGTTTCTGTATGTAAGACGTCTTTAAGCATCTTTTGCAGGGCTGGACGAGTGGCAACAAATTCTTTCAGTTTCTGTTTGCTGTGAAAGGTCTTTATTTCACCTTCATTCACAAATGAGAACTTTGCATGATATAATATTCTGTGCTGGCAGTTTTTCTCTCTTAGTACCTGGGCTATATCTCGCCATTCTCTCCTAGCTTGTAGGGTTTCTGATGAGAAGTCAGCTGTGAGTCTAATTGGAGATCCTCTGAGAGTAATCTGGCATTTCTCTCTTGTACATTTTAGAATCTTTATGTTTCACTGTGGTGAATTTAATTATGACGTGTCATGGTGAGGATCTCTTTTGGTCATGTTTATTAGGGGTTCTATGAGCTTCCTGTACTAGGATGTCTCTGTCCTTCTCCAAACCTGGGAAATTTTCTGCTAGTATCTCACTAAAAAGGCCTTCTAATCCTTTCTCCATTTCCATGCCTTCAGGAACTCCTAGAACCCGAATGTTGGGTTTTTTAATAGTATCCTGTAGATTCCTGACGGTATTTTTTAGATTTCTGATTTCCTCTTTTTTTTTTTTTTGATTTGACTGCTTCCTTTCCTGTGCTCTGTCTTCTAAGTCTGATATTCTTTCTTCTGCTTCACCCATTCTGTTTTTAAGGCTCTCTAATATGTTTGTCATTTGATCTATTGAGTTCTTCATTTCATTGTGGTTTTTTTTCCCTATCACAGTTTCATGTTCTACTAGTTGTTTCATTTCATTTTGATTCCTCCTTAATATTTCATTTTCACAAGAGCGATTTTATATCTTGTCCATTAAGGATTTCTGTAGTTCAAGCATTTGTTTTTGAGAGCTTCTTAATGTTCTTATCAATTTTTTGAGATTAGCTTCTTGCATTTCCTCTCTCTCTTCATCTTCATAATCTTGGATTGGGGTATCTTGTTCATTTGGGGGCATCATAGTGTCTTCCTTGCTCTTGTTACCTTGGTTTCTATGTTTGTTGTTTGGCATGTTGGAGATAATTTATGTTTCTTTTTTTTTTTTGCTGTGGTGTTTTTGTTCTCGTTATACTATGCCTCTAAGTGGGCTGTCTGCTTTGATGGATCCTTAGAGGCTGTGATGGGTGTGGCCAGAGAGCTCTGCTTGATTTTTCAGGTTTAAGGCTGTGCAAAAGCGACTCACCCAGATTGTTCTCTCCCTTGTTCCTTGCTGGATCTCTCTCTCTCTCTCTCTCTCTCTCTCTCTCTTTTGACTCAGTTGGGTAGTAATTCTGAATGGCTGAGTGGAATTGAGGGTAGTTGAAATCTGGCCTCTGTGTGTATTCATTTTATCCACCCCTGGGACCACACAAAGAGTTTATGCAGCCCTCAATGTGTTCTCAAGTTTCACCAAAGTTCCAAAGTTACTGAGTTTGTGTACTCGTTGGCGGTGCTTTACATATGTAAAATGGCACCTGCTCTTTGTTTTGCTGTGAAGAGAGAGGCCTCTGCTTTTCCCCACCAATGTCTCGGGTTTCTGAGCTTTTTGTCTTACCTCCCGTTCGTTCCCGCGCTGGCGAGATTCTCCGGCTCGGCTCCCATGGCTGGGCTTCCACGCAGTGGGCTCCCTGTAGGTCCTCTGTGTCACATCATCTAGATCCGGAAGTGTTTCCTCTGCAGTTTTTTTCTTGAGTCTTTTCCTGAGGCTACAGTAATTCCACTTTTATGGAACTATATTTTCCCAGACTATGGGCGCACGTCCTCATTATCCGCCATCTTGGCTCTGCCCCCCAGAAATTCTTGATCATAAAGCTTCTGTACTGCTCTACAACAAATGAATCTTTTCATTATATCCATTTTTGAATCTTTTGAATACTCTTCTATTTGTAGATTTCAAAAAATTTTGCAACAAAATAGATTTATTTTTAATTCCTTTTTTCTGTAGTTTTTGAATCACTCTTTATTTATTTATTTTTTTGACAGGCAGAGTGGACAGTGAGAGAGAGACAGAGAGAAAGGTCTTCCTTTGCCATTGGTTCACCCTCCAATGGCCGCCTCGGCCGGCGCACTGCGGCCGGTGCACCGCGCTTATCCAAAGGCAGGAGCCAGGTGCTTCTCCTGGTCTACCATGGGGTGCAGTGCTCAAGAATTTGGGCCATCCTCTACTGCACTCCCTTGCCACTTCAGAGAGCTGGCCTGGAAGAGGGGCAACCGGGACAGAATCCAGCACCCCGACCGGGACTAGAACCTGGGGTGCCGGCGCTGCTAGGCAGAGGATTAGCCTGTTGAGCCACGGTGCCGGCCTGAATCACTCTTTATATATATGCTCTCTGTCATGCACACACATGGTGAAATATATTCAGAAATTAATGGCTGAAGTGGAAAATTCCTCTACAAACACATGACTTGCATGAGTTAATAAAGGGCATATTTCATGGTTGATTAAATGGTTATCAAGACATTTCTGAATCAGAACTGGATAACTAATTGTCCATAAATATATATTTGTTTCCTTAGCCCAATATTCTTCCTTATATAAAGCTTCATATTCGTGTTGACTATAGGATTGACTATCTCTAAATTTGAGGATCATAGTAAATTCAATTTCAAGAGTATATTGAAGCATGGAATAATATCTATGCAATTATTTATGCTATATTTGAATATAATATTGTGAGCCATTCAGTAAAAGAGATGAAATAATATATGAAATATAGTAGATAAGGATTGAAATATTTTCTTCTCCAACCATATTAATATTTGGCTGATTATCCCTAACTCAATTCCTTCATTTTGTAAATGTGTACCATGGATTGAAACAGATTTGATCTTATAGATCACAAATTGTTCTCTGTTTCCAATATGGTTCTTGTTAAAATGAAAAGGAAAAAAATGTGATACTGTGGATGATCATTAATAGATAAGTATAATCATTTAAATAATTTCTTTTGAAAACCTCTCTAAACTTCAAAATTAAGTGGTCTACATCATATATAAGAGCCTCAAAATAATATGTATTTATTTAAATTTTGAAATTAATTTTGTGTCATATATTTATGTGAGTAATCTGGCAGTCCATCATGGAAGGATCACAAAATTTACAATAATATGCAAAATACCTAGGACAAATGAAATAGAGGGAAGTTTGAGCATGGTCACCTATAACTTGATCAGGGTGAAATACTTGCAGTAGGAAACCATTATACATAGTGAAATAAGGCAATACCTAAAAGAAAATACCATATTTTTTCTATTCTGTGGGAGTTGAATTGACCCCTTAAGATTCAATGATTATTTACAGCCCTTGTGTCAACTATTGAGGAACAGTTTTTTTCAATAAATTCCTACTATTTGTTGAACACTTTACTTACTGTTGGAATAATCTTGAGTATAAAGTTAACTGAAAGTAGATTTTGTAAAAAAAATAAAATGGGAATAGGAGAGGGATGAGAAAGAAGGGTGGGATCTTTGCTGTGAGCATGGGTAGGGTGGAAAGTATCACTATGTTCCTGAATCAGTATATAGGAAATACAGGAAATTTGAATACCTTAAATTTTAACAAAGAATAAATGTGTCCTTTTTCAACAAAGTAAACTCTTTATAATCTGAATGTACAGCTCAGTTCTCACTATAAGAAATGACAACGTGAGGTTGAATCCCTTGAGCCATCTCAGGAGACAGAATGTGTGGACAACATGCACCCTCTTTACTCTGGCTTTCATGGTTACTCCAAAATATTTACATAATCATTGATCATAGTGAGGAAAATATCAAAATCAAATGGGCCAGGAATCAAAAGACTCAAGAAATCTCTGGTCTTACATAAGATATGCACATAAAACAGAAGCAGTGTAATGGCAGAGAGAAGACATTTGCACAAACTCAAGCACTACTTTTTACACAAAGTATGTTTTAAAAAATTATTTACTCTGGGCTGGCATGGCGGTGCACCGGCATCCCATATGGGTGCCAGTTCTAATCCCGGCTGCTCGTCTTCCAATCTGCTATGGCCTTGGAAAGCAGTAGAAGATGGCTCAAGTGCTTGGACCCCTGCACTCATGTGGGAGACTGGAAGAAGCTCCTAACTCCTGGCTTCAGATGGCACAGCTCCAGCTGCTGCGCCCATTTGAGGAGTGAACCAATGGATGGAAGATCTTTCTCTCTGTCCTCTCCCTATGTCTGTAACTCTACCTCTCAAATAAATAAATAAAATCTCTTAAAAATTATTTACTCAGGGGGGCGGAGCCAAGATGGCGAATAGTGAAGTCGCACATTGATAATCCGGGAAAGATAGGTTGATATAAGAGGAATTGCAGTGCATACAGGGAAGGGCCCAGGAGGAAAAAATGCAGAAGAAACTCCTCTGGATCTAGTGGAGGAGACACAGATGACGTGCAGCGAGAGCAAGGACGCTCGCTGCTCCGGCTTCGAGTCTTCACATCCACACCGGAGGTGAGCTCAGTGATCCCAGACGTTGGCTGAGGAAGCGGCAGAGAGAGAGTGGGGCTGAAGGCTGCACAGAGAGAGCTCACCAGGCTAACTTCAGGAGAGAAGAAAGAGAAATAGGGGTGGGGGGGGACCAGTCCGGACAAGTTTCTCTCTCCGCCCACCTAGCAAAGGCGGGCAAGAGACAAAGAGCAGGCGCCATTCACTATATACGTAAAAGGTGCGCGCCCTCAGGGCTGTGTGTGACGTCAGAGCTGTGCGCAACAGGGCCGCGCTCATGAACTCAGAGCTGAGCTCAAACTAAGTCAAACAGAAACTCCTGACTCTGGTGGGGAGAGGGAGGTGAAATACCAGGAGGTTAGGATTTAATAAAAGGGTAGAACTAATGAACTGAGGTGGGGAAAAAAATAGAGAGACGGTGGGGTGAGAGTGCTCGTGGAAGTCATGTGACTACTCTCCTGAGACCCTACAATTCGGTAACCTTAGCAACCTGCTGGGAAACTGAAGGAGAAACCGAACCCACACTGAGCGCAGCACAGATATTTTGGGTGATCTGTGGGGAAAAAAAAAAAAAGGCAGACGATTCCTATACCCACAGAAGCCAGAGATTGGAAACTAACTACCATCAATTCTGCTCAGCTGTGCGGTATTACTTCCCTCCTGAAAATAAATAAATAAATAAATAAATAAATAAATAAATAAAGAGAGAGAGAGAGAGATCTACCACGCCTAACCCTGAAGAGCTAAGCAGAGCTCTCTGCCCTCACACATCTCAGGCCACCAAGGCTACTCCAATAGCAGACAGCCCACTAAACACAGTCATAGTATAACAAGAAAAAAAAAACACTGTAAGGAAATAATTCAAAGAATTCCTCCAAAATGCCAAGCAATAAACACAGAAACTGTGGGAACAAGATCAACGAACACAATATGACGCCCTCAAATGAACAAAACACCCCAGGCCAAGATTATGAAGATGATGAGATAGAAGAAATGCAAGATACGGATTTCAAAAAATTTATGATAAAAACATTTAGAAGTTTTCAAAAGCAAATTCTTGAACTACAGAAATCCTTATTGGACAAGAGAGAAAATCTCTCTTGTGAAAATGAAATCTTAAGGAGGAACCAAAATGAAACGCAGAAACTAGTAGAACAGGAAAGTGTGATAGTGAAGAGAAATCAAAATGGAATGAAGAACTCAATAGATCAAATGACAAACACATTAGAGAGCCTTAAAAACAGAGTCAGTGAAACAGAAGAGAGAATATCAGACTTAGAAGACAGAGCACAGGAAAGCATACAGTCAAACCAAAGAAAAGAAGAGGAAATCAGAAATCTAAAAAATATGGTTGGGAATCTACAGGATACTATTAAAAAAACCAACATTCGGGTTCTAGGAGTTCCTGAAGGCATGGAGAGGGAGAAAGGATTAGAAGGCCTTTTTAGTGAGATACTAGCAAAGAACTTTCCGGGTTTGGAGAAGAACAGAGACATCCAACTACAGGAAGCTCATAGAACCCCTAATAAACATGACCAAAAGAGACCCTCACCACGACACGTTGTAATCAAACTCACCACAGTGAAATATAAAGAAAAGATTCTAAAATGTGCAAGAGAGAAACTCCAGATTACTCTCAGAGGATATCCAATTAGACTCACAGCAGACTTCTCAACAGAATCCCTAGAGGCCAGGAGGGAATGGCGAGACATAGCCCAGGTGCTAAGAGAGAAAAACTGCCAGCCCAGAATATTATATCTGGCAAAGCTCTCATTTGTGAATGAAGGTGAAATAAAGACCTTTCACAGCAAACAGAAATTGAAAGAATTTGTTGCCAATCGTCCTGCTTAAAGATGTGTTACACTCAGAAACACAGAAACATGGTCATCAGTATGAAAGAAGGTAAAGGAAGAAAACCTACCAGTAAAAGACCATAGAAAACTCAAAGCATATACTAGAAAATATCTTTGGTAAAATGGCAGGGCAAAGTTACTACCTATCCATAGTCACATTGAACGTTAATGGATTGAAATCTAAACTTAAAAGGCAAAGGCTGGCTGAGTGGATTAAGGAACAAAACCCATCTATTTGCTACCTACAAGAAACACATCTTTCCAACATAGAAGCATACAGACTAAAAGTGAAAGGTTGGAAAAAGATATTCCACAACAACAGAAACCAAAGAAAAGCAGGTGTAGCCATATTAATATCAGACAAAATAAACTTTAACACAAAATCTGTTAAGAGAGACAAAGAGGGGCACTATATAATGACTAAGGGTTCAATTCAACAGGAAGATGTAACTATTATAAATGTATATGCGCCTAATTACAGGGCACCGGTATATTTAAAAGATATGTTGAGGGACTTAAAGGGAGACTTAGACCCCAATACAAAAGTACTGGGAGACTTCAATACTCCACTCTCAGAAACAGACAGATCATCCGGACAGAAGATCAACAAAGAAACAGCAGATTTAATCGATACTATTGCTCAAATGGATCTGACAGATATCTACAGAACTTTCAATCCTATATCTAAAGATTTTACATTCTTCTCAGCAGTGCATGGAACCTTCTCTAGGATTGACCACATACTAGGCCATAAAGCAAGTCTCAGCAAATTCAAAAGAATTAGAATCATACCATGCAGCTTCTCAGACCACAAAGGAATGAAATTGGAAATTAGCAACTCGGGAATCCCCAGAAAGTATGCAAACACATGGAGACTGTACAACATGCTCCTGAATGAACAATGGGTCATAGAAGAAATCGAAAGAGAAATCAAAAATTTTATGGAAGTAAATGAGGATAACAACACAACATATCAAAACTTATGGGATACGGCAAATGCAGTGATGAGAGGAAAGCTTATATCAATAGGTGCCTATATCAAGAAATTGGAAAGGCACCAAATAAATGAGCTTTCAGCGCATCTCAAGGATCTGGTAAAACTGCAGAAAACTAGACCCAAAGCTAGTAGGAGAAGAGAAATAATTAAAATCAGAGAAGAAATCAACAGGATTGAATAAAAAAAGCATTGCAAAAAATCAACCAAGCGAAGAGCTGGTTTTTTGAAAAAATAAATAAAATTGACACACCATTGGCTCAACTAACTAAAAAAAGAAAAGACCCAAATCAATAAAATCAGAGATGAAAAAGGAAATGTAACAACAGACACCACAGAAATAAAAAGAATCATCAGAAATTACTACAAAGAGTTGTATGCCAACAAGTAGGGAAATCTATCAGAAATACAGATTCCCGGACTCATGCAATCTAACTAAATTGAACCAGGAAGACATAAAAATCTAAATAGGCCCATAACTGAGACAGAAATTGAAACTGTAATAAAGGCCCTCCCAACAAAGAAAAACCCAGGGCCAGATGGATTCACTGCTGAATTCTACCAGACATTTAAAGAAGAATTAACTCCATGTCTTCTCAAACTATTCAGAGCAATTGAAAAAGAGGGAATCCTCCCAAATTCTTTCTATGAAGCCAGCATCACCTTAATCCCTAAGCCAGAGAAAGATGCAGCATTGAAAGAGAATTACAGACCAATATCCCTGATGAACATAGATGCAAAAATACTCAATAAAATTCTGTCCAATAGAATGCAACAACACATCATAAAGATCATCCACCCAGACCAAGTGGGATTTATCCCTGGTATGCAGGGATGGTTCAACATTCGCAAAACAATCAACGTGATACACCACATTAACAGACTGCAGAAGAAAAACCATATGATTCTCTCCATAGATGCAGAGAAAGCATTTGATAAAATACAACACCCTTTCATGATGCAAACTCTAAGCAAGCTGGGTATGAAAGGAACATTCCTCAATACAATCAAAGCAATATATGAAAAACCCACGGCAAGCATCCTATTGAATGGGGAAAAGTTGGAAGCATTTCCACTGAGATCTAGTACCAGACAGGGATGCCCACTCTCACCACTGCTATTCAATATAGTTCTGGAAGTTCTAGCCAGAGCTATTAGGCAAGAAAAAGAAATTAAATGGATACAAATTGGGAAGGACGAACTCAAACTATCCCTCTTTGCAGATGATATGATTCTTTATTTAGGGGATCCAAAGAACTCTACTAAGAGACTGCTGGAACTCATCGAAGAATTTGGCAAAGTAGCAGGATATAAAATCAATGCACAAAAATCAACAGCCTTTGTATACACAGGCAATGCCACGGCTGAGAAAGAACTGCTAAGATCAATTCCATTCACAATAGCTACAATAGGTATTCCAAATACCTTGCAATAAACTTAACCAAGGACGTTAAAGATCTCTACAATGAAAATTACAAAACCTTAAAGAGAGAAATAGAAGAAGATACCAGAAAATGGCATACTACAGGGCAGTTGTTATCAAAACAGCATGGTACTGGTACAGAAACAGATGAATAGACCAATGGAACAGAATAGAAACACCAGAAATCAATCCAGACATCTACAGCCAACTTATATTTGATCAAGGATCCAAAACCAACCCCTGGAGTAAGGACAGTCTATTCAATAAATGGTGCTGGGAAAATTGGATTTCCACGTGCAGAAGCATGAAGCAAGACCCCTACTTTTCACCTTACACAAAAATTCACTCAACATGCAGTAAAGACTTAAATCTATGACCCGAAAACATCAAATTATTAGAGAGCATTGGAGAAACCCTGCAAGATATAGGTACAGGCAAAGACTTCTTGGAAAAGACCCCAGAAGCACAGGCAGTCAAAACCAAAATTAACATTTGGGATTGCATCAGATTGAGAAGTTTCTGTATTTCAAAAGAAACAGACAGGAAAGTGAATAGGCAACCGACAGAATGGGAAAAAATATTTGCAAACTATACTACAGATAATGGGTTGATAACCAGAATCTACAAAGAAATCAAGAAAATCCACAACAACAAAACAAACAACCCACTTAAGAGATGGGCCAAGGACCTCAATAGACATTTTTCCAAAGAGGAAATCCAAATGGCCAACAGACACATGAAAAAATGCTCAAGATCACTAGCAATCAGAGAAATGCAAATCAAAACCACAATGAGGTTCCATCTCACCCCGGTGAGAATGGCTCACATTCAGAAATCTACCAACAACAGATGCTGGAGAGGATGTGGGGAAAAAGGGACACTAACCCACTGTTGGTGGGAATGCAAACTGGTTAAGCCACTATGGAAGTCAGTCTGGAGATTCCTCAGAAACCTGAACATAACCCTACCATTCAACCCAGCCATCCCACTCCTTGGAATTTACCCAAAGGAAATTAATTTGGCAAATAAAAAAGCCATCTGCACATTAATGTTTATTGCAGCTCAATTCACAATAGCTAAGACCTGGAACCAACTCAAATGCCCATCAACAGTAGACTGGATAAAGAAATTATGGGACATGTACTCCATAGAATACTATACAGCAGTAAGAAAAAACGAAACCCGGTCATTTGCAACAAGATGGAGGAATCTGGAAAACATCATGCTGAGTGAATTAAGCCAGTCCCAAAGAGAAAAATATCATTTGTTTTCCCTGATCGGTGACAACTGAGCACCAAAGGGGAAACCTGTTAAGTGAAATGGACACTATAAGAAACAATGACCTGATCAGCTCTTGTCCTGACTCTAGATGTACAATGTAAAACTTTATCCTTTTAATATTTGTTGTTGTTGTTGTTGTTGTACTAGTACTAGTGCTTGAACTATGAAATTAACACACAATTATTCTTAGGTGTTTAAATTTTAACTGAAATGTGATCCCTGTTAATTTTAAGAGTGGAAAAAGAGAGGGAGGAGATGTACAATTTGGGACATGCTAAATCGGACTTGATACAAATGGTGGAGTTAGAAATGTGCCAGGGGATTCCAATACAATCCCATCAAGGTGACATGTAGAAATGGCATCTCACTAGTCCAAGTGATCAATTTCAGTTCACAATTGATGGCTCTGATAGGTCTAAGAGTCAAAGGGATCACACAAACAAGACAAGTGTCTGCTAATACTAACTGATAGAACCAAAAAGGGAGAAAAGGATCCAACATGGGAAGCGGGATACACAGCAGACTCATAGAATGGCAGATGTCCTAAACAACACTCTGGCCTCAGAATCAGCCCTTAAGGCATTCGGATCTGGCTCAAGAGCCCATGAGAGTATTGTAGGCATGGACCTAGATACCATGGAAAAGAAAAAAAAAAGAAGTAGACCTAAATGAAAGATCTCTGTGAGTGAGATCCCAGTGGAAAGAATGGGGCCATCAAAGAAAGAGGTACCTTTCTCTGAAGGGAGGAGAGAGCTTCCACTTTGCCTATGACCCTGTCGGAATAAGATCAAAGTCAGCGATCACTAAAGGCTTCCATAGCCCTGTCAACTCATGAGTAGAGCCTAGGGAGATTACTGACGCCATGAACAGGAGTGTCAAATTGTTAAGTCAGCAACAGGTGTCACTGTGTACTTACATCCCATGTGGGATCTGTCCTTAATGTGTTGTCCAATGTGAAGTGATGCTATAACTAGTACTGAAACAGTATTTTTTTCACTTTGTGTTGCTATATGGGGACAAACTGTTGAAATCTTTAGCTAATATATACTAAGCTGATCTTCTGTATATAAAGAGAATTGAAAATGAATCTTGATGTGAATGGAAGGGGAGAGGGAGCGGGAAAGGGGAGGGTTGCGGGTGGGAGGGAAGTTATGGGAGGGGGGAAGCCATTTTAACCCATAAGCTGTACACTGGAAATTTATATTCATTAAATAAAAGTTTAATAAATGAGAAAAAAAGAATTTCTATAAAATATCCTGGACTTGTTAAATATAAGTGGGTAAAATAAAAATTATGATTTGTGAATATATTCACAGCAAAAAGTAAGAGCACTGGTGACAAGTGGTCTGGGGTTTTTGTTGTTGTTGTGTTTCAGGTATATAAAATGTTTCCTGTTTGCTCTTAAGATGAACAAAATTGAGGGTCAATTGTGGTGTACTGGGTAAAGCTTCTGCCTGCAGTGCTGGCATCCCATATGGGTGCTAGTTTGAGTCCTTGCTGCTCCACTTCTGATGCAACTCTCATCTACGGCATGGGAAAGTAGTGGAAGTTGGCCCAGGACAGTGGGCCCCTGCATCCAAGTGGGAGACCCAGAGGAGGCTCCTGGTTCAAATCGGTGCAGGTTGGCCATTGCAGCCATCTGGGGAGTGAACCAATGGATGGAAGACCTCTCTTTCTCACACCCTCTCTCTCTTTCTGCCTCAGCCTCTCTATAACTCTGCCTTTAAAATAAAATAGATCTTAAAAAATAAACTAGATCTTAAAAGATGAGCATAATTTCCTCTTACCTTATCATTAATAATGTGTATTTTTTACCCAAGCTGACACTGGAATCTTAGCCAATGCCTTCCTCCTTTACTTCCACATCTTCACAATCCACCAGGATCATAGGCCTAAGCCCAATGCTGTGAGCACCTGCCACTGGGCTTTTGTCCACATAGTGATGCTACTTGTTACACTGGATATTTTATCTACAATCATCTTCAAGTCAGTGAATTTCCCAATGACTTAACGTGTAAGGTTTCATTCTATTCGATCAGGGTGATAAGGGGTCTCTCCATCTGTACCACCTGTCTGCTGAGCATTATCCAGGTCGTCAACATCAGCCCCAGAACCTTCTACTTATCAAGATTTAAAAATAAACTCACAAATATATTATGTATCCTTTCTTATGTGTTGGGTCCCTCAACTTATCTCCCAATAGCAACATGATCATTGTAGCTTATCCTAACATGACCAATCTGCTCAATAAGTGCTGCTCACTTCTTTCAATAAACTCCATCATCATGAAAATGTTTTCTAGCCGGCGCCGCGGCTCACTAGGCTAATCCTCCGCCTTGTGGCGCCGGCACACCGGGTTCTAGTCTCGGTCAGGGCACCGATCCTGTTCCGGTTGCCCCTCTTCCAGGCCAGCTCTCTGCTGTGGCCAGGGAGTGCAGTGGAGGATGGTCCAAGTCCTTGGGCCCTGCACCACATGGGAGACCAGGATAAGCACCTGGCTCCTGCCATCGGATCAGTGTGGTGCGCCTGCTGCAGCGCGCCTACCGCGGCGGCCATTGGAGGGTGAACTGACGGCAAAGGAAGACCTTTCTCTCTGTCTCTCTCTCACTGTCCACTCTGCCTGTCAAAAAAAAATGTTTTCTACACTTGCATTGCCCCAAAATATCTTCTTTGTAGGAATCATGCTGCTCTCTAGTGCATATGTGATGATTTTCTTTTCTAGCCATCAGAGGATGTCTGTGTACCTTCACATCACAAGCATTTTCCCAAGAACATTCCCAGCAAAAAGGGCCACCTAGACTGTCCTGCTGCTGGTGAGTTTCTTTGCAATCATGTACTGTTTGGATATCATCATCTAATCTTCCCCAACCATTTTGGAGAAATATCCATTTGTCCTGGATGTCCAGAGGCTTGTGGGAAATGTCTATGCCACAGTCCTTTGGTGTTTATTAGTTCTGATAAAAGTATAGTTGGCATTCTGAAAAACAAGATTGCTATAACATCAATTTTAACATGTTAATAAAACCAATTTGAAAACATAAGTTCTGGGCCATCAAAGAAGGAGGTAGCTTTCTCTGAAGGGAGGGGATAACTTCCACTTTGACCATGACTTTGTCTAAATAACATCGAAGTCTGCAAACTCAAAAGGCTTCCATAGCCTTGGCAACTCATGACAAGAGCCTAGGGAGATTACTGACGCCATAAATAAGAGTGTCAGTTTGTTAAGTCAACAACAGGAATCACTGTGTACTTACTCCTCATGTAGGATCTCTGTCCTTAATGTGTTTTTCAATGTGAATTAATGCTATAACTAGTACTCAGTATTTTGCACTTTATGTTCTGTGTGGGTGCAAACTGATGAAATCTTTACTCAATATATACTAAATTGATCTTCTGCATATAAAGAGAATTGAAAATGAATCTTGATGTGAATGGAATGGGAGAGGGATTGGGAGATGGAAGGTTTGCAGGTTGGAGGGAAGTTATGGGGGGAAAAAGCCATTGTAATCCATAAGCTGTACTTTGGAAATTTATATTTACTAAATAAAAGTTAAAAACATGAGTTGTAACACCTTTTAAACATTTTAAAAATATAAGATTTTAAATAATATAAAGCCATTTATTTCAGATCTATTTGTCTTAAATGTAAGAATTTATTATTATAAACGTTCCTCTTATTATTGCTTGTTCTATATCCCATGGGTTTTGAATCACTGTATTTTCATTTTACTTTATTTCAATTTTTTATTTTGTTTTTTTTAAAATTTCTTCAGTGACAATTGCTCATTCAGTAACATTTGGTTTAATTTTCATGTATTTGTAAATTTACCATTGTTGTAGTTGTTAATTTCTAGTTTTATTATTTCATGGTCTGAGAAGCTACATATGACTATTTCAATATTTTAAAGTTCAATGAGATTTCATTTGAGGCCTAATTGAACTGATAATAGAAAATCTTCCATGTGCTGATGAGATGAATGTGTATTCTGTAGCTGTTGGATGAAGTGTTCTGTAACTGTCTGTTAGGCCCATTTGCTCCATAGTATGGTTCAACTTTGATGTACATTTGTTGATTTTCTGTGAGTGATCTTTGCACTGGTGACATTGTGTCACCAAAGTTCTCCACTATTTTTGTATTGCAGTCCATCAATACTTTTAGGTCTAGTAATATTTACATATCTTCATAATGATGTGTTGGGGGAATATATATTTATGATTATTATACTCTTGCTAAATTGATCTTTTTGCCTATATATAATGTCCACTTTATCTTTTTATAGTTTTTGATTTAATGCAATTTTTTATTTGATGTTACTTTGATTTAATATTGATTTTTATCTAATATGATTATCTTAATTTTCCAGTTGCATGGTATATCATTTTCCAGCCCTTCTCTTTTGGATCATGTGTTTCTTTATTCATGAAGTGAGTTTCTTGGAGGCAGCATAAATTTGGTCTTTGTTTTTGAAATCCATTTATCTAATCACTCTGTATTTGACTAGGGAAATTAATCAATTAATCCATTTACATTCAAGGTTAGTATTGATAGATAAAAACTACACCTGCCATTGTGCTGATTGGTTGCTGATTGTATCAACACTATAAATTTGGTATGTTACTTCTTTTCATCATGCATTCTTTTTTTTTAATTTTTGACAGGCAGAGTGGACAGTGAGAGAGAGAGAGAGAGAGAGAGAGAGAGAAAGGTCTTCCCTTACCATTGGTTCACCCTCCAATGGCCACTGTGGCCGGCGCACTGCGGCCGGTGCACCATGCTGATCTGAAGGCAGGAGCCAGGTGCTTCTCCTGGTCTCCCATAGGGCGCAGGGCCCAAGCACTTGGGCCATCCTCCACTCCACTGCACTCCCTGGCCATCCTGATCATATAGCAGCATTGGAAAAACCTATCAATCACTGCAGGACAATGCAGCTGTGGTTGAAGGAGCAGTACTGTCTGCCGCCATCACTGTCTATTAAAAATTCAAGTGACGATATCATAGTACACGTCAGAGAAACATTTGATATTCTCTACCAGCACTGGATTCCATGCAGTCAAATGTTACTGAATAACCCAAGATGAAGCTCTCTGTTTGCTATAACCCTGTCCCTGTGTCTATTGACCAGAACGCTGGAAGATGTTCCATATGAACATCAGCTGTCAGCAACATGACAGGGACCATGGCTTTAGAAGAGGCACTTGTGGGCAGAGTAGAGACTGAGCAGAGGCATCCAGGGTGATGCCACTAACCATCCTTTAAACATGCACAGGTACTAAAGACTTTGGGTGTGTCCAGATATGATGTTTATTTTTCTTCACAACACAGATGACATTACAAAATCTCAAATTTTGTCTGAGCCTTTCTGGCCTTGCTATTAGCTGCCCTCCAGGTTGGTGTAGAAAATATCATCATCCTTTCTATTAAGCTTCACTTTCTAGATTCTAAAGCTAAGTCAGCTTTTTTCTTTTTGAAATATGAAAACTAAATGTCATGAACACCATATAATTCTTAGTCTTGCTTATTTTAAAGCTTCTTTTTTGGTGTACGGAGATCTCAAGTTTCAAATGGGAATAGGATAATTAAAATTAATTGCATACTGTATCAAAAAGAAATTAAGCAAGATCAATGCAACTTTGCTGCCTTTGGCCATCCTTTATAACTGCACATTGTAATGGCCACTGAGAATAAGCTGTATCAATAATTTTCTCTCACAGAAATGCATGTAATATTTTTCATAATTTCTTCAGTGCCTTAATTATCATTCGATTTCTTTATGTGACTTTCTTTCTTCTTTTAAAGATTTATTTATTTTACTTGAAAGTCAGAGTAACACAGAAAAGAAGAGGCAGAAAGAGAGGTCTTCCATCTGCTGGCTCACTCCCCAGTTGGCCACAATGACTGGAGCTGTGCTAATCTAAATCCAGGAGCCAGGAGCTTCTTCTGAGTCTCACATGTGTACAGAGGCCCAAGGGCTTGGGCCATCTTGTACTGCTTTCCCAGGCCATAGCAGAGAGCTGGATAGGAAGTGGAGCAGCCTAGACTTGAACTGGCGTCCATATGGGATGCTGGCACTGCAGGCAGTGGCTTTACCTGCTATGCCACAGCACTGGCCCCAGTGAATGCCTTTTAATACCATCAATTATGTGCCCTCAATTTGGAAATAATGGATGTTTACTTCATGTCATGATGAAAGCTATCATAATGGGTTATATGCCAAATTTAAAGTTATAAAATTGTCCCATAAAAGGCCAATACCTTCTGATATTACCAGAAATAAGTCAAAATTATAGGTCTAACCACACAGGAAATATTTAGATGCTACATGGCCAATGTGTCTATTTCATTGAAATAAAATTATGAATGACTAATTGAAAAGAACTGTGTTTGGATGAAATGATTTTTCCATTCAATTACTGTTTATAGCCATTGTCTCTAATCTCACTAAAATAAAGCCTCTTTTCTTTTTAATTCATAAACTTCTCATTTGGTGAAGTATTAAGCCTTTTTAGTGTAATTTAGCTTTAAAATGATGTCTCAAGAACAACAAAAAAAAAGAAAGGTAGAAAGTAGGATATTGAGAAAAAGGGAGTCAGGGAAGGAATATCATTATGTTCTTAGACTTGTGTTGACCAATCATATTGAATTGGTAACAAATTAATTAAAATTAAAATTTAAAATGGGAAAAAGCTGAATATATAGTACATTTTTAAATTATCTTTTAAATGGACATTGAAACAAATATTCTTACTGTGCCTATTGAATGACAATAAAATAGTGACATAGGGCTATACTTCTCATGTTTCTGAACCAATGAAAAACTGGGGAAAAGTCTTCTGTCTGCTGAAGAATAAAAGAGCTGAATTTCTTTTTTTTAAGATTAGTTTATGTATTTGAAAGTCAGAGTTACAAAGAGAGAGGAGGAGAGGTAGAGAGAGAAGTCTTGCAACCACTGGTTCACTCCCCAGCTGGCCACAAGTGCTGAATGAAACCCAGGAGCCAGGAGTTTCTTCCAGGTCTCCCATGTGGGTGCAGGGGCCCAAGTACTTTGGCCAACTTCCACTGTTTTCCCAGGCCATAGTAGAGAGCTGGTTCAGAAGCAGAGCAGTCAGGATTTGAACTGGTACCCATAAGGAATGCTGGCACTGCAGGCAGTGGCGTTATCCATTCCAGCACAGCACCAGCCCAGAAGAGCTGAATCTCTGAGGGAGGTGCCTGCTTCTACTTTCTGGCCACCACTCATGGGACAGAGTATCAATAATTGCCTAATTTCTGCTTACTGTATGCTCTGAGTCCATACTTTGTTGGGTAGGTGGTCCCAGGTGAGTGTATTTCCTACAACCTGGAGGCTTGTCTTGGATCTCTCTACACACACAGATTGGGAGGTATGGGAGAGCAAATGTACCCCACCCAATCTTAGCTGGCCTATTCTTTCACCCTGTAGAAAACAAGCCAAGCCCATGAAGGCAAAGTAAGGCAACCCCAGGGAAAACAAAGGCAGTCAATCTGTTACAAACAGGAAACTCCACATACAGACCAAGGTAGGGATAATTAGACATTTTAAGTAATGCCTTAGTGCTGGGGCATTTTCAAGAGTCAAATGTGACTGGATAGAGGCATAGCCAATAATGAAATGCAAATATTTGGGTGAGATATCTGTGAAGGGATGGTTAATGTACCGAGAAAGTCAGTCACCTCCACACAATTGAATTTCTTAGACATCAACATTAGGGTGGATTGACTATGCCTAGGAAAACGAGGAAAAAATTCTAGTGAAGTATACTGAAGAGGGAGCTCAAGGAGCTCTTGCTAACACCTCTCCCTCCAGAAAATTCTTTGGGGAGAGTGTTGGAGCATCCAGATTTATGTAGCAAAGAGTGAGCTCAGGGAGCTTCTTACAATATTGCACCAGAAAGTCTTTGGAACAAAATGTTGGAGCATCAAGAAAGAAAGAAATACTGAAGTTTCCTTTGGCCCCAGTTGAGTTTTGGGGAGATACCCTATAGACCATAGTTTTGCAAATGCAGCATGTCTGTGTATCTCTAGATTCTGTGTTTTTATGTCTGTGTCATGACTGCATGCATGCTATTATGCTTCTTTGTGAAGTGTGTATTTCATTTGGACAAAAAAAATCAAATCTTAAAGCCTTCAGTGTTTTTTCCTAAGTTTGGTATAGATGGAGACTGGGTATGTCAGGATCTAGTGGTGTGTGTACATGATAGAGCCTCATATTCTCAGCAAGAGAGATTATTCTCTTTTTTTTTTTGAACATTGATGCTTGGATTCTCTTTATTTATTTATTTTTTGGACAGGCAGAGTTAGATAGGGAGAGAGAGACAGACAGAAAGGTCGTTCTTCCTTTGGTTCACCTCCCAAATGGCCACTATGGCCATAGCGCAGCATTGATCCAGTCAGGAGCCAGGTGCCTCCTCCTGGTCTCCCATGCGGGTGCAGGGCCCAAGCACTTGGGCCATCCTCCACTTCCTTCCCGGGCCACAGCAGACTGGACTGGAAGAGCAGTGACTGGGACAGAATCCGGCACCCTGACTGGGACTAGAATCGGGTACCAGCGCCGCAGGCGGGGGATTAGCTGAGTGAGCCGTGGCACCGACCGAGATTATTCTCTTTGACGAGTGAAAAATCTAACTCCTGTCTGTTAATTCTCACTCCCATATTTCCTCTAATAGAGGAGGAAAGACCCTAGGGATAAATTCTGGGATCTCTGGTCATATATGCCCCCTACTTAACACAGCTCAAAACTGGACCCAAGATAAATGATAGGGGAAGAGGAGATAGGGGAAGAAGAACTTAAATAATGTGGAGAGGCAGAACCTATAGCACCTCCAGATTTATGTCCAAGACTGAAAATAAAGAACAGCAAAAACAAAAGCAGTGTTTGTTAAAAGTCAACTTTGTAACTACTTAAAGCTGGCTGGATATAATTATGAACAGAATCTTAAAAAGAATATGAGAAGCGAGGAGGATAAGCAATAGCAAAGGTAAAACTTTGATACTGACACTGGACAAAGTAATGGACAAAAGGTTCAAAAAGGCCCCATCATAGGGAAATGCGAGCTCACTGGGAGGAGCAAACCATCAAGAGAAAAGTAGTATCTCACTGGCTGTTTCCTGTACTCCTAGAGCTACTGAGAGTTACCATTGTGGAAGGCCAGGAATTTTTAAAAGATTGAATAGTGTTAAAAAATAAAAGAAAGATATTTCCCTTCATGACCTTCAGTAAGGACTGGTTGTGTGTGTAGTTATTGCTTTTTAATAGGTCTTTTCTAAGAACACTTGAAAATTTTGAGGTAGAACCCAAATTGGAGGATTTAATATTCCTGGTGGCTTTCAGGTAAGTCCAGTCTTCCACTGCTTGCCATAGAGCATAAAATTATACATAGACTTATTGACAACATCAAGGTCAATAAGAAGGATTTCGGATCTCAATATTTTCTTGGGGCTTTAAAATTTTTAAAAAGTGAAAAAATTTCATGTATTTTATATATAAAATTTATAAACACAGTGATGCTTCCCACCATAACTTCTCTCCCATTCATGCTCCCACAATTCATCCTCCTTCCTTTCTTCTTCTCCCTTATAATTTTACAATGACATTTCAGTTTATTTTCTAATCATAAGCTTAGCCCTACACTAAGTTAATAATTCAACAGATAATAAGAAAAAATGATTTTTGAAAGAAATGTTAAATTTCTTAAAATTTGAGGGCTCCTTCCTATATGAGCTTGTAGTGGGAACCAATTCCTAAGCAGAGGTCTAATTTTCAAAATTAGGACTTGGTTTCACAGTGTATAATGGACAATTAGAAGTCCTACTAAATTTCCATAGAGAAAAAGAAGAAAAGCATATTGACTCCTCAGTATGTACAAAAAGAGATAATTAGAGGAGAGTTAAAGTTATGCCTCTAGAAACTAAACTGAAAAAAGGTAAAACAATTCATAAATGACAATATCCTACTTCTTTTTTATTTTTTATTTATTTTTATTTTTTTTAACTTTTATTTAATGAATATAAATTTCCAGTGTACAGCTTATGGATTACAATGGCTTCCCCCCCCATAACTTCCCTCCCACCCACAACCCTCCCCTCTCCCGCTCCCTCTCCCCTTCCATTTGCATCAAGATTCATTTTCAATTCTCTTTATATACAGAAGATCAATTTAGTATAAAGATTTCAACAGTTTGCACCCACATAGAAACACAAAGTGAAACATATTGTTTGAGTACTAGTTATAGCATTAAATCACAATGTACAGCACATTAAGGACAAAGATCCCACACGAGGAGCAAGTGCACAGTGACTCCTGTTGTTGAACCAACAAATTGACACTCTAGTTTATGGCGCCAGTAACCATCCTAGGCTGTCGTCATGAGTTGCCAAGGCTATGGAAGCCTTCCAAGTTTGCCGACTCTGATCATATTTAGACAAGGTCATAAAAGACAGAGTGAGGATAGTAACCAATGATCCTAAGAGTGGCATTTACCAGGTTTGAACAATTATACAGCATTAAGTAGGGAAGAGGACCATCAGTACACACAGGTTGGGAGTAGAGCCATTGGTGGTAGAGTAGAGGTTATGATTACAAAGGAATGAGGCCCAAGTGCACTAGACGGGGTCTAGAACAAAGGACAGAGTCATTATTAGAGGAGCTAAGAAAGGTGCTGTCTAAGCTACAATTAAGTTTTCTGATTGAGAGGCAAATAGAACCTGATAGAAGGGGCTTGATAATAATCTGGTGGGCTTTAGGCTTTGTAAATTCAGAAGCCCAGACCTATCTATCTCTTCACATGGGGTATATCCTAAAGGAGGTGTGAACCTCCTAGGGGAAGGCACTCTGTTGACTTTCATTACTTGGCTGGCCTTGGAGGAGAGATGGCCAGGTAAAGGCAGGTGGCATCTCTAACAAGAAATTCACAGTTCTGCCTGCAATGTTGCTGACCCTACTTGACCATCCCCTCAGCTGCAGTGGTCACTTTGGAGGCTGGGCCGAGTGAAGGGCTTTTCAGCTTGGAGCCACTAAGATCTGTGGCTCTGACCTGGGCATCCTTCAACTCCAGGGCAGGTCCATTTGCAGTGATCCAACTCTTGGCAGAGCTGCCAGGGCTCTTCACAAGCTGATTTCTGCTGAAGCCCAGGCTTACCACATTGAAAGCCACTGCAGTGGACTGGCCTGTTGGGTCTCCTTGAGGGCAGATCACTGTACAGATCAGCCATTAATAGGCCTGCCATCCATTGCTTCTGATGCCTAGCTTTCTTTTCCTCCTGGTTTGTGTTAAAGCAGACCAGAGGATGCAAGTCAAGGAAGTGCCCATGTCCCATCTCTAATCTTCGGTGGCCTGAACTACAAGTCTATAGTCACAGGCATGTTCTGTAGTAGTTTTTCTAAGGTAGACAATGCCCATGAGGAAAATTATATTCTCACTTTAAAACTTTCTTTCCCTTTGGTCTGAAAGGGAGGTTTTTTGCTACTTACTGTATACTTCGCTGATGGCGAAGTGAACCTAGCTATGAGATTATTATTTAAGTTCTTATTTTGGCTGTGCTATTACAGAAAAATGTTAGCCATCTCTTTTATAAGGTCTAAAGATTAAATTGTGCGTCCTACAGATTCCTTCATAATAGAATTAGTTTCCTACCTTGAAGAGAATAGGGAAATGAAAGAACAAGTTGGGCTTAGAATAGAGAAATGAGGGAGCAAGTCCTAGATCGCTTGCTGACAATAGCAATATCACATGAATACTTAGCAAACCGTTTCAACCATTAGGTAACAACTTAAGAAAACATTTACCAGAAGGTCCAATGACTTCTATAAATTTTAAGAATCATGTATTTGGAAACACCTCTTAAATATCTAACATGGTGTAGTTTGTTTAGCCAGTAAACTTAAGCACGACCATCTAAAATGTTTTTAGTTTCTTTCTACCAACAAGTCTAAAACATATGATACACAGATTCAGGTCACCCAAATTAAATGTATCTTTGATTGATTTTAGCAGCTTAAATTTATGGACAATCTTATCTATAAGCCATTTAAAATAAAACTCTTAATAAAATTTCCCCATGTGGACATACAATATGTACACACATATAACATAGCTTAATCGACCAATATAGCGATTTTAATAATAGCTTTTAAAATCTTTAACTCTTTTTGTAGATTGCCAATTGATTTGAATTGCTTTTTGTTTTTAGTAACCTCAGTTAACCATACTTTCTCTCAGTTGGTACTGTTAATACATTATTGGCTTCATCTGATTACAGAGCCATCCCAAAGTACTGAATACAATAAAAGTGGCTGGAAAAAGTCCATAGGAACCTATAGGAGGACAGCTAAACACAGAACCAACAACGCTTTAGTTTTATGAGCAGCACATCATATATAACTATGGATGACAAAAGACTTTAAGTCGCCATGTTTAAAATTATAAACTCATCAACCAACAAGAGGCACTTGCTCACTTCACAGTATTTTTGAAAGCACCTGTAGGATTTTACAAGTATTTAACCCTTTACGCCTCTGGGGCTTTCTCATTAAGATAACTATCATGTCTAGTAACACAAGATCATTAGAGTTTTTAATTCTCAAACATTTGTATTAATAGCATTTTCCATTATAGAAACTTAAAGTTTGTTACCACATCACATCTTGACAGTCCTTCTAATATAATCCAAATAGACTGATTAGTTGGTGTCTCTGTAAGATGGGAGAGATGGGAGACATAGGTCCTTCGATTTTTTCAGTTGGGCCCAAACTGGAAAAACCAAAGTCCAGGATTTACTGGAAATTTTAGAGACCAGATTGTTTGAAACTTTGATTTTTTGAATGCCTGTCAAGAATGCCAAGAAGGCTCAAAATCCAATATATCTGGTTGAAATAAGATTCCTTAAAATCATGACATAACATAGACCAAATTTGATCATTGTTACAAGGTGATTATTCAAATCTTTGAAAATAAGCACATATTTATATAACCCATAGCTCTTAATAAAAATTCAGCTGTTTTTGAACAATTAGAATTTAACAGACATCAAGAGAACATAATAGATTACTTTAACACATTGATTTAATATAGCATCAGAGTTTAATTCTATGTCCAAGAGAAATTGAGCTTCCTGTGATCTTTTGCTGTGAGGTTTCCTTCCTTTACCATCTTCCATATTGGTGACCATGTTTCTGTGTTTCGGTGTGTAACATGTATTTAAGCATCTTTTGCAGGGCAGGATGAGTGGCAACAAATTCTTTCAGTTTCTGTTTGCTATGAAAAGTCTTAATTTCACCTTCATTCACAAATGAGAGCTTTGCAGGATATAGTATTCTGGGCTGGCAGTTTTTCTCTCTTAATACCTGGGCTATGTCTCGCCATTCCCTTCTAGCTTGTAGGGTTTCTGATGAGAAGTCTGCTGTGAGTCTAATTGGAGATCCTCTAAGAGTAATCTGACGTTTCTCTCTTGCACCTTTTAGGATCTTTTCTTTATGTTTCACTGTGGTGAGTTTGATTACAACAAGTCGTGGTGAGGATCTCTTTTGGTCATGTTTATTAGGGGTTCTATAAGCTTCCTGTACTAAGATGCTTCTGTCCTCCAAACCTGGGAAATTTTCTGCTAGTATGTCACTGAAAATGCCTTCTAATCCTTTCTCCCTCTCCATGCCTTCAGGAACTCCTAGAACCCGAATGTTGGGTTTTTTAATAGTATCCTGTAGATTCCCGACAATATTTTTTATATTTCTGATTTCCTCTTCTTTTCTTAAGTTTGCCTGTTTCCTTTCCTGTTCTCTGTGTTCTAAGTCTGATATTCTCTCTTCTGCTTCGCCCATTCTGTTTTTAAGGCTCTCTAATGTGTTTGTCATTTGATCTATTGAATTCTTCATTTCATTATGATTTCTCTTCACTATCACAGTTTCATGTTCCACTAGTTGTTTCATTTCATTTTGATTCCTCCTTAATATTTCACTTTCACGAGAGAGATTTTCTATCTTGTCCATTAAGGATTTCTGTAGTTCAAGAATTTGTTTTTGAGAACTTCTTAATGTTCTTATCAATTTTTTGGGATCAGCTTCTTGCCAATCTTCAATCTCATCATCTTCATAATCTTGAATTGGGGTGTCTTTTTCATTTGGGGGCGTCATAGTTTCTTCCTTGTTCTTGTTAGCTTGGTTTTTGCGTTTGTTGTTTGGCATGTTGGAGATATTTGGTTTCTTCACTGTGCTGTTTTTTCTTGTTACACTATGGCTCTATATTAAGTGGACTGTCTGCTTTCACTGGAGCCTTAGAGGCTTGAGATGAGTGTGGACTGAGAGCTGTGTTTGGTTCCTCAGGGTTGAGGGTGTGTCAAAGATGACAGTCCCAGGTTAGGTGTGGTAAATCTCTCTTTTTTGATTCAAAAGGGACGTAATTCTGTACAGCTGAATGTAATTGGAGGTAGTTAGCAGGCAAATGATATACCCACAGGAGCCAGAGATCGGAAGCTCTTTCCCAAGGACCACACAGGGAATCTCTGCTGCCCTCAGTGTGGGCTCCAATTCTCCTGCAGTCTCCCACTGGGTTGCCAAGTTAGATGCTAATCTCCTGTATTTCACCCCTCCCCCCAGAGTCAGGTTTTTCTGCTAGGCTCAGGGCTGGTGTAGACCTGAGGTCGCCCTGCTTATGACGTATGTCCAAAATGGCGCCTGCTCTGTCTTGCTCGCCCTTGAGAGGTGAGTGGAGAGAGAGAAACTTGTGTCCGTATCAGTCACTTTCTTTATTTTTTTCCTCTCTCTCTTCTAGTTAGCCTGGTGAATTTTTCCCCACGGAGTTTCAAGCCTCGTTCCCTCTAGCCTCCTCTTTCCGCTTGCCTGCTGGTGTCTCGGGTTATTGAGGTTGGCTCACCTCGTGTTCCAGCGCTGGTGTGTTGAGTCTGCCGCTGGTGTCCCAAACTTGGGCTCCCACGCTCTCCACGCAGGTCCACTGTGAATCACTAGTTCCGGAAGAGTTTCCTCTGCTGTTTCTTCCCCTACTCTTCCTTGACCCTGCAGTATCTCCACTTATTAAACTGTCTCTCCCCCAGACTAATAGTGTGCTCCCTGCCTATTCCGCCATCTTGCCGCTCTCCCCGACAATATCCTACTTCTAATGAAGGAAGAAAAAGACTACAGCCTATAACAGGGAATATAATCACAGATAGAATGCAAGAATCCCCTCTATCCCCATATAACACTCTTGTTCTTCCAGTAAGAAATCTGATGGGCCTCATAGATTATTACAGAGCTTAAGAGCTACCTACCACATTGTGCAGACTTGTCACACTGTCATGCAGAATCCTTACACCCTCCTGAGTAAAGTTCCCATGACCATAAATGATTAAGTGTTGTTGACTTAAAATATGCTTTCTTCATCTTCCCAGTAGATAGAGAATGCAAAGACCACTTCACCTATGACTGGGAAAATCCCAATGGAGGAAGAATACAATATACGTGGATTGTACTGCTCCAAGGATCTACTGAAGCACCCAACTTACTTGGCCAATTGCTAGACAAGATTTTGGAAGTTTCTTGCCAATTGGTATCCCCCTGCGCCTGAAATCTGTTACAATATGCAGATGACCTCCTGATCACAGAAACAAAGCAGATGGAGGTATCAGTGTCTACTATGGATCTATATAATTTTTTGCAGGAAGGGAGTTGTGAACTTCTAGCCATAAGCTTCAACTTTTGGAAAGGCTTATAAACTATTTTGTGACTCTAATCAGTGAGAATAAGTAACAAATGAACCCTATACGAATATCAGGTATTGGATACTTGAGTTTACCTAAAACCAAATGGGAGCTGGAAAAGTTGTTAGAATTAACAGGGAATTATTGACTCTGGATTCAGTTCTACTCCAAAAAATATTTATCTCACACTGTTGGAAAAAAGCCTTGAGCCTATAAAATGTCCACAGAGGAGCTCCAGGCAATGGACACATGAAAACAGGCCTTCATGAAAACCCAGGTTGTGGCCCTTTCATCACAGAAAAACTGTTTCACCTTTTGGTCAGTGTCCCGATCTTGGAGTCCTCATCCAGAGTTGGGGAGGAAAAAAAGTTGCTAGTAGTCACTGTATCTAAACTTCTGAATCACATTTCTAAGATATAGCCTGAATGTGTACAAGCAGCTCTTGCCACTGTCTTACTGGTGAAAGAAAGCTGAAGATTAACTTTTGGAAGAGCATTTATAGTGAACACCCAAAATCAAGTCAAAAACATCTGAACCAAAAAGCTAAAAGTTGATTTACCAAGTCCAGAATCCTAAAAAAAAGGTCATTCATTTGGAAAAGAATATTTAGATTTAACAAAAGATGCTGTAAAAATCTGCAATAGCATAGCCAAAATAAGAACTCAAATAATAATCTCATAGCTATATTCACTTCGCCATCAGCGAAGTATACAGTAAGTAGAAAAAACCTCCCTTTCAGACCAAAGGGAAAGAAAGTTTTAAAGTGAGAATATAATTTTCCTCATGGGCATTGTCTACCTTAGAAAAACTACTACAGAACATGCCTGTGACTATAGACTTGTAGTTCAGGCCACCGAAGATTAGAGATGGGAAACGGGCACTCCCTTGACTTGCATCCTCTGGTCTGCTTTAACACAAACCAGGAGGAAAAGAAAGCTCGGCATCAGAAGCAATGGGTGGCAGGCCTATTAATGGCTGATCTGTACTGTGATCTGCCCTCAAGGAGACCCAACAGGCCAGTCCACTGCAGTGGCTTTCAATGTGGTAAGCCTGGGCTTCAGCAGAAGTCAGCTTGTGAAGAGCCCTGGCAGCTCTGCCAAGAGTTGGATCACTGGAAATGGACCTGCCCTGGAGTCGAAGGATGCCCAGGTCAGAGCCACAGATCTTATTGGCTCTAAGCTGAAAAGCCCTTCACTCAGCCCAACTTCCAAAGTGACCACTGCAGCTGAGGGGATGGTCAAGTAGGGTCAGCAACATTGCAGGCAGAACTGTAAATTTCTTGTTAGAGATGCCCCCTGCCTTGACCTGGCCAGCTCTCCTCCCAGGCCAGCCAAGTAATGAAAGTCAACAGAGTGCCTTCCCCTAGGAGGTTCACACCTCCTTTAGGATATACCCCATGTGAAGAGATAGATAGGTCTGGGCCTCTGAATTTACAAGGCCTAAAGCCCACCAGATTATTATCAAGCCCCTTCTATCAGGTTCTATTTGCCTCTCAATCAGAAAACTTAATTGTAGCTTAGACAGCACCTTTCTTAGCTCCTCTAATAATGACTCTGTCCTTTGTTCTAGGCCCTGTCTAGTGCACTTGGGCCTCATTCCTTTGTAATCATAACCTCTACTCTACCACCAATGGCTCTACTCCCAACATGTGTGTACTGATGGTCCTCTTCCCCACTTAATGCTGTATAATTGTTCAAACCTGGTAAATGCCACTCTTAGGATCATTGGTTACTATCCTCACTCTGTCTTTTATGACCTTGTCTAAATATGATCAGAGTCGGCAAACTTGGAAGGCTTCCATAGCCTTGGCAACTCATGACGACAGCCTAGGATGGTTACTGGCGCCATAAACTAGAGTGTCAATTTGTTGGGTCAACAACAGGAGCCACTGTGCACTTGCTCCTCATGTGGGATCTCTGTCCTTAATGTGCTGTACATTGTGATTTAATGCTATAACTAGTACTCAAACAGTATGTTTCACTTTGTGTTTCTATGTGGGTGCAAACTGTTGAAATCTTTATACTAAATTGATCTTCTGTATATAAAGAGAATTGAAAATGAATCTTGATGCAAATGGAAGGGGAGAGGGAGCGGGAGGGGGGAGGGTTTGCGGGTGGGAGGGAAGTTATTGGGGGGGTGGAAGCCATTGTAATCCATAAGCTGTTCACTGGAAATTTATATTCATTAAATAAAAGTTAAATAAAAAATTGGAAAAAAAAATCTGGCTGAATTTTTATGGAAGGTCAAACAGTACCTGCTGTAACTGCTGAGACATTAGAGAATATGAAAGCAGACATGAGAGGGTCTCTTACATGAGGATAGTGGTTATCTGTGGATGATCAATCCTGAGGAATAGAGGGAAAAAGGCATTATGGTCATGAAATTATGGATAGTGACAGTCACTCAATATGGCAAAGTGATAGATTACTGAAAAAAGCATGTCTGCTTAAATCTGTGAGTTGTACACTCTTAATCAGGCTCTAAAGCTTCTTGAGGACTAAGAGGGGACAACTTACATAGACTTCAGGAATACTTGATGTGGTACAAACTTTTGGAAAAATCTGGACAGAAAGGGTCTTGTAAATGGAAATGGTAAGGGAAAAGATTGAGTTCAGAAAGAATTAATTATACAGACATTACTGTCTCTTGCTTCCCACTGAAGTACCTGTGTACCATGGAAATTGCCACCAAAGGAAAACCCCAACAAAGCTATTTGGAATAGGCTATCTGAAGAAACTGCTACACAAGTTTGACAAATATATTAAAATATACCATTTAATTCAACTCTCGCTAAGACAACTATAAAGCTCATTTCAAAAGAGAGAAAAATGGAACTGGATAATACAAGGCCTTCCCAAGTAATATTGAAAAGTGGCTACTCCCTAATGGAAGGGAAATGATCAGAAAACCATTGATAATGGAATCAATGGTCATGTTACATAGAGGGAGCCATTGGGATCCTGAGGCCATGTGTAATACTATACTCAGACGCTATGTTTTCACAGGATTCTACACTATCGCCAAACAGGCATGTACAAGATGTAAAACCTATGAAAAGATAAATAAAAATGCAATAAAAATAGCTGCAATGGGATGGCTCCTAGTCTGTGACCATGTCAACATATCCAATCAGGCTACACCAAAATGCCTAAGGTAGGGAACGTAAAATAAATGTATGCCTGCCATTATAGACCTTTCCTCTGGCTGGGTTGAGGTTTGTCCACCAGCAAAGGCCACAGCCGGCTGGAAATGGTATTAAAATTATCTTAGGAAGATGTTACTTGATTTGATTCCAATAATGGAAGTCATTTCACCTCAATCATGTTAAAGGAAGTCATGGAAGGCTTTGCTGTCATTTTTAAAGATTTATTTACTTATTTGAAAGAGTTACACAGAAAGAGAAGGAGAGAGAGAGAGGGATACACAGAGAGAGAGAAATAGAGAGAGGTCATCCACTTGCTGGTTCACTCCACAATTGGCCACAGCAGCCATACCTGTGCTAATCTGAAGCCAGGAGCCAGGAGCTTCCTCTGGGTCTCCTACACGGGTATAGGGACCCAAGCACTTGGTCCATCTTGTACTGCTTTCCAAGCCATAGAAGAGAGCTGGATTGGAAGTGAAGCAGCTGGGACTTGAACCGTGACTCATATGGGATGCCAGAAGTGCAGGTGGCAGCTTAACCCACTACGCCACAGTGCTAGACCCAAGACTTGGATATTAAATGGGACTATTATATCCTTTGCACTCACTCTTTTCAGGAAGGATGGATAGAATGAAACAGACTCTTAAAAAAGAATAATATTGGGGCTGGCCCTGTGGCGCAATGTGTTAAAGCCCTGGCCTGAAGCACCAGCATCCCCTATGGACTTCAGTTAAAATCCTGGCTACTCCTTTTCTGATCCAGCTCTCTGCTATGGCCTGGAAAGCAGTAGAAGATGGTCCAAGTCCTTGGGCCCCTGCACCGCATGGGAGACCCGGAAGAAGCTTCTGGCTCCTGGCTTTGGATCAACCCAGCTCCTGCCATTACGGCCATCTGGAAAGTGCACCAGCAGATGAAGACCTCTCTCTCTATCTCTAACTCTCTCTGCAGCTCTTTCAAATAAATAAAATAAATCTTTAATTAAAAAAGAATAATATTAAGAATATTATTTACTATTATTTCAACTTTTGTAAATTGCAAATGTGGCTACTAGAAGGTTTAAAGTTACATATTTAACTCATATTATAATGCTGGAAGGCATGAGCCCAAGAAATCAGGAATTCATTTTTGCTTTCCTACAACCTTATGTGGACTTGGGAAAGCTACTTTTTCTTTTTTTTCCATATATATATATATATATTGCATATGTATTAGTACATATGTACACATGTACATATGTACATATATGTGTATGCAGATATACATATATAAGTATGCATACATATATTTCCTCTAGTAAAGGCCATGGCAACCAGAAATTCCCATATCAGAGGATAGATGTTACCTGTATTTGGGGTGGCAGAAAAGATTAATCCTAATAATGAGAATCATTTCACTGGAACCTTGTTAAAGGGTTGTTAGCATAATTCACTGAAATATAGTAAGAACTCAACAAATGCTTGCTTAATGTGTAAATTAGGCCTTGGTCAGATCAGGTCATCTAAGTAATACTTTATTTTTTCCAACTGAATGCATTTTTTGTGCTCATCATTAGATATAATAATATGTGAATGAGGAAAAATTACTTGGAATCTCACTACCTTGAGTAACTTATTCATTAGTGTCTCCTTATCTATAGACAACAGAGCATAGCAACTGGGAACACAGTTTAGTGTGTTATATTTGAGCAACACCACTCACTCAGCTTGCCCAAGTGATTGCAGAATTCTCCAGGCCTTATTTTCCTCATCTGTAGAGTGGGGGTAACAATGGACCAATGTTAAGTAACTGTTAGGTTTTTTCATGAGTGTATGTTTACAAAAAATAAAATAATTCCTGGTTCATAATAAGCATTATGTAAGAATGTATTAAATTTTAAGAAAATTTGCACTCTTTACCCACCTCAGTGCCCACTCCAAGTTAACCAATGCTAGCACCTGTTGTAGGTCCTTCTAGGCTTTCCTCTTGTCCCATAGAACACCTATGGTTGCTGGTAATTGCTTGTTTTATAGAACTGTGATCATATCAGACACACTTATCTGCACCACAGTTCTTTTAATTATGTAACAAAACCCTGTTATGTCAAGTTAATTGCTTTCAACAAATGAGTACATAGTAACTCCAAGGCAGACAACTAAATCCTTTTATAGAGTCATACCTGATTTTGTTCTGAGCATTAAAGCCTCATATCATGAAGGCAGGGAAGAGACTAACTGTGCTTCAAACTTAGTAAACTTTGTAGGCAAGATCATTGTTTTGAGATTAGTAACTGTCTGAAATCACCCAACAGTTAGATAATTGACCTAATTTAATTTTCCTCTAGAAAGATGACTGCTGGTTTGTCTGCCTGTTCCATAGTTATATCACTGCATGAATTATAGACCAATGTGCTATGTATGGAGCTATCGTTACTCATTAAATTTACTTTCTTTCATAGCCCTTACCTCATGCACCACACTAGCCACCTGCCCTCCTTACCCAGGTTTCACCCTTTCATGACTGGTTAATGTGAGCCAGGAATCAATAGGTAATTAACAAATAGGACTGGGCTTCTAGGCAACAGAGGTCAGGAGTAATAACATGTTTAGTGAAATTTGTAGAGTACTCCTACAGGTCCCTTCTGACACTAAGTTCTATCAATATTTACCATATTGTCTGCCTGTACATAAGTTCAAGCGTTGGATAGTTTCTGTTTTGCTAAAAATTAATTATGCTACAGAAATATTTAAATAATATGAGATAATCTGATATATTTACATTCAGTTCTCATCAATCTTTTAAGTAGTCACGTAGTTCTATCTGGTGTAATTTCCCCTCTTCCTGGAGGCAATTTCTTGAACATTTCATGGAGGATGGCTCTGCTGGAGATAAATTATTTCAGATTTGTATTATGTCTGAAATTGTCTCCCTTTTGCATTTTTCTTGAAAAATAATTTTAACAATTTATTTCATATGTGGAGCTACATCAGGAGAAGGAAAGATTAGGGGGAGGGGTCTTCTCAAATCTAGTTAACTCCCCAAATGGCTGAAAAAAATGTGCAAAGAGAGTGACAAAAAATTTACCTGGATATACTTGAAGTGGTATTAGCTGAAAATGCATGTATTTTGTACTAAAACCTGAGAGTATTTAGGTCAATCCAAGATGATTTTATTGAATTCAATATGTCATTGTGGTAAAATATATCATTATTTTGAAATACAAAAATGAAAAACATTTCAATTACGACATACCATCATTTGAAAGTACTCACTTTGTATTTTTGTGGGTGTTTATATGTAATTACTTTATTAATATATCTTAACAAATCATGTTTTCTTATCTCAGAATTTTCTCTACTGTTTCAGTTAATTTCATGCCTGTTCATTGCAATCAAATAGTTCATCTGTCAAAACTGATTCATCAAGGACAGTCTGCTTAACAAATTTGACTGGGAAGATTGGATTTCTGTCTTCAAAAATATGAAACAGGGCCCTATCTTTCACCTTATATAAAAATCAACTCAAAATGGATCATGGTTCCAAATATATGACTGGCTTCCATCACATTGATAGAGGAGACCACTGAAGAATCTTCGCATACATTAGTATAGATTTTTTGGAAAAGACCCCATAAATCACAGATAATCAAAGACAATGGAAAAATGGAGTTACATCAAGCTAAGAATCCATTGCACTGCAAACTAATCACTGAATAAAGTGAAGAAGCAATCTCCACAATGGGAGAAAGTATTTACAAACCATACAACTGATGAAAGATTAATAACCAGAATCTATAGAAAGCTCAAGAAACTCAACAATGAAACAGACCATTCAGTTAAGAAATGGGGAAAGGACTTGAGCAAGCATTTTTCAAAAGAAGAAATACAAATGGCTAACAGATACATGATAAAATGCTCAGGATCACTAGCCATCATAGAATTGCAAATAAAAATCACAATGATGTGTCTGTTCATACCAGTTAGAATGACACTCATACAGAAATCAAAAGGTAATAAATGTTGATGAGGATGTGAGGAAAAAGTTATCCTAATCCACTGTTGGTGGGAATGTAAACTACCACAGACATTGTGGAAGACATTATGGTGATACCTCATTAATCACCAACTCTGACCCAGCAATCCCACTCCTAAGTATTTACACAAAACAAAATGATATCAGCATATGCAAGAATTATTAGCACTCAAATGTATATTGCAGCTCAATTCACAATGGATAGATGCTATAATATCGAATCACCAGATGTCCATCAAACTGATGACTGGAAAAGGAAATTGTTGTATGTGTGTTTGTATGTATGTATGTATATATATGTGTGTGTGTGTGTGTGTGTGTATGAAATCCTGTGTATTGCAACAAAATGGATGCAGTTGGAAAATATTATACTTAATGAAATAAGCCAGTCCTCAAAACTTAAATACCAGATGTTTTAATTTATCTATAGTAACTAATAAAATACCAAAATATGTAATGCATTGACTGCAACTGACATTTTGAAATTTGATGATAGTTTATAGCCCTTGTCTCCACTGTTGAGAAGGAGTGTTCTTTTTTTCTAATATATGCTGAATTCTTAATGTAGGACATTTATCTTATGAGTATAAAATAAACTGAAAGTAGATCACTGTAAAAAAGAAAAAGGAAGAAGGAATGAAGGTGGGTGGGAACAGGGCTGAGAAGGAGTGTATGGTGGGAATTATCACTATCATCCTAAATCTGTATATATGAAATACATGAAATATGTTCACCTCAAAAAATCAAAACATAAAAAGCATCTCAAAGATTAAAAAAAGGTATCTGATTCATCTTAACTCAGTTGGTCATATTGCCCACCACCTTTTATTCTCTCACTCTGGTAACTGAGATCATAATTTTCTACTCCATCTGTGTGGTGTCATGGTAGACTTAGAGTGTTCTTTCTCCCTTCTGATTTCTGAAAAAGTACTATGTATTCTCCCAGTTTAGATATTTTTGTTTACTTTAGAACAAAGCTCAATTCACAAAGCTGATATGAGTTTTTTTTTTAAATTTCAAATTTTCTATTGTTTAATTGCTACTTAAGGAAGTGTGAAGGGAGTACATACCAACTTTATCTAATTTATATTTCCAAGGATTTTTTATTAGCTCTGATATATGATTTATTCATTTTTCCTGAACAATGTAGGTATCTTCTCTGTAGTTATATGGAAGGTACAACAGCCCTGGTGCTTTTTAAGCAATAAATACATATTAAAGACAGAGTATGCAGTATAAATATTGATAATACTTTCACTTGTTTAGCTGAGTTTCCTGACCTCCTTTGGGTTTTCTTGGTCTTTGTTTTACAACTTTCTATACTCATTAATTCCTTGATCTTCCAAAATCCAGAAAATCAACGATTTCATAGCTATCTTCCTGTATTTTCAGGGAGTGAGTGTACATAAGAAGAAAAGTGGGGAAGTTCAGTAAGCTAAAGCATGCTACATAGGTAAAAGATTCTGACAGTGTCTCTAGCAAAGCAGTTCATTTTATATATAAAGTGACTGGGATTTTAAGTAAATGCAGAATCTTTTGCATAGAATATCAGATTAGATACTATCATAAACTATAAGATTTAAATGTACTTATATTCTGTATGTCTGCCTAAATATCCAAATAAATTCTGACAAGCTACTCAAACTTAATATATTTTACATAGTTACTACACCAGTTTCTATCAGTTTTATGAAATCTCTTTTTCAGTTTATGGAAGAGGAAATAACTACTGTATTAAATAAGTAAAAAGGAAATTCAACATTTAAAGTTAAAATTATTCAAAAATTGTATTGTGGAATACTGTCAGTTCTTACATGTTTTGGATGACACTAACAGACCTTCTATATTGTTTTGCCAAAGTTTTCCACATGCTTGACCTTATGTTTTCCTTATAACTCCAAATTCATTGAGTGTATTGTGGTGGAAAATGAGTACTGTACTGGTCACAATATAAGGAAATATTTAGCTTCCCCATGTAAATATTCAAATCTTACAACTCTAGAAATTAGTATATTTGTTTATTGTACAAATGCCTTTCCTAAAATTTTGAAAACCTTTATATTCCTTTGTTGTTTTCTTAAAACTGCTGTTACTAGAACCTACATGTGTGTATAATTCTAAATAGTTGAAACTGTAATTCCAGTTTATAAGACTAGATATGTCAGCTTAACTCGAAGTAAAGGAAGTAGTATGAATATGTTACATGATTTTTAACAAAGCATGTATTTATATATAACAATTTATATGTTAGTCATTTGAAAGTGAATTATGATGCTTTCACAGATGTAATAAGTTAACAAATGCTAATGATTCAGGAGTCACTAATAGCATTAGAGACATTTTAGAAGCTTTTCAATAAGGCAGTGACATTTATAAAAGAATTGATATATAGTTCTAGCTTTCTTTTTTTCAACTTTAATAAATATAAATTTCCAAAGTACAACTTTTGAATTATAGCAGCTTTTCCCCCCTTATCCTCCCTCCCACCTGCAACCATCCCATCTCACACTCCCTCTCCCATCCCATTCTTCATCACAATTCATCTCTTAACGTTTGAGTGATGATTTTTAAGGCTCTGTTTATCAAAGTTGATAAGGGTCTTTACAGTGGCCATAGTACTACCAGTTAAAACAGTATATTAAGTATGACTTCTTACAGAGTAATTCATAATGAATTTTAATACATTAGAATATTTTAAACTGAGAAAAACAGAATTTGTTTCCAAAGTCATAGATAAGAATGCTAACCAAAATCGAAAGTATCTAGTGTTTCATCACTTTGTTTTAATTATTTGTCAAACTGATAATATTTTGTTTTAATTTTAATTAGTTTTAATGCATTCAATATGGTTAGTAGACAATTCTAAAAATATAATGATATATCCATCCTCTCTGTTACGCTCTTTCATTCCTTTCTTTTGTTTGTTTTTGTGATAATACTTTAAATTTACAGTACAGTAAAAAGTATTAATAATTCACAGAATAAGTTTAACAAGTAAGGAACAAAAAACTACTTCTTTAGAGGGAATATAGACAACGGCTATAAACAATATTTTAAGGGAAAAATTGGAAGACGTTAATTGATAAAAATCAGTATCTGATTTCCACTAAAAGTTTCAAAGAAAGTCTCATTATTTACCAAATGTGAATGAAAACAGGTGAATTTATGTGATCCCTAAAAAAATGGATTAATTTGTGTGTAATAATGTGGAACTTTGCTCATTTTGACAGTCTCACAGAAAAACATTCTGATAAATTTATAGTTTCCCTCCTTGCACAGTTTCTACCTAATATTACAACGTATTAAAACCACCAGGATATCTCCTAGAAAGACCTATGCAGAAAGGAAGGAAATGAGACCCTGCTTCCCACGTGGGAAGAAAGGAGGAACCAACGACCTCATAAATGACAGCCCACATGAAGCCCACACACGGCCTGGCTTCTCCCTAGTGACCACCAGGGCCCCCTGCTGTCTCTGTGAGCAGGGAAGGGACAGGACTCCTGGAGTCCAGGCTGCCACTCCAGGACCCACCTTGCGGGCCAGAGGGGACCCAGGTAAGCATTGCACCACTGTGAGATGGGGCCAGCAGATTCCAGAGATGAACTCTGGGAGCCCCGTGTCCTGCCAGTGGTCGCCCAGCCCACACACTCACTATTTCTCGGGATCCTGCGTGAAAGAAGGTCAGAGTGGAGCAGACTCTGCGCTACCTTGGACTCTCCCAGCCTCCTCCTAGATCCTCTCTCCTCTGTGGAACTGGACAACGACCATGGCGTCAAGATCTCGCGTGATTACCTAGTGTTTACGCCACAGCGCCTGATTGGACAGTTTGCATAGTGGTCAGCACTCACGACACAGAAGACATGAGGAATCAGCATCCTCCACAGCAGGGACCTAACCTCAGACTGCTATTGACAGGAACAGTGGAGGCCAGGCCTGGGTTCAGGTCTGACATCTCCAGGGCTGCACCCTCGGGCAGCAGGGGCCCTTTCACCTCCCAGATCCTGGCACCTGTTGGGGTCTCTTGTGCTTCCCCGTGTCCTCCTTGAGATCCCTACCTGGAGACTGCAGTAACTTGCTTAAGGTGACTTAATATTTAAAGGCTGAGTATGGGCTGCAGGGCCTTTTGCTTTTCTGCATATTTTTTACTCATTTCTGTGGGGTCGTTTGTGAGTTTTTTAATGTTGATTTGTACACTGTTTGCAAACAATACATAATTTAATCATTTTCTTTCATCTCTCTCTAGTAGGTATTTATTTTCTAATCTGCCTCTTTAATGTTTTGTCCTGTTTGCTTCTTGCTGGTATTTAGTAATCAGTGGGAATGTATACATTAATCTTCCCAGTAATCTCATTAACTTTATTTAACAGTTGTATTTGTTTTTAAAGTTGATGAATTATCTGTGTATATAAGTGTCATCCTATTTATAGGTCAACAATTTTATTCCTTAGAAATTATCTTTACACCTTTTATTTCCTTTTCACCCTTTAATTCCCTGACGACCCTTCAGTAGAAGTTGAAGAGACACAGTGGCATCCTCGTCTAGGCTGACTCCCAGGGAAAAAGCCTTCAAGGATTCTGTGTTAGTTGTGTTGTTTGTTGTAGGTTCCCTTTGATCTTGGTCAGACTGAGGAAGTCACTTTTTTTGTTTATTTCTACTGACTTTTTTTTTTACTAGATGCTGAATTTTATTAAATGCTTTTCAACATGTAACCTGAATGATCATGTAGTTTCCTTTTTGTATTTTTCACCTAATTGAATTACTAGCTTTGGAATCTTAACAAATCTTGTGCCTTTTATTATCTCTCACTTGTTATTGATGTATTTTATTTTCATATGTGTGATTTCATTTATTATAATAATACTTTGCCTAGGATATTTGTATCTCCATTTATCAAAGAAGTGCTTTAAAATTATTTCAAGCCCTGGTCCACTTACAGTCATTGGTATAATGTTGGTTTTCAAAAAGAAATTTTAAAATATTCTCTGCTTAATTCCAATTTGCATAGGTCTGGGAATCACAGGTTTGTTTATTCTTACTTATAAGTTTGGAGAATTCCTATAAGTGTGGGCCTAAAATTTTGATTATTTAACTTTTTATCTTTTGGTAGAGTTTTCAAAATGTGATTCAACCTATTTGGTTTATATTGTAGTTTTCCTATTTTATGTTATGTTTGAGTTTTGGGAATTTGATTTTTAAAATATAGCGGATTTTGATCTATGTAAGAATTTTACTCCCATAAATTTCAACGGTTTCTCTTAGTATCTTGGCAAATGCTATAATATCTACAAAAGAATGATTCCGTTTTAATTTCCATTTGTTTCCTTAATTTATTTTACTATGGTTTATTAGCTTTGTTAATATTTTTAAATATTTTTAAAAAATATTTAATAATACAGAGGTTTCCAACCTCTGTATATACAGGTCCTGCTTGACTCCTGGTTTTCCCAACCCCATATAACTGCAGCCATCATAGGCCAATAGTGTCTTCATTTCTGTACCTGAATCCCACATATTCTGGTTAGTGCTTTAATCAACTTAGTCCTTTAATCAATAGCGACCCATTCTTTACACTTGTATGATCTGTTAATCACAGAAAATCATCTTACTGGTATTATATATTGGCCTTCTACCAACAGTCTTTCTACATTCAAGTATCAGTTGCAATTGGGGATTAGGATGGATTATATCTGTGTATAATATGACATCCTCATATATCGACAACTGTATTACTAAAAAGGCTGATTTTTATACCTTATACTTCTTTATTATTTTATTTCTCTGACTACAGCCCCAGTATAATATCAAAGTGAGGTAGTGAGAGGAGGCAGCCTTGTCTAGGTGGAATTCCAAGGAGAAAGCCTTCAGTGATACTGTATTAAGTTTTTTGTTGTATGATCATTTTAGACAATCTTGATCTACTTAAGCAACATTGTATTTAACTGTCCTATTAACATTTTATTTTGTCTGCTGAATTTTACTAAATTCTTTGCCAGTTAATCAAAATGGTCATGTAGTTTCTTGTATTCTTCATCTACCTGAATGGTTTACATGATTTTTTTTGAGAATGTTAACTCTTCTCACATTTTTATTGTATCTTGCTTATTTGCTCCTGATCTATTAGGTTTTAATATATAGCTTAATTGACATAATAATATTTAATTAGGATATCTGTATCTCTATGAAAGATATGCTATTTAATTTTATTCATAATTTAAATTCTGCTCCAGGTTGCGGCATTTGTGGCTTGCCAAAATAAATTTTAAAATATTCCATTTATTTACATTTAAGACAAGTGTGGGAAACAAGTGATTATTTTTTCCTTAAAAGTTTGAAACATTTCTTAAATTTGAGTCTGAAACTTTGTTGTGAAGATTTTGTTCAAGTTTTTCAAAATTTGGTTCAACTTATTTGGTTTATATAATATGATTTTAAAGTTTTTATGTTATATTAATGTTCTGGGGAGCTCATTTTTTAAGATTTATTTTATTTATTTGAAAGAGTTACATGGAGAGGTAGAGACAGAGAGAGAGAGAGAGGTTTTCCATCCGCTGGTTCACTCCCCAGATGGCCTCAATGGCCAAAGCTCCGATTTGAAGCCAGGAGCCAGGAGCTTCTTCCAGGTCTCCCACAGGAGTGCAGGGGGCCCAAGGAGTTGGGCCATCTTCCTTTGCTTTTGCAGGCCATGGCAGAGAGCTGGATGGGAAGTGGAGTAACCAGGACTCAAACGTGCCCATTTGGGATGTCAGCACTGCCCACGGTGGCTTTACCCACCAGGTCACAGCACTGGCCCCACAGGGGGCTGGTTTTTAAAACATAGTGAATTTTGGTCTCTGTAGTCAAGTTTTCACTCCTAAGGATGTCATAAAATCCTACCAGTATTTTCTTAAGTTTTATGAGTTCTGTAAAGAGTGACTGTTTTCATTTGTGAAATTGGTTATTAGTTGCTTAATTAAATACATTAAGATACGTTTTATACTTTTTCTGATTTGTTTCTGTGGTACTTTTGTTACTGTAATCATTTCATTAATATCTGCTCTTATCATTTTTCCAAACTTTATTTTATTTTTCTAGCTTTTTTCTTTTTAATTTCTTAGAAGGAAACTGGAAGACTGATTTTCAGTATTCTAACATATACAACTAAGGGTGTACATTTTCTCTAAGCACTGATTTATCTGCCCTTCCTTTATTCCCTGGTGTATTCCCAAATCCTGTATTTGCAGGTTCTGTCTGTCCCAGTGGATCCACTCCTGTGTGGATGCAGAAATTCCAGACTTTATATATATCCATTTTGTCCTACTCTATGTTCTCCATAGTGTCACCATCTCAAAAACTGTGACCCATGTTTGCCCCTGCATGTTATCATTTGTTAAATCTCTGTCATCCATGAAAGCTCTGAAAAGTGTCTATTACTGCTGTCTGCAGTTCCATCCCTTGTGTCTCTAGCACATCTTTCCTTGAATGTTTTTCCTCATGCTTTCATCTTATGTCTTCATGTTCTTCAAACCTGTCTTCATGTATCTGTGAGATTCCCTCATATGTCTGCATCAGTACTCCAGAGAGACTTAATCCCTGGTCTTGGGTAAGTCTCTGACCTTTACCTGAGTTGTGTAACTTTAGGTGCCTACATGTCATTTACCAGTAGCCATTATCTTCCTTGCATCTCTAAAACCCCTATGACTGGTCCATGACCAATGACTGCACGTTAAGTGTCTCATTTGTCTTCATCTCTTCAGCTACTATGACAACTTGATTACCTGGTTAACTACTGAAAGACAGTTTTTAACATTTTGTAACTTTTATTTAATAAATATAAATTTTCAAAGTACAACTTTTGGATTATAGAGGCTTTTTGCCCCATAACCTCCTCCCACCTACAAACATCCCATCTCCTGCTCCCTCTCCCATCCCATTCACATCAAGATTCATTTTCAATTATCTTTATATACAGAAGATCAATTTAGTATATACTAAGTAAAGATTTCAACAGTTTTGCACCCACACAGAAACACAAAGTATAAAGTACTGTTAGAGTAGAGGTTATAATGTTAATTCACGTAGTACAACACATTAAGGACAGAGATCCTACATGGGGAGTAAGTGCACAGTGACTCCTGTTGTTGATTTAACAATTCAAATTGTTAAATCAGCAACAGGAGTCACTGTGTACTTACACCCCATGTGGGATCTGTCCCTAATGTGTCGTCTAAAGCGAAGTGATGCTATAACTAGTACTGAAACAGTATTTTTTATACTTTGTGTTTCTGTGTGGGCACAAACTGATGAGGTCTTTACTAATTATATACTGAAGTGATCTTCTGTATGTAAAGAGAATTGGAAATGAAAAAAAAAAAACAACCTGGTGTTAAAATGGAAATGGCATAGAAAATTAATTAATTTGAAAAAAATTATGTAGGATCTCTGTCTTTAATGTGCTGTACATTGCTATTTAATGCTATAATTAGTAACCCAATGGTAGTTTTTTCACTTTATGTTGCTATATGGGCAAAATGTTGAAATCTTTACCTAATATATACTAAACTGATCTTCTGTATACAAAGAGAATTGAAAATGAATCTTTACATGAATGGAAGGGGAAAGGGAGCGGGAAAGGGGAGGGTTGCGGGCGGGAGGGAAGTTATGGGAGGGGGGAAGCCATTGTAACCCATAAGCTATACTTTGGAAATTTATATTCATTAAATAAAAGTTTAATTAAAAAAAAAGAACTTGCTCCTGAGAAGTTGAAAAAAAATAAAATAAAAAAAAATTGACCTTCTTATTTATGGCATCAGTAATCACCTGAGCCTCTTGTCATGAGCTGCCAAGGCTATGGAAGCCTCTTGAGTTTGCCAACTCTGATCTTTTTTAATGTCATACACATTTTAGTTGTGAATGAAGTACCATATGTATTTGCCTGTTATATATTATATTTCACACTAGCTGGGAAAATATGTAGAAACATACATGCTGTGTGATATGGTGATACTATGATTGACTACCTAGTGACACATCAAAATTTCTGCCAGTACCAGCACCGTGGCTCAATAGGCTAATTCTCTGCCTGAGGCGCTGGCACACCAGGTTCTAGTCCCAGTGGGGTGCCGAATTCTGACCCAGTTGCCCCTCTTCTAGGCCAGCTCTCTGCTGTGGCCCGGGAGTGCAGTGGAGGATGGCCCAAGTGCTTGGGCCCTGCACCCCATGGGAGACCAGGAGAAGCACCTGGCTCCTGCCTTTGGATCTGCGTGGTGCACCAGCTGCAGTGTGCTGGCCGCGGCGGCCATTGGAGGGTAAACCAATGGAAAAGGAAGAACTTTCTCTCCGTCTCGCTGTCCACTCTGCCTGTCAGAAAAAAATTATTCTAAAGTGCCTGTTCTACTATGCATTCTCACCAGTAATAAATCAGATATCTTGCATCCTTGCAAGACATTTGCATTGTCATGTTTGTTTATTGTTTAAGGATAATCACCAAACTATATGATGTTGTCTGTCTTGTTGCTGTTTAAATATTTTTCTTTAACGCTCAATGTGTTACTTTTTCTCATAATTTCATAATAATCAGGATGTTCTATATGCTAATTTCTCATCTGTATATGTTGTATGTTAAAGTATCTATGCATATATTTGTCAAATTTTTAGTTATGCAATTTGGTTTCTTATTATTGAATTTTAAAGTTCTTGGTAGATTTTGCAAGCAGTCCTAATTTTAAAGAAACATTTATGTATTTGGAAAGCACAGTGAGAGAGAAAGAGAGTGTGCATGAGGAGGAGGAGGTGGAGAGAGAGAGAGATCTATTTGCTGGATCACTTTTCCAAATGGTGGCAAAAACCAGTGTTGGGTCAGCTCAAAGCTAGGAGCCAGGAACTCCATCCTGGTTTCTCACATGCATGGCAGACACCCAGGTATTTGGTTCATTTTCCAATTCCCAACATAAATTATCATGGAGCTGAATTGGAAGTAGAGATGCTAGGAAGCTAGGACTGAAACTGGCAGTTTCATAAAGAATGCCACCATTGCAAGTGATGGCCTAACCTGCTCTCCTGCAATTCCAGCCCCAAGCAATTCTTTTAAATTTGAATTTTTACAATGTAAATGTGGTATAATTGTATATTAAAAACATATTTATTTAGAAATTATTTTTAAATCAAAATTTATTTTAAAGGCAGACACAGAGAGAGATTGAGAGAGAGAGAGAAAGTCAAGGAAAGACATATTCTATCTACTGATTTACTTCCCAGATGGACACAATGGACAGGGATGGGCCACATCAAATCTAGGAGCCAGGAACTTCACCAGTGTTTCACACATGGCTGGCAGGGGCCAACTAACTGGGCTGTCTTTTACTAGTTTCCCAGGTGCATTAGCAGGGATCTGGATCAGAAGAAAAGGTGGGATTCAAGCTGGTGCCACATTGACAGCTCTTGTTGGTAGATATTTAACATATGAAATACACACTTAGAACTGGTTAATAGAGTAACTTTTATCTTACATTTATTTTATCACAATATAAATGGGAAAATTAAATAATTGGCCTTTACTCCAAAACCATAGTTTTCAAGACAAGATCTTATTGCTTGTTTCTCTCAGAAGTGAATGATTTCTACTTCATTACCAGTTTAAACACTGTGTGACAGGATATGCAGTTATGCAATACAGTTTCTTCAGAGTAAACAGCAATATTCTCATCCCAGAGATATTTTCCCAATAGTCATAAGAAGCAGCTGTTTTTCCTAAGTACTTGTTGAAAAAACATGATATTAGATCCCTTTAGTTCTTCTATTAAACAAAATGCTGGAAGATAAGTTTCTACATTTTAATAGTTATATTTTAATGTAATAACTGGTAAATACTTTTAAAATGATTGCTGATATTGAGCTTCTTGTTCACTATAAGAATGCTGTTGTGAGAGCTCTTGTCCAAGAAGAAATTTTCTTGGGCAATTTGGTGCAGACCCCCATGGTTGCCCCTCATCTGTCTCTCATTCATAGACAGGGACTGCTTAGTGAAGGAAATGGTGAAAAGTGTTAAGGGATCCTTTCCCACATCACTGTAATGGATTTCAAGAATGTGGTGTATTTTTTCCAGATATGATATATTATGCTACAAATTGGGGATTATGTCACAAATGTGTCTCCTAATTAGGCAGTGAATAAAAGTTGGGAGTAATCATGCTAGAAGAAAAGCTGCAAGTGAACAGTTTATTTCTTAAGACTTACATATTTATTTGAAAGGCAAGTTAGAGAAGGAGAAGGGAGGATGGAGAGAGAGAGAGAGAGAGAGAGAGAGAGAGAGAGAGAGAGAGAGAGAGAATTTGAATCTTCCATTCCCTGCTTCACTTGCCCAAAATGTTGCAACAGCCAACTCTGAGCCAGGCTGAAGCCAGGAGTCTAGAGATTCATCAAGGCCTCCCACTTGGGTGCCGGGGCCCAAGCATTTGAGCAATCATCTGCTGCTTTACCAGACACATTAGCAAGGACCTAGATCAGAGGTGGAGCAGTTGAGAAACAAATCGGTGCCCTTATGGGATGATGGCATCCTAAGGTGGCAGCTTAACCCATTGCAACACAATGGGTTAAGCTGAATTGTCTGTGACCCATCATGTTGTTCATAATGCTGGTCCCAAGTGAACACTTTAAGCAACTGGAAGAAGACACACAAGATCAATGACAGAGATAATATAATAAACCATTTTTACTCAAATTGATAAAACTGGTCTTGGAGAGAGCAAAAAATACTGAAATAAACTTCCTTGACATGAGATAATATTTTAGAGAGGAAAGGTTGGTAGTCAATAATAAGCTTAAAAAGACTTAGCATATCAGGAATGTAAGAATGATAGAAAAAAATAAACATTGACAGGTAGTGATAGATAAGTATGAGAATGGGAACCCTCTCTCCAGGAGTAGTCAGGGGTGTAGGCTCTGAGGAAGACATGAAACAGTGAGGACTCATAGAAAGCTCTACAAGAGAGGGGGAAACTGATGAGAGCCTAGAAATTGCCCTGAAGGTGGTAGTGTGCGGGCATGAATAGTAATCAGAACAAGTGGGCAGAAAGCAGGGAATACTGGCTAGAGAGAGGAGTGTAAGAGCCATGAGGTTTTGCATGATGAAGGACACTGACAGCCATGGCACTGATGTTATTTTCTCTTTATTTTTGACAAAGAACAGTTGTGTATAGTCCTGTGGCTAATGTAACTTCTGTTTTTTTTAAACACTGCAGAAAGACTAAGGTAACTAACATCCCGTTACCTCACGAAAGTATAATTTTTTTTTTGTGGTGAGCAAGTTGAAAATTATTTTCCAGTAACGTTAAAACACATAACACACTATTAATTGTAGTCATCAAACAGCACTGTACAGAGCTGAAACTGTACATCCAGTCTAACGGAAATTTTCTTTCCTTTAGTCAATATATTCATTTTTCCACCTTGCCCCATCACCCCAGCATCTGGCAACCATCTTTCTACTCTCTTTCAGTATGACTTTTTTGAATTCCACATATAAATGACTTTTATAGCTGGGTTACTTAATATAGCATAATGTCCTCCATTAAAACATTGCATTGCAAATAACAGAATTATCATTTTAAAGGTTGAATTATATTCCCATGTGAAAATATACCACACAATTTGATTCATTTATCTTTTGATAAACTCTTGTTGTGAATCCATATCATAGCTATTCTTGATAATGTGGAAATAAATACAGAAGGGAAGATGTTTCTTCAAAATACTGATTCCATTGTTTGAATATATACCTGGGAGTGAAACTGCAGGGTCAAATTATAATCCTACTTCTGTTTTTTAAACCTTTGCTGCACTTATTTTTACACAAAGCCCCTTCTAATGGCAAAACACATTTCCATTCTCTTCTAAAATACTCAATTCATTCACTCCAGTAGATTGGCTATTACCAAAAAAGGAGAGATAACAACCAATGGTAAGTATGCAGATAAAAGAGAACACTTGCACACAGTTGGTGGGAATATAAGTAAGGTACAGACACTTTGGAAAAGAATATGGTGGATCCATGAAAATTAAGCATAAAGTATTTGACATGGCAGTTGTGTCTTTAATAAAGTGATTTTTTTTTTGACAGGCAGAGTGGACAGTGAGAGAGAGAGACAGAGAGAAAGGTCTTCCTTTTTGCCGTTGGTTCACCCTCCAATGGCCACTGCGGCCGGTGCATCGCACTGATCCGAAGCCAGGAGCCAGGTGCTTATCCTGGTCTCCCATGTGGGTGCAGGGCCCAAGGACTTGGGCCATCCTCCACTGCCTTCCTGGGCCATAGCAGAGAGCTGGCCTGGAAGAGGGGCAACCGGGATAGAATCTGGCGCCACGACCGGGACTGGAACCCGGTGTGCCGGCGCTGCAAGGCGGAGGATTAGCCTGTTAAGCCACGGCGCTGGACTATTAAAGTGATTTTTAAAAGAAAGCATTATACTAAGTGAAGGAGTTGAATTGAATATATGTGAAGTATTTACAGAGACACATGTCACTTAGTGGTTATTACTGGGATTGACACTTAGGTGTCATAGCTGAAGTGTATGGATGTTCTTACTAAGGTGCTGAGCACTTCTAAACTAGATTATGTTGATGTTTGGACAAATATGTAGGCATACCCAAATTATAGAATACTACAGATTATTTCAATTAGACTGTAATAATTTATTAAATTTAAAAATTACATGTAAATTAATTATATCAAGTGATATTATGTCAGAGATAAGATGAATATAAACACAGTATACAATTATATTCTTTAAGAATTCTTTTCTTTTTCTTTTCTTTTTTACACATTTTATTTATTTACTTATTTGAGAGCTAGAGTTATACACAGAAGGATAGACAGAGAGAAAAGTCTTCCATCTGCTGGTTCATTCCCCAAAGTGCCACAGTGACCAAAGCTGGGCTGATCTGAAGCCAGGAGCCTGGAGCTTCTTCCAGGTCTTTCACACAAGTGCAAGAGACCAAGAACTTGGGCCAACTTCTACTGCTTTCCCAAGCCATGAGCAGAGAGCTGGATCAGAAGAGGAGCATTCAGGTCCTGAACCAGCACCCTTATTGGATACTGGCACTGCAGGCAGAGGCTTATCCTGCTATTCTGCAGCACCCACCCCCTAGATATTCTAAGGTATAAGCAAAATCAAATAAAAAAAGAACTTCTAAAGATATGCTATCACATAGCAACCATAAGTAACATGGAATTGGTATGTTACTAGCAGATAAAATGAAATTATAAGTGTCAGGTAGATATCTGGACTACCAGTTAAGATGTTAAGACATCCCATAGTGGAAAGTCTTGGTTTGATATCCTCCTCTGATCCCTGACTCCAACTTCCTGCTAATGCAGACCATGATGGGCAGCAGAGATGGCTCAAGTAATGGGATCATGCTTGGGTTCAACCTGGATTGTGTTCCTGGCTCCCAGCTTTTCATGTATTTGGGGAGTGAACCAGGAAGTGGGAGTGCTTACTCTCTCACAAATACACACACACACACACACACACAGAGGATGTCTTCCATCCATTGGTTCACTCTCCAGCTGGCTGCAACAGCCAGTGCTGGGCCAGGCCAAAGCTCCATCTTTCATAATGGAGACAGGAACTTCTTCCAGGTCTCTCACATGTACCCCAACATTGGGTCCATCTTCTGCTCTTCCCAGGCTGTTAACATGGAGCTGGATTGAGAGTGGAGAAGGCAGGGGGACTCAAGCTAGCACCTATATGGGATGCCAGTGTCACAGGCAGTAACTTTACTCACTGTGTCTCAATGCTGGGCCCTCACTTGTGTGTTGAAATTATAACAATTCTATTTGCAGATGATACTAGACAAATGATAGATCTCTCAACTTACACATACTGAGCTGATACAACTGAAGTGATCTGTACATGTTTTAGCCTCCAAATCTATAAAATTATTTCATAGGTTTTCAGTCAAGCATTTACCAAATCCTAATTGAGTACTTCCATGTTTTCTGTGATAGTTAGGAATTGAGAATAATACAATGAGAATTAAGCTTTTAGTTAATGCAAAAAGTGTTTGATGGCATTCTATAGAAATTAAAAATAATAGACAAATAGCAATGAATAATTTTATGTATTTGCATCTCTTCAACAATTTAAAGACACTTCAGAAAATTTTCTTGACAATAGAACTTGTGTGCTTATAGAAAAATGTATGTACAATTTTTGAAATTCTTGAAGCATAGCATATCATCCAATGACTTTGTTTCCATGCAACACTTATTAAAATTCTGGAATTTTATGTGAAGACATGTAAATGATGTTTATTTTCATAAACATAGTGGGGGAAATCACTGAGGAATACACTTAGCATATAATGTGTTTTGGTTTTGAGTCATAGGATATTAGTGTAGAACTAGTACCATAAAGAAATATGGATGGGGCTGGTGTTGTGGTGCAGCAGGATAAGCTGCTGCCTTCTGGCATCCCATACCAGCCCCAGTTCACATCCAGGATGCACTGCTTCCAATCTAGTTCTTTGCTTATGTACTGGGGAAAGCAGCAAAAGATGGGATAATATTTGGGCCCTTGCCACCCACATGAGAGACCTGGATGTTGTTCCAGGCTCCTAGCTTCAGCCTGGCCCAGCCCCAGTCATTATGGTCATTTGGGGAGTGCATGAAAGAGTAATAAAGATCTCTGTCTTTCCCTCTTTCTCTGTCACCCTGCCTTATAAATCAATTAAAGCTTAAGAAAATTAATGGGCAAATCAAATCAAAATTTTGGAATTTTTGAGTGCCTATGTGGAGAATTGAGTGTATGCAGTTCACACCAGACATTCTAGATGACTTTTAATGTTCTTTGTAGCAGTGTAAGGAAAGTCTGTGAGTAGTGTCGTTTCATTTTGGAAGGAATCTGTCCTTCAGCAGCCTGGGTGATTGGTGCATGAGCTCCTCCAAGCCTCAGAGTGTAAGGCTTTTTGTGTTTATTTCTTTGTGTTTTTCCATTATGTTATTCACCTTATGTGGATTATTCCCACCTTCTTCATTCTAAGTAACTGGTAAGTTTTAATGCACCTAAGAGTTTTCAAACATTTAAATGAAACATTTTAATGAAACATTTTAACTGGCCAGCTGTGTCTCTATACTTTTTTTCATAAAACAGTAAAAATTATCATTGTTTTTGATTAGTTATGGGCAAAAAACAAATATTTTATTTGTCTTTTAGAATTCTAATAAAAATGCAGAATAGATAACTACCTTATAATCAAGAGAACCAAGAATTTGTCCTTACACAAATATATAACTAAACAAATAAATTTCTTATTTTCAGCTTCTTCAGGATAAATATTTAAAAACTCATTTTTTGATTAGAGTGAAAAGTTAATTCTCTTAATGTAAATTTAGTAGGAAAAAACCTTTTCAATAGCAAAATTATTTTTAATTTGCAATTTTTCTTTAAGACGAGCAAGTATAATTATTTTAAGACAAGGATAAACAGATTGAATAAATATAGCTTAGACACCCATGAATAAAAATAGTTAATATATGAGATATTTCACTCATTTCCTAGTGATGCTTTAAAATTTAATGGCATTTTTAAGCAATTATTTTACATTACTAATTTCTATTAATATCACTAGGACCATTTAATTTATATAGTTGAATGACATATTACTGAACAAGAAACATAATATTCATTTTAAAAATGGCTAAAATTTGCATAAGTGAGCATGTATATGTATAGATTAAAAAGTTTTGGAAAGTGTATATAATGAATAAACTATGAATAAACTTCAAATTTATTTTTAATAAAATATACTTATTTTTTTAAAAAGTTTTATTTTCTATTACTTGAAATGTAAAGAAAGAGAAGAGAGAAAAATGGAGAAAGAGATCTTCCATTCTGTGGTTCAACTCCCCAAATGACTATTATAGCTAGGGCTAGTCCAGGCCAAAGCCAGGAACAAGGAACATCATATTGGTCTCTTACTTGGGCCACAGGGACACAAGTATTTCTCATCATTTTCTCCTTTGCAAGATTCACTAACAGGGAGCAGAATCAGAATTGAAGTAAGCAGGACCTGAGCCAGCACTCTAATATGAGATGCAGGTGTCCCTAGTGGTGAATGAACTTATGCTAAAAGGTCTGCCTCTAATTTCTTTTAATTTCATTTTCTCGTAGATATCTTGAAGTATCCTCAGATATGTATGAGTATAGATATATATGTTTATAAATACACACAATTTATTTATATACACACATATATGTACATTTAAGTATATATATATATACACACACATATATGCATTAGCAAAAGACAAAAGACAGCTACCAATAACATGTATATTAAAATGGATAATACAAAGAACAAGTTATTTCAGTATACATATTTCAAATTAGGAGGTGGAGAACAATTTTATCCTTAACTGCTAGACTTAGCAAATAACATTAAATCAAATCCTTCTAGTGACCATATAAATCACATACCCTTTCCTAGGTGTTACTGGTTTTAATTCAAACTTGTTTTCATGAGGAATTAGAGTTTAATTCCTTTTATATTGTCTAAAGGAACTGAAAAGACTGAACCTTTGAACAGATGCCATAATTGTTTGGGAAACTGTTGAGAGACTAAGTTAAGTTTGAAAGTGGGGGAGACATGAACAATTAGGGGTTCAAGTTGAATGAGTCTTCTCTGATGAACTTACAGGATTAGAAGTCCTAAAACTTATCCTCTCCAAATCTACATCTGTGAAATAAAATTCAATTTTAGTGCTCCCAATAAACTCACATAAAATGGTGGGAAATGTGTGGTAAATGTCTATAGAAATTCTGCTTCAAAAACAGGGAAATAGGAAGCATGAAGAAACCACTAGAAGTTCAGACGTCAGCAAATGGCGAGTTTTTCTTGATGAAGTTATCCTAAGACATATCCCAGGAAAATATGGAAGTAAGAAAAAGGAGTTATGAGACACATAAAATAGTGATTCAACAAAAGAGACACACGTAGAATCCAGGAATATTAAAATACCAAAATTTCTTAAACTAGAATCCTGTTTAAATTAAAGTGAGTCTGCCTCTACATAAAGTATATCTTTGTTAAAATTAAGTGTGGGAATGGCAGAAGGAGGAGGGAGAAAGGTTGGTGCATGAGTTGGAGGGAGTTTTGGGTAATTTGGGGTAGGAAGTATTATTTTGTTTATAAATCTGTATGTATGAAATACATGAAACATGAATAACACATACTTTTTTTAAAAAAGAAAAATAAAACAAAAGTTTATTCTATAGAAACAAAAGGAGAGGCCACTAAGACATTTGCACAGGATATTCCTTACAGTGTTGCTTGGAAGAGCAATCAAGCAGCAAAGAGGAAAAAAATGGAGGGCAACTTCAAAATACCATCAGAAATAGATTAGGTAAGTCAGTGATGGTGCATCCAAGATTAGTCTCCTATCTGGAAGCTACCATTTATTCTTACCCCTCTGCTATTCAGTCTCCACAAGATAAGTGACCTCTGTAAAACATCAGAGACAACAAGATATCCATGCTTAAAATCTACCAAGAGTTAAAATCTACCAAATCTACCAAGAGTTTCTGGTTTTGTTATTAATTCATTTGAAAAAATAGAAGATTGATCGTTAAAAAAGTAAAATATCAATATTATATAAAGTTATTATTTACATTGAGTATTTTAAAAAGTTTGAGAAGAATTGAATTCAAAATTCACTTTATTTTGATGCAAGCAAATTTGAAATCCATGAGTAGAAGCAGTCTTGGAAAGCTGAAAATTTTTAATATAACACTCTGTGTATGGACTTAAAGTTTTTCCTGGATAAATTTAATATTTAGTGTCATTTTTCAAGAAATTTTGTAAAATGTCATTGTACATTTTGTTTTGAAATATGTATGCATTGTGGAATGGCTAAATAATGTGAATTAAGATATATATCAACTTGCATATATTTTGAGTTAGAAATCTTAAATCTATTTTCTCAACAACTTTGGAGAATACAGTTCATTGTTATTACTTATAGTCACTTTGTTTAACCATTTACTTCATCTTCCAAGTCAATCAACTTTTTAAAAGTTTGTTTTGATTTTATTAATGTAAAGAAAACATTTCGTGTATTTGTATGTACAGTTCTAAGAAGCTAAACATACATCCCTGCAATTCTTTCTCTCTCCCTCAATTCCCCTAGTATATAAACCTAGTAAGTTGAACCACAATTTGAAATCTCTAACCAAAAGAGAGAAAAGTTAAATAATTAAACTTTCAGGTTCAAATTTCTAAATAAGAAAAAACAAACATATCTTTCCCAGACCCAGGCAAAGTGGAAATAAGCAGAGAATATTTTAAAATTTCTTTTTCAAAACAGGCATTACATGGATGACTGTGTAAGTGAACCAGGGCTTGAAATAATTTTAAAGCACTCCTTTCATAAATTAAGACACAAATATCCTAAGCAAATGTTGTTATAATAAATGAAATCATGTATTAAAATAAAATAGGTCAGTAGTGAGTGAGAAATAATAAATTATAGAAGGTTGTTAAGGGTCCCAAACAAGTCATCAAAGTAGGTGAAAAATACAAAAAGAAAATCACATGATCATTTGGATTACATGTTGGAAAGCATTTAATGAAATTCAGCATTTAGTAAAAAAAGGCAATAGAAATAAGCAAAAAGTGACTTCCTCATTCTGACCAAGATCAAAAGGAATCTACAAGAAACAACACAAATATCACAGAATCATTGAAAGCTTTTTCCCTGGGAGTAAGCCTAGACCAGGATGCCACTGTGTCTCTCCAACTTCCTGCTGAAGGGTAGTCAGGAAAATAAATGGACTAAAATGAAACAAAAGGTGTAAAGATAATTTCTAAGGAATAAATTTGTTGACCTATAAATAGGATGATACTTATATATAGAGATAACTCATAAAATCTTAAAAAAAAACCATTTAAATAAATTTGAACTAGATTACCAGAAAGACTAATGTATAACATCCATGAATTACTAATAGGATATAATATTAAATAAAAGGCAGATTAGAAAATAAATGTCTACAAGAGAGATGAAAGAAAAATGATTAAATTATGTATTATTTGTAGACATTATGCAAATCAATATTAAAACACCCACAAATGACCCCATAGAAATGGGCCAAAATTATGTAGAAAAGCAAAAGGCCCCGTAGCCCATACACAGCCATTAAATATTAAGCCACCTTAAGCAAGTTACTACAACCTCCAGGTAGGATTCACACAGGAAGATCCAAGGGGAGACACAAGGGGTCCTAACAGTTGCCAGGATCAGAGAAGTGAAAGGACCCCCTACTACCCTAGGGCTCTGGAGTGGAGGAGGATATTTCAGACCTGAACCCAGGCCTGGCCTCCATTATTCTTGTTTATGGCAGCCTGACCACTACGCAAACTGTCCAGTCAGGTGCTGTGGCATAAACGCTAGGTAATCACGCGAGATCTTGACGCCATAGTCGTCTAGTTTCACAGACAAGAGAGGTTCTAGGAGGAGGCTGGGAGAGTCCAAGGTAGCGCAGCGTCTGCTCCACTCTGACCTTCTTTCACGCAGGATCCCGAGAAATAGTGAGTGTGTGGGCTGGGCGACCACTGGCAGGACACCGGGCTCCCAGAGTTCGTCTCTGGCATCTGCTGGCCCCATCTCACAGTGGCGCAACGCTTACCTGGGTCCCCTCTGGCCCACAAGGTGGGTCCTGGAGTGGCAGCCTGGACTCCAGAGTCCTGTCCCTTTCTTGCTCACAGAGACAGCAGGGGGGCCCTGGTGGTCAGTAGGGAGAAGCCAGGCCGTGTGGGCTTCATGCGGGGGAGACGCTGTCATTTATGAGGTCGTTGGTTCCTCCTTTCTTCCCATGTGCGAAGCAGGGTCTCAGTTCATTTTGCATAGCTCTTTCTAGGAGATGTCCTGGTGGGTTTTTTTTTTTTTTAAATGTGTGGTTTTAATACGTGGTAATATTAAGTAGAAACTGCAAGGAGGGGAAACTATATAAATTTTTCAAAAAGGTTTTCTGTGAGACTCAAAATGAGGAAAGTTCCACATTATTACACACAAATTCATCTATTTTTTTTTTTTAGCGATCACGTAAGTCCATGTTTTTTCATTGACATATGGTAAATAATGAGACTTTATTTGAAACTTTTAGTGGAGATAAGAGATACTGATTTTATCAATTAGCATTTTCCATTTTTTCCTTGAAATATTATTTATAGCCATTGTCTATATCCTCACTGAAGAAGTGGCTTTTTGTTCTTTAATTGTGATTCTGTGAATTATTAAGTCTTTTTACTGTATTGTAAGTTTAAAATGTTATCTCAAAAACTAAAAAGAAAGAATGAAAGGATAAGAGGGAGGATGGATATATTGTTATATATATTGTTATATATTCCCCCGTGGCTCGGTCTCCAAAGCAGCCGGTGCGCGGCTACCACCGTGGGGCCGTGGGCGGCACGTTCGACCACCTGCACAATGCCCACAAGGTGCTGCTCAGTGTCGCGTGCGTCCTGGCTCAGGAGCAGCTTGTGGTGGGAGTGGCAGACAAAGATCTGTTGAAGAGTGAGTGGGAGGAACCTGGCTTGAGGCAGTGGAGCACACCCTCCCCCACCCCCCCAGCACGCGCCCGTCCCTTCTCACACCAGGATCAGGGCAGGGCAGGGCCGTCCTTTCCTTCCCGGCGGGCCTGATGCTGAGCTCGTGCTAAGGAAATGTGTTCCGTGGGCACAGGCAGCTCCCTCCGTCACCACTCAGTATACCCCAGTGTGGAATGGAGAACTCTGCCCTTTACCCGCTTCCAGGAGGTGACCCGTGATGAGCGAGCCATAGGCAGCAAAAAAATAAAAAAAAAGCACATATATATATATGTATATATATATATAATATAAGAATATATATTATATTCTTATATAATATATATTATATTCTTAGAATTGTGTCTACCAACCATATTGTTATCAACTGACAAATAACAATTTGACAAATATTTAAAACAAAGTGATGAAACACTGGATGCTTTCAATTTTGGTTAGCATTCTTTTTTTTTTGTAAAAATACTCTTTTAATACTAGTTATAGCATCACTTCACATTAGACAACACATTAAGGACAGATCTCACATGAGGTGTAAGTACACAGTGACTCCTGTTGTTGACTTAACAATTTGACACTCTTGTTTATGGCATCAGTAATCTCCCTAGGCTCTAGGCATGAGTGACCAAGGCTATGGAAGCCTTTAGGGTTCGCCAACTAAATGACATTGGAAATAAATCCTATTTTTCAAAGTTTAAAATATGCTAATTTATTGAAATTCTTTATGAATTACTCTGTTGAGAAGTCATACTTAATATACTGCCTTAACTGGTAGTACTATGGCCACTGTAAAAACCCTTATCAACTTTGAAAAAACAGAGCCCTAAAAATCATCACTCAAATGTTAAGAGATCGGGGTTAGTGCTGTGGACAGCAGGTTAATCCTCCTGCAGCACTGGCATCCCATATGTGCTCTGGTTCTAGTCCTGGCTGTCTTTCTTCCTATCCAGTTCTCTGCTATGGCTTGGAAAAGCAGTGAAGAATGGCCCAAGTGCTTGGGCCCCTGCACCCATATGGGAAACCTGGAAGAAGCTTCTGGCCTTTTGGCCAGCTGGAGAGTAAACCAATGGAAGGAATACTTTTCTCTGTCTCTCCCCCTCATTGTCTGTAATTCTACTTCTCAAGTAAATAAATAAAAAATTAATAGTTCAAGTCATTTTTATTTATATAAGGGGAACAGATTTCAAATATTTCATATATACAGTTTTTTATTTTTTTGACAGGCATAGTGGACAGTGAGAGAGAGAGAGAGAGAGAGAGAGAGAGAGAGAAAGGTCTTCCTTTTTGCCGTTGGTTCACCCTCCAATGGCCGCCGCGGTAGGCGTGCTGCAGCCGGCGCACCGCGCTGATCCGATGGCAGGAGCCAGGTGCTTCTCCTGGTCTCCCATGGGGTGCAGGGCCCAAGCACTTGGGCCATCCTCCACTGCACTCCCTGGCCACAGCAGAGAGCTGGCCTGAAAGAGGGTATATACCGTTTTAAGAACATATTGATACTTCCCACCCTACCCTCCCTCCCTCCACTTCATTGTTTATTAGTATTATGTTTCCAATTTAATGGAACAACAAAAAGGACACATTGTTCTCAGTATGAATTACAATCCTCATCAATGGGATGTCCTTTATGTATGCCAGCATAGTTCTTTTATGTTCTTCTAACATAAAAGAAGTCAAGCTCTGTTACAAATTAGAACTGGTTCAGATACAGTGTGAGAATGTTTAGTACTAACTTAAAGTTCTGACTTCTAAATGCTAGTTCCTCCTCACTTAACATTTTTCCTCCCATGAAACTTGTTGTGTTTGGCTTCCTACTGGAATACTTAGGAGTTATTAAATAAGAGCCAATACTGTCAGAACTTATTAGTCAAACTCAAAATAATAAAACTACTCCAAAACAAAAAAAAAGGCCATCACTGTACACAAGAATACTGACCAGGACATCAGATCAATGGTCAGATCCAATGCCTTTGCTGTTGTCTTATGGTGTTGAAAACATAGATACTTCTAATACACTGATTTGTACTGTTTTCAAAGTTACTAGTAGACTTAAAATCTTACATTTTAATTTCAAATTTCAAAAATCCAGATTAATCTAGAAAACATAAACCACATGTATCTGAGGTAGGTTTCTCACTTTAACCATGTGTTACTTCTATTACAATTTAAATTTTTTTAAATTAAGACAAAAATGACCTGACTTTACATGACTGCCCCAAAACTCAGTTTTTTATATTTTAAACTAATCAAACAAGTGTAAAAATGCTAATCTACTATTATTCACTAAATCCCTTACATTATTTAGAATTACGTGTCCAAAAGCATTTCCCTTCTTCCATAAAGGTACTGTAGTGCAATAAAATTACCCACAATTCTAGAAGGATGAAATAAAAATGGCTACAGTAATTTTCAAGTTAATTCCTATCAGAAATAAGGAAGGCAAGTCATGTTCATTTTAAAAATAATACAGTTACTGTTTTCAAAACAAGCTCATACCCATACTAGAATTTTAGGTGTGCTTCATTATACAACAATATTCCAGAAGAAACTTGAAATAATATTTGTAAATAGGAGAGTAATTTTGTGAACACTTGTACTTCACTGATAATAACCATGTTTTCTAGGGTAGTAAACATGCACTTAAGTTATCCTTATAAAATATCAACACTTTTTATGTTTTACAAATAAATTGTAGCAGATTCTACTTATTTTTAATAGTCAGGGGGAAAAAATCCGTGAAATAAGTACGCACTTCCAGGAAGTGGGGAGGTGAAATGGTTTGCCCAAGCTGTAGGCCTATATTTGCACCTGATACCATCAAGCTAAAAACCAAAACTTGTGGTTGGAAACACTCCCAAAAAACTGAAGAAAAGGAAAAATGATAGAGTAAACCAGTCTTTAAAAGCACTAATAATTAGTATAATTTTTAAAAAAGAAATAAATGATCTATTAAGTATGAATTAAATGGAAAAAAAGTATTTATTTTGAGAAACTAATATACTAACATATTTTAAGGTTGGAGATTGACAGCATCTTTATACTTAGAGTGTAAGTGAGAGGGCAGGTGTTTGGCTTAGCAGTTCAGATGCCAGTTGGTAGGATGCCCATGTTCTGCTCAGGAGTACCTTGGTTGCACACCTGCCTCTGGTTCCCATTCCAGCTTCCTGCTAATGCAAACACGGGGAAGGCAGCAGTGATCACTCAAGTACCTGGAGCCCTGCTACCCACATGGTAGATCTGAATTTTGAGTTCTGGCTACCCCTTGCTCCTTGCAGAATTGGGGGAGAGTGCTCTCTTTTTCAGATGAACATTTGAAAAAGTGTGAGGAACTAGGCAACAAAAAGACATATCTAAGGGTAACTAAAAGGAGACGAGTACCTTGCAACCAAAGGTGGTGACCACTCTGACATGTGGGCAGAAGTCACTGCTCCCATGCTGGGTGAAAGTCTCCAAGAAGGAAACACTTTTTGCAGTAATTCTGCAACAATACCGAAATTGGTACTCTGAACTTTTGTGAGCAGAGTATACAAGGGTAGTTGAAAAAGTTCATGTAAAAATGGAATTAAAAGGCAAGTTTAGGGGCTGGCATTGTGGTGTGAGAGGTTAAGCCACCACCTGCAAGGCTTGGTTGGAATCCCAGCTGTTCCACTTCAGATCCAGCTCTCTGGCGTCCTGGGGAAAGCAGTAGCAGATGGTCCAAGTGCTCTGGTCCCTGCAACCAAATGGGAGACTTGGATAAGGCTTTTGGCTCCTGGCTTTGGCCTGGCCCAGTATAGGCCACTGCAGCCATTCAGAGAGCAACCAGTGAATGCAAGAACTCTCTCTCTCCCTCTAACTCTGCCTTTCAAATAAATTATTTATTTGATAGGTAGAGTTACACAGTGAGAGAGAGAGAGAGAGAGAGAGAGAGAGAGAGAGAAAGGTCTTCCTTCCATTGCTTCACCCCCCAAATGGCCGCTATGGTGGGAGCTATGCTGATCTGACTAATCTGAAGCCAGGAGCCAGGTGCCTCTTCCCGGTCTCCAATGAGGGTGCAGGGGCCCAAGCCCTGGCCCATCCTCCACTGCCCTCCCGGGCCACAGCAGAGAGCTGGACTGGAAGAGGAGCAACCGGGACTAGAACCCGGCACCATATGGGATGCTGGCGCTGCAGGCAGAAGATTAACCAAGTGAGCCACAGTGCCGGTCCTAAAATAAATCTTTTTAAAAGGAGGTAAATTTATTTTGGTGCAAAGATTTTTGAATCCATATATACTATTTTTATAATATATATTTTCCATAAACTTTTGATGAAAATAAACATCCATCCATTTTTTATAAATAAATATACATACTTAGTTATTTCAAGGTATTGCAGCATAGGAGTATAGTCCTAGCATTGATCATTAACATTCAATGAGTAGTTTTAAAATATTTTTTCCACACTGAGCCTTGGACCTTCTACCTTGTCAACAGCCCAACAACTTTCAAAAGAGTTTTATTTTCCTGCTTTAGTTGTTCATTTTCATCTTCTAGGTCATCCAGGTCTCTATTAAACAAATCAATTTATTGAGTTTTCCAAACATTTCTTCTTTATCTTGCATCAGTCTCACAAGCCTTAGGTTTTCTTGCCTTTCTCTTAGTATTTCCTTTTCTGGTTTTTCAATTTTCTTTTCCATTTTGCTACTAGATAGCAAATTACCTGAAGCATTTCCATCCCTGTTGTATCTACTGAACCCACTCCTATCTGTTCAGAGGCAGCAGCTGTACTTTTGTATCTGCCTGAAAATGTTCGAGATGGTTCCTGTGGCAGATAGGAACTGCCTGGATCTACTAAGCTTACAGCTTCATTCTGCATTGTGTTCTGTAGTGTGATTGCATCCTCTCCTCTCGGCGGCGGCGGCGGAGGAGGAGGAGGAGGAGGAGGAGGAGGAGGAGGAGGAGGAACCGGGGGACTCCTCCGCACACCGCGGGCCCCGGGGCCGCCGGCTCAGTTGCGGAGCCAACGACGCAGTTCAGGCCTCCCCGGCCGGGGGCGACAGGTGTGGCGGAGCCGCCCGGGAGATTGTTGAGCTCGTTGGTCGCTGCGGCCGCCGAGATGGCCAGAGCCCCCGCCGGGAGCTTCCCGGCCTCGTCGCTGCTGCCCCCGCCCGGGGCGGCCGGGCCGGGGGTTCCGCTTGGCGCGCATCTTCTCGCGCTTTGCCTTCCACTCCTCCAGGAAGTGTCGGGTGCTGCCGCTGAGGCCGCCGCTGGCCCGGTAGCCACCGGTCGCCATATTCCCAGACGCCGGGCTAGCGCCGCAGGCCGTCCACCCGTGCTCCTGCCGCCGCCAACCCCGTGCCCCCCCCCCACCCCCCCCACCCCCCGCTTCTCTAGGCCAGGAGGACTCGAGCGAACTCAGCCCGGCAATCTCAGAGGAGTCTCTGGCAAGGCAGCGCAGGGCTGAGAGCCGGTGTCCAGTAGAGCCAAAAGTGCCCAGCACTCTCCGGACATGTGCAGGGAGCCCTGGCACACTCGCCATCCCGAGGCAGTGTGAGGCTTGCCAGGAGGGAGAGGCGGGAGGGAAGCCAAGTACGGCCAAAGCGCAGGTAGAAAGGTCTAAATAAATATTTTTTTTTAAATTAAGAGATCACAATATAGTCTTCTCTCTTAAAACCCAAGTGACTTACTGTTATTCAACATTTCAAATATTCAGGGATATTTTATATGCTCAAGTAGATAACTGAATAATTTTAAGGATATGTAATAGCTTCTTTAAATTATTTGGGAAATACATGTAGGTATTTGTTATATGTTTCAGGTAAATATCTTGCAAACATACTAGAAAATGTCATGAATAAAATTCAAGCAACATATGAATAATTATACAAAAAAATTTTCCACCATAAAACATAACAAGTACTAATTTTCCAACCTTAATTTTTCACGAATTATCACCTTGCACTCTAGAAAGAGTAGTATATTGACAGGACAATGACCCATGCATTGGGTTACCTAACTCTATATAGAATTGTCAGTGCTGCAAATTACCTGCATGACCTCCATTCACTTCACTGGGCCTTAGCATCTTCATGTGCAAAATGATGTTTGCATAAGATCAGTTGTACTCCTCATCCTGAGAGAGGTTGCTATTCAAAGATTCAGTTGCCGAACTTGTCAAAAACTCATAGTTAAGGAATGGTACTTTGATATAATTTCAATATATCTTTGATAGGGTTGATGCTTCCTTTAATCTGCGGTTGATTCTTCTGGGGCAAACTGAGTAAGTTTAATCTGGCAGTAGAGAAATAAAACTTCTGTAAACAGGATTACTAAAGAAATATGAATAATAAAATTAATTTTAACAGTGTTTGATACCAAGATATCAGAGTCATTTTAAAAAGGCATTGTCTAATATCCTACATTACAAATTTGCATTTAGGGTGTTTTCCATAAATTAATACTTTTTAAAAAAGATTTAGTTTATTTGAAAGGCAGAGTCATCAAGGGAAAGGGAGAGAGAAAGATATCCTCTGTCCACTGGACCACTGACCAATGCTTGTGTTGGCTTGGTCTCACTCAGACCAAGGCCAAGAACATGGAGCTCCATTTACATCTCCCATGTGTGTGGCAAAACCAAAGACTTAGGCCATCACCCACCATTTTCCTTGCCACATTATCAGGGAGATGGATGAGAAGGGTTTCCACTGGCCACAAACTGCCTCTCAGAGGAGATGCCAGCATCATTTGCCTTGACTTAACCTGCTGAGCCACAATGCCTGCCCCAAACTGCAAAGAAAGTTCTCTAAATTGAACCCTGAATTTTAAGAGTCTGTTAGTATTGTCTCTCCCTCTCTGTCACCCTGCCTTTCAAATAAATAAATCTGAAAGAAAAATGAAGCCAGTGTGAGCCACCACCTGCAAGTCCCAGCTGCTCCATTTCCATTCAAGCCCCCACTAATATGCCTGGAAAAGTAGTGGAAGATGACTCAAGTACTTGGGCCTCTGCTATCCCATGGGTAACCCAGATCACCAAGTTCCTGACTCCTGACCTCAGCCTGGCCCAGCTCAAGCTGTTGCAGCTATTTGGGGAGTGAACCAGTTGATGGAAGATCACTCTCAATCCCTCCTTTCCATTCCACCCTATCTGTCTGCTTTTCAAATACATAGAATACATATTTAAAAAACTAATATGTTGGAGGGGCGGAGCCAAGATGGCGGATAGTGAGGACGTGTGCCTTAGTTTGGGAAAATAAACTTTCATAAAAGCGGAATTACTGTAGCCTCAGGAAAAGACTCAAGAAAAAAACTGCAGAGGAATCGCTTCTGGATCTTGTGGAGGAGACACAGAGGACTTACAGGGAACCCACCGCGTGGAAAACCAACCGAGACGAGCCGAGCGGCAGCGGCGGGAGAGGAGGCAGAGCCACAGAATCTCGCCAGCGCGGGAACGGAGGAGGGTAAGAAAGACAAAGACCTGAGAAGTCCGAGACATTGGGGGGAGGGGGAACAGAGGCCTCTCCCTTCACTCACCAAGCAAAACAAAGAGCACCACGATTTTACATATGTAAAGCTCAGCCAAACTCAGTATCTTTAGCGAAACTGGAGAACACATTGAGGGCTGCATAAACTCTGTGTATGGTCACAGGGGTAGATCAAACGAATACTCACAGAGGCTAGATTTCAACTACCCTCAACTCCACTCCCAACTGAGTCAAAAAAAAAAAAAAAAAGAGAGAGAGAGAGAGAGAGAGAGCGTCCCAGCAAGGAGCAAATAATCTGGGAGAGTCGCTCTTTACACAGCCTTAAACCTCAAGAAACAAGCATAGCTCTCTGGCCACACCCATCACAGCCCCTAAGGCTCCAACAAAACAGACAGCTCACTTAGAGGCATAGTATAACGAGAGAAAAAAAACAAAAACAAAAACACCACAAATTATCTCTAACATGCCAAGCAAGAAACATAGAAGCGGAGGTACCAAGAACAAGGAAGGCACTATGACGCCCCCAAGTGAACAAGACATGCCAATGCAAGATTATGAAGATGAAGAGATAGAGCAAATGCAAGAAGCAGATTTCAAAAAATTCACAAGAACATTAAGAAGTTCTCAAAAACAAATTCTTGAACTACAGAAATCCATAATGGACAAGATAGAAAATCTCTCCCGTGAAAATGAAATATTAAGGAGGAATCAAAATGAAATGAAACAACTAGTGGAACAGGAAACTGCGATAGTGAAAAAAAACCTCAATGAAATGAAGAACTCAATAGATCAAATGGCAAACACATTAGAGAGCCTTAAAAACAGAATGGATGAAGCAGAGGAGAGAATATCGGAATTAGAAGACAGAGAACAGGAAAGGAAACAGGCAAATCAAAGAAAAGAAGAAGAAATCAGAAATCTAAAAAATACTGTCAGGAATCTACAGGATACTATTAAAAAACCCAACATTCGGGTTCTAGGAGTTCCTGAAGGCATGGAAAGGGAGAAAGGATTAGAAGGCATTTTTAGTGAGATACTAGCAGAAAATTTCCCAAGTTTGGAGAAGGACAGAGACATCCTAGTACAGGAAGCTCATAGAACCCCTAATAAACATGATCAAAAGAGATCCTCACCACGACACGTCGTAATCAAACTCACCACAGTGAAACACAAAGAAAAGATCCTAAAATGTGCAAGAGAGAAACGACAGATTACTCTCAGAGGATCTCCAATTAGACTTACAGCTGATTTCTCATCAGAAACCCTACAAGCCAGGAGAGAATGGCGAGATATAGCCCAGGTACTAAGAGAGAAAAACTGCCAGCCCAGAATATTATATCCTGCAAAGCTCTCATTTGTGAATGAAGGTGAAATTAAGACCTTTCACAGCAAACAGAAATTGAAAGAATTTGTTGCCACTCGTCCAGCCCTGCAAAAGATGCTTAAAGATGTGTTACATACAGAAACACAGAAACACGGTCACCAATATGAAAGAAGGTAAAGGAAGGAAACCTCAGAGCAAAAGATCACAGGAATCTCAAACCAGATATTAGAAAATATCTTTGGCAAATGGCAGGGCAAAGTTACTCCTTCTCAATAGTCACATTGAATGTTAATGGCTTGAATTGTCCAGTTAAAAGACACCGATTGGCTGATTGGATTAAGGAACAAAACCCATCCTTTTGCTGCTTACAAGAAACCCATCTATCCAACAATGATCCATACAAGCTGAGAGTGAAAGGCTGGAAAAAGATATACCACGCCAACAGAAATGAAAAGATAGCGGGCGTAGCCATCTTAATATCGGACAGCATAAACTTTACCACAAAAACTGTTAGGAGAGACAAAGAGGGGCACTATATAATGATTAAGGGATCCATTCAACAAGAAGATATAACGATTATCAACGTATATGCACCTAATTACAGGGCACCAGCTTATTTAAAAGACTTGTTAAGGGACTTAAAGGGAGACTTAGACCCCAATACAATAGTACTGGGGGACTTCAATACTCCACTCTCAGAGATAGACAGATCAACAGGACAGAAGATCAACAAGGAGACAGTAGATTTAAATGACACTACAGCCCAAATGGATCTAACAGACATCTACAGAACATTTCATCCTACATCTAAGGACTTTACATTCTTCTCAGCAGTACATGGAACCCTCTCTAGGATTGACCACATACTAGGCCATAAAGCAAGTCTCAGCAAATTCAAAAGAATTAGAATCATACCATGCAGCTTCTCAGACCACAAAGGAATGAAATTGGAAATTGGCAACTCAGGAATCCCTAGAGCACGTGTAAACACATGGAGATTGAACAATATGCTCCTGAATGAACAACGGGTCATAGAAGAAATTAAAAGAGAAATCAAAAATTTTCTGGAAGTAAATGAGGATAACAGCACAACATACCAAAACCTATGGGATACAACAAAAGCAGTGTTAAGAGGAAAGTTTATATCAATAGGTGCCTACATCAAGAAATTGGAAAGGCACCAAATAGATGAGCTTTCAAGTCATCTCAAGGATCTAGAAAATCTGCAGCAAACCAAACCCAAACCCAGTAGGAGAAGAGAAATAATTAAAATCAGAGAAGAAATCAACAGGATTGAATCCAAAAAAACATTACAAAAAATCAGCCAAACGAGGAGCTGGTTTTTTGAAAAAATAAACAAAATTGACACCCCATTGGCCCAACTAACTAAAAAAAGAAGAGAAAAGACCCAAATTAATAGGATCAGAAATGAAATGGGAAACGTAACAACAGACGCCACAGAAATAAAAAGAATCATCAGAAATTACTACAAGGACTTGTATGCCAGCAAACAGGGAAATCTATCAGAAATGGACAGATTCTTGGACACATACAACCTCCCTAAATTGAGCCAGGAAGACATAGAAAACCTAAACAGACCAATAACTGACACAGAAATTGAAACCGTAATAAAGGCCCTCCCAACAAAGAAAAGCCCAGGACCAGATGGATTCACTGCTGAGTTCTACCAGACATTTAGAGAAGAACTAACTCCAATTCTTCTCAAACTATTCAGAGCAATCGAAAAAGAGGGAATCCTCCCAAATTCTTTCTATGAAGCCACCATCACCTTAATTCCTAAGCCAGAAAGAGACGCAACATTGAAAGAGAATTACAGACCAATATCCCTGATGAACATAGATGCAAAAATCCTAAATAAAATTCTGGCCAATAGAATGCAACAACACATCAGAAAGATCATCCACCCAGACCAAGTGGGATTCATCCCCGGTATGCAGGGATGGTTCAACATTCGCAAAACAATCAACGTAATACACTACATTAACAGACTGCAGAAGAAAAACCATATGATTCTCTCAATAGACGCAGAGAAAGCATTTGATAAAATACAACACCCTTTCATGATGAAAACTCTAAGCAAACTGGGTATGGAAGGAACATTCCTTAATACAATCAAAGCAATATATGAAAAACCCACGGCCAACATCCTATTGAATGGGGAAAAGTTGGAAGCATTTCCACTGAAATCTGGTACCAGACAGGGATGCCCTCTCTCACCACTGCTATTCAATATAGTTCTGGAAGTTTTGGCCAGAGCTATTAGGCAAGAAAAAGAAATTAAAGGGATACAAATCGGGAAGGAAGAACTCAAACTATCCCTCTTTGCAGATGATATGATTCTTTATTTAGGGGACCCAAAGAACTCTACTAAGAGACTGCTGGAACTCATCGAAGAGTTTGGCAAAGTAGCAGGATATAAAATCAATGCACAAAAATCAACAGCCTTTGTATACACAGGAAATGCCACGGCTGAGGAAGAACTTCTAAAATCAATCCCATTCACAATAGCTACAAAAACAATCAAATACCTTGGAATAAACTTAACCAAAGACGTTAAAGATCTCTACGATGAAAACTACAAAACCTTACAGAAAGAAATAGAAGAGGATACCAAAAAATGGAGAAATCTTCCATGCTCATGGATTGGAAGAATCAATATCATCAAAATGTCTATCCTCCCAAAAGCAATTTATACATTCAATGCAATACCCATCAAGATCCCGAAGACCTTCTTCTCAGATATAGAAAAAATGATGCTGAAATTCATATGGAGACACAGAAGACCTCGAATAGCCAAAGCAATCCTGTACAACAAAAACAAAGCCGGAGGAATCACAATACCTGATTTTAGGACATACTACAGGGCAGTTGTTATCAAAACAGCATGGTACTGGTACAGAAACAGAAGGATAGACCAATGGAACAGAATAGAAACACCAGAAATCAATCCAAACACCTACAGCCAACTTATATTTGACCAAAGATCCAAATCTAATCCCTGGAATAAGGACAGTCTATTCAATAAATGGTGCTGGGAAAATTGGATTTCCACATGCAGAAGCTTGAAGCAAGACCCATACCTATCACCTTACACAAAAATTCACTCAACATGCAGTAAAGACTTAAATCTACGACCCGAAACCATCAAATTATTAGAGAGCATTGGAGAAACCCTGCAAGATATAGGCACAGGCAAAGACTTCCTGGAAAATACTCCAACAGCACAGGCAATCAAAACCAAAATTAACATTTGGGATTGCATCAAATTGAGAAGTTTCTGTACTTCAAAAGAAACAGTCAGGAAAGTGAAGAGGCAACCAACAGAATGGGAAAAAATATTTGCAAACTATACTACAGATAAAGGATTGATAACCAGAATCTACAAAGAAATCAAGAAAATCCACAACAACAAAACAAACAACCCACTTAAGAAATGGGCCAAGGACCTCAATAGACATTTTTCGAAAGAGGAAACCCAAATGGCCAACAGACACATGAAAAAATGTTCAAGATCACTAGCAATCAGAGAAATGCAAATCAAAACCACAATGAGGTTCCATCTCACCCCGGTGAGAATAGCTCACATTCAGAAATCTACCAACAACAGATGCTGGAGAGGATGTGGGGAAAAAGGGACACTAACCCACTGTTGGTGGGAATGCAAACTGGTTAAGCCACTATGGAAGTCTGTCTGGAGATTCCTCAGAAACCTGAACATAACCCTACCATACAACCCAGCCATCCCACTCCTTGGAATTTACCCAAAGGAATTTAATTTGACAAATAAAAAAGCCATCTGCACATTAATGTTTATTGCAGCTCAATTCACAATAGCTAAGACCTGGAACCAACCCAAATGTCCATCAACAGTAGACTGGATAAAGAAATTATGGGACATGTACTCCATAGAATACTATACAGCAGTAAGAAACAATGAAACCCAGTCATTTGCAACAAGATGGAGCAATCTGGAAAACATCATGCTGAGTGAATTAAGCCAGTCCCAAAGAGAAAAATATCATTTGTTTTCCCTGATCGATGACAACTGAGCGCCAAAGAGGAAACCTGTTAAGTGAAATGGACACTATAAGCAACAATGAACTGATCAGCTCCTGTCCTGACTTTAGATGTACAATGTAATACTTTATCCTTTTTAGTATTTGTTGTTGTTGTTGTTGTTCTAGTACTATTGGTTGAACTCTTTTATTAACACACAATTATTTTTAGGTGTTTAAATTTTAACTGAAAAGTGATCCCTGTTAAATCTAAGAGTGGAAAAAGAGAGGGAGGAGATGAACAATATGGAACATGCTCAATCGGACTGGCCGCAAATGGTGGAGTTAGAAATGTGCAGGGGATTCCAACACAATTCCATCAAGATGGCATGTACCAATGCCATCGCACTAGTCCAAGTGATCAATTTCAGCTCACAATTGATAGCTCTGATAGGTCTAAGAGTCAAAGAGATCACACAAACAAGACAAGTATCTGCTAATACTAACTGATAGAATCAAAAAGGGAGAGAAAGATCCAACATGGGAAGTGGGATACACAGCAGACTCATAGGATGGCAGATGTCCTAAACAACACTCCGGCCTCAGAATCAGCCCTCAAGGCATTCAGATCTGGCTGAAGAGCCCATGAGAGTATAGCAGGCATGGAAAGCCAAGATATCATGGAAAAAAAAAAAGACCTAAATGAATGATCTCTGTGAGTGAGATCCCAGTGGAAAGAACGGGGCCATCAAAGAAGGAGATACCCTTCTCCGAAGGGAGGAGAGAACCTCCACTTTGACTATGACCTTATCGGAATAAGACCAAAGTCAGCGAACTCTAAAGGCTTCCATAGCCCTGGCAACTCATGACTAGAGCCTAGGGAGATTACTGACGCTATGAACAGGAGTGTCAAATTGTTAAGTCAGCAACAGGAGTCACTGTGTACTTACACCCCATGCGGGATCTGTCCCTAATGTGTCGTCTAAAGCCAAGTGATGCTATGACTGGTACTGAAACAGTATTTTTATACTTTGCATTTCTGTGTGGGCGCAGACTGATGAGGTCTTTGCTAATTATATACTGAAGTGATCTTCTGTATATAAAAAGAATTGGAAATGAAAAAAAAAAACAAAAAACAACCTGGTGTTAAAATGGAAATGGCATAGAAAATTAATTATTTTGAAAAAAAAATTATGTAGGATCTCTGTCTTTAATGTGCTGTACATTGCTATTTAATGCTATAATTAGTAATCCAATGGTAGTTTTTTGACTTGATGTTGCTATATGGGCAAAATGTTGAAATCTTTACCTAATATATACTAAATTGATCTTCTGTATACAAAGAGAATTGAAAATGAATCTTTACATGAATGGAAGGGGAAAGGGAGAGGGAGGGGGGAGGGTTGCGGGCGGGAGGGAAGTTATGGGAGGGGGGAAGCCATTGTAACCCACAAGCTATACTTTGGAAATTTATATTCATTAAATAAAAGTTTAATAAAAAAAATAAAAAACTAATATGTTAATGGAACTGTCATTGTGGTACAGCTGGTTAAGCCACTGCTTGCCATACCACCATCCTAGATCACAGTGACAGTGTGAGTGCAGGCTATTCCACTTCTGCTGATGCTTCCTGATAATGCACCTACAAAAGCAGATGATGCCAGAAGTATTTGAGCCCCTCACACCTGTATGAAGGTCCAGATTGAGTTCTTAGCTCCTGGCTTCAGCCACATTAAGCCCCAGTTGTTGCATCCATTTGGAGGGAGAGCCATTGGGTGGAAGAGATTCTCTCTCTCTCTCTCCCTCTCTCTCTCTCTGTCTCTCTCTGTCTTTTGATCTCTCCTTCTATATCACTGATTTTCAAATAAATAGAATAAATATTTTAAAAAATGAATCTATTGGTGATTTATCTCAAAAAAGAACATTTTAAAATCATATTTTGTAATTAAATTCAAGATCTTCATAAAGCTTACCATTTGTATAACTATATTGATCAAAATTTTATAACCCCTATATAATTTTTAGAACATAGTCTATCACATTGTAAGCCACTAAGTACAAGGTATTATTATTAATATTGAAACAAATACAGAAATAGCTAGACAATACACCTTAAATGCAAATTAACACCAAGATGTTTTAATCAATAATTTTTATGCTCACCAAGGTCTTCTCTTATTTCTCACCACTCTTTGTACTGAATAAAATATATTGATATTATGTTAAAATGTATCTTTTTTAATAAATGCCATTGCTGTATGCAAAAGCTTCTAAAATCCTCTATTATAAATGTCTGTGATACCTGAACCATTGACATTTATTGACTTCTTTATATCTGTTTAAGCATCATAATTCACTTTCAAATGACTAACATATAAGATGCTATACATAAATGCATGCTTTGTCAAAAATCTTATATCTTGTTTCCTACTTTAAGTTAAGCTGCCATTTCTAGTCCTACCAATTGTAATTAAGACAGTTTCAATTGTTTAGCATTATACATTAGCTATAGATTAGAGTAGGTACCAGTTTTAAGAACCACAACATGGTGGCTTTACCAGTTTGCATTCCCATCAACAGTGGATTAGTGTGCCTGTTTCCCCCACATCTCGCCAGCATCTGTTGTTAGTTGATTTCTGTATGTAAGCCATTCTAACCAGGGTGCTTTTGATTTGCGTTTCCCTGATGGCTAGTGATCCTGAAAATTTTTTCATGTGTCTATTGGCCATTTGGATTTCTTCTTTTGAAAAATGTCTGTATAGGTCCTCAACCCATCATTTAAGTGGGTTTTTTGTTTTGTTGTTGTGGAGTTTCTTGATGTCTTTGTACATTCTGGTTATTAATCCTTTATCAGTTGCATAATTTGCAAATATTTTCTCCCATTCTGTTGGTTGCCTCTTCACTTTCCTGTTTCTTTTGCAGTACAGAGACTTTCCAATTTGATGTAATGCCAATTGTAAATTTTGGCTTTGACTGCCTGTGCCTCTTGGGTCTTTTCCAAGTAGTCTTTGCCGTGCCTATATCTTGCAGGGCTTCTCCCACATTCTCTAATCATTTGATGGTGTCAGGTTGTAGATTTGGATCTTTAATCCATGTTGAGTGGATTTTTGTTCAGGTGTGAGGTAGGTGTCTTGCTTCATACTTCTACATGTGGAAATCTAGTTTTCCCAATATCGTTTGTAAAATAGACTCTCCTTGCTCCAAGAATTTGTTTTAGATACTTGATCATGTATAAATTGGTTCAGATGTTTGGATTAATTTGTTGTGTTTCCATTCTGTTCTTTTGGTTTATCCATTTGTTTCTGTACCAGTACTATGCTGTTTTGATTATAACTGCCCTGTAGTATGTCTTCAAATATGGTATTATGATGTGTCCGCATCTGTTTTTGTTGTACAAGATTGCTTTAGCTTTTCAAGGTTTCCTTTGCCTCCATATAGATTTTAGCATCATGTTTTCCAGATCTGAGAAGAAGGTCTTTGGTATATTGATTAGTTGAATCTATAAATTCCTTCAGGGGAATTCCAGTCCCGTATAGGTACATGTGAGAAACCTTAAAATATCTCCCCTTTTGCCAAAGAGTGTCATCCAGGAGGACCCCCTCCTGAGGAGTGATTTTTCTTTTCTCTTATAGGGATAAAAAGACCATATTGAACTCTCTGCCTCATTGTGACTGGATCATCATGGTACATCAGGAGTGCTCCTTTTATGCTAATCACTCCAGCATCATCGAGGACAAGATCAAGACCCTCCAAGAAGACCAAGAAGACCCACCCTTGGGGGATGGCTTCCTTATCTCCTTCCCCTTGTGGTCACTTGGTCGCCATTGTCCTTGTAAATTTGTCCTTGTCTAAGATTGCATTTCTGTGGTCCAGTGGTCCGACAACAATACGCCACTCTCTAAGAACTGGGTTATGCCGCTCTTTAAGTGCCAGATTAGGAACTCTATACATCTGCCAACAGCCAGTGCCAAGATGTAGAGATATAATACATCATAGACTGAGTTGCTGAGGTGGTAGCCAGTGACGGGTAAGATCCCCAGGGGCAGTCCTTAACAGCTGAAGTAGTAGTCAAAGATGGGTAAGATCCCCAGAGGGGGCAACCTAAGACAGACATGCTCCCTAAAGGGTTGATCCCAGTCAGAGGGGAAAACCTAAGACAGGCACACTCTCAGCTCAGTTACTCTTTTTCTCTCTTTAATATAAAACAAAAAAGGGGGAATCTATGGGGAAATTAGGCACAGGAGGCAATTCAAAGATGGTGCCTGCAGGGAAATTAGGCACACGTGGCAATTCAAAGATGGTGCCCAAAGGAAGTAAGGTGGGCGGTACCCAAAGTCGTTTACCACCAAAGCTGATTGGCCGCACAGCATCAGGGGAGGTGACAACTGATGACGAGTGTACAGACATATAAAAAGTCACCCTGTAAAATGACCTTTTAAGTAATTGGTTGGTCCTTATGCCCTGCCCCAGTAATCCTGCGGTCTTGTGCTTTAAAAGGCTTTGCTATGCATGCAATAAACTGAGTTCTTGCTTGCTTAAAAAAAAAAAAAGAAGATTCATTTTCTTTGCTCAAAAGCAGAGCTACAGGCTGGTGCCATGGCTCAAAAGGCTAATCCTCCACCTAGCGGCGCCAGCACACTGGGTTCTAGTCCTGGTCGGGGTGCCGGATTCTGTCCCGGTTGCCCCTCTTCCAGGCCTGCTCTCTGCTATGGTCTGGGAGTGCAGTAAAAGATGGCCCAAGTCCTTGAGCCCTGCACCCCATGGGAGACCAGGAGAAGCACCTGGCTCCTGCCATCGGATCAGTGCAGTGCTCAGGCCACAGCATGCCAGCCACAGTGGCCATTGGAGGGTGAACCAGCGGCAAAAGGAAGACCTTTCTCTCTGTCTCTCTCTCTCACTGTCCACTCTGCCTGTCAAAAAAAAAAAAAGCAGAGCTGCAGAGAGAAGGAGACACACACACATACACATATATATAGAGAGAGGAGAGTGCTTCAATCTGCTCATTCACTCCCTAAATGGTTCAAACAGCCATGGCTGGGCCAGGCTAAAACCAGGAGCCAAGAGTTTCAACAAGATCTCCCATTGTCAGACACATTAGCAGGGATTGGTACAGGAAGGAAGTAAGCAGGGACTCAAACCAGTGCCCATATGGGATGCATGATATTGACAGCCAATTATACTTTATGTATTTATTTATGTATTTATTCTGAATTGACAAAGACAGAGGTTTAACTTACTATGCCACAATGCTCTCCCTTAGCATTGTTCACAACCAACATAGAGATTTTATCAAATTGTCCTCCAAATGATGAATAAATAAAATGGTATCAGTGTACATATGTGATGAAATACTATTCAGCTTTATTAGAGAAGATAATGCTGTCATTTGCAACACCATGGATGAAACTACAGTACATTGCATTGTGAAATAAGCCAGATAAACAGAGACAAATACTGTCATGTGTCATGTATATGTGGACTTCAAAAATTAATCTCATAGAAACAAAAAGTAGAAAAGTGGTTACCAGAGAGTTAGGGTAAGGGGCAGGATGGGGAAAGGAAAAACAAAGATCAATGGGTACAAATTTTCAGCTAGTTAGGAGGAATATGTTTTAGTAATCTACTCAACCATATGGTTGCTACAATTAATAATGCATTGCGCTTCTAAAATTGCTAAAAAATAGATTGCTGTTTTCTCACCACAACAAAAAATAATTTAGTAATGAGCACGATCAAATCTTTCTACAATATATGCATAACATTTAAAGATCACATTCAGCCCAGAAAAATACAGTTTTTTTAATTCAAAATAAATACATAAATAAGTGGTTGTCAATTATCATAATATGACCCTGGTGACAGTTACCTCCTCCACTCTGGCCATCACTCACTGCATTCTAGTCATGCTGCTTCTAATTAATACTCACACCCTCCACATTCCTGTCTACAGGAGTATACTAGGGCCATATAAATCCACTGATTCCAAAGAGTTTTCTCCAGGTGTATTCACTGTTTAAGGGTCCCTTCTTCAGGGACTCTATTGCTGACCAATGCTTCCTGAGATGCTGAGTCTTCTCTTCATTGTTTACTATCTTCTTCCCCCCCAAAATATTATCTCCATGATGTCAGAGTATTTCTAATATTACATGATCTCTTCTAACCCAAGCATATTTCATTATGAATTTGAGTAAATATCACTTACCTTCTCATGGTGCTATCTCTTTTTTTAATTTTTAATTTTTTTTTATTTTTTGACAGGCAGAGTGGACAGTGAGAGAGAGAGAGAGAGAGAGAGAGAGAGAGAAAGGTCTTCCTTTTGCCACTGGTTCACCTTCCAGTGGCCGCTGCGGCCGGTGCACCATGCTGTTCCAAAGCAGGAGCCAGGTGCCTATCCTGGTCTCCCATGGGGTATAGGGCCCAAGCACCTGGGCCATCCTCCACTACACTCCTGGGCCACAGCAGAGAGCTGGGCCTGGAAGAGGGGCAGCCAGGACAGAATCCGGTGCCCCAACCGGGACTAGAACCCAGTGTGCTGGCACAGTTAGGCAGAGGATTAGCCTGCTAAGCCACAGCACCAGCCATCATGGTGCTATCTCTATTCTTGATTTTGTGTCACTACCTCTGGCTACTCAAGTTTTCATTTCCTGCTTTTGTTCAACCAAGACCATCCCAAGTTTGTGCTTACTGCTTAGTAAAAGGACATAATTTGTGACTAAAACTATATGCTAGTCCCCAATTTATGCACATTTTAAAATAAATTTGTCATCTCTGAATTAAATATGCATGATAAGAAGCCCAGGTTAATTGTATGGGATTTAGAAGTCATGGATCATTTAAGCAGTTAATTCATAGGGAACGCATTAGATATATCAGAATTTACAAAGTAACAGGGAATCTATAAATTTAGAAATAAACATTTTCCTAAGTTTTTAACTTTAAAAGTTCTATTGCTTGATTTTTTCAAAATATTTAAATTATGGTGTATCATATTTCTGGTGTGCTACAATCTGTAATATTTCTTATATTGTTTATTTTGATTTTTTATTAATAATGATAATAAATAGGGTCAATTAACCAAATTACTTCACTATATTGTCTATTTTGATTTTTTTATTAATAATGATAATAAATAGGGCCAATTAATCAAATTACTTCACTATATCCATTTGTAGTTATTTGTGCCATAGGTAAAAGCACAGACCTTGATAAAACTAATACTGAGAAACACTACACACAAATACACAAACACAGTTAAGGGGATGCACATTCACTCAACACAATATGGTAAATGTAGAAAGAGACAACCTGAATCTTCAGTGTATAACAGGGGCAGATGTTTGCCCTAGCAGTGAAGTTGCCCATATATCATGCCAGCGTACCTGAGTCAGGTACCAGATTCAGCCTTTGAGTCCAGCTTCCTGCTCATGCAACCTTGTGAGAAAGTCATGGAGGTCCAAGTGATTGGGTTCCTGCCACCCATGTGGGATACCTGAATTGACTTCTTGACTCAGGGCTTCAGATGACCCTAGACTGAAGCTGTTACAGGAGTCTGAGGAGTGAAGCAGTTGATAGGAGTACACTCTTGTCTATCTGGATTTTAATTAATTAGTTATTCAAAAGTATATAACAGACAATCTAAAAACAGCCTACTATGTATAGAAGTGTCATATGAATACATTGTGAAATTAAAATTCTAGGCCAGTGCCATCACTCACTTGGTTAATCCTCCACCTGTGGCACCAGTAATCCATATGGGTACCGGGTTCTAGTCCTGGTTGCTTCTCTTCCAGTCAGCTCTCTGTTGTGGCCCAGGACATATGGACATACCAGATTCCATAGTATAGTCAAGGCAATATATGACAAACCATAGCGAGCCTTGTATTGATTGGGGAGAAGTTGGAAGCATTTGCACTAAGATTCAGAACCAGAGAAGAATTTCCACTCTCACCATGGCTGTTCAATTTAGTTCTGAACGTTTTAGCCAGAGGCATAAGGCAAGGAAAAGAAATGAAAGGGAAAGGAAGAAGTCAAATTGTCACTGTTTGCAAGATGGCATGATTTTATATATAGAAACATCAAGTGACTCCACCAAGAGAATATTGTAACTCATCAGAGAGTTTTACAGTTTTGCAGAATATAAAATCAATATACAAAAATCTAGAGCCCTTGTATACACAGACAATGCCATGACTGAGAACATCTTGTATGATCAGTACCATTCACAGTAATTTAAAAAAAGTTAAATGCCTTGGAATAAATTTAACCAAGGATAGGAAAAAACTCTACAATCAAAATTACAAATCATTAAAGAAAAAAAATAGAAGATGACATAAAAATGGAACACTCTTCCATGTTCATGATTTAGAATAATTAATATCAAAATGTTTATTCTATCCAAAGCAACTTACAAGTTCAGTGTGATCCTGATCAAAATATCAATGCTGTTCTCAGATATAGAAAAATGATGCTAAAATTCATATGGAAACAAAAGAGACCCTGAATAGCTAAAGTGACCTTAAGCAACTAAAACAAAACTGGAGGCATCAAAATGCCAGATTTCAATACCTAATATACATGGCAGTTATAATCAAAACAGCATGGCACTGTTGAATACGTAAGAGTAAGAGGTAAGAAGACAAATATCCCTTATTCTTACTTAGTATTATCCCACTGCTAATAGTAAACATAATCCTAATCCTAATCATAACAATATCCCTAAATAAAATACTATCCACACCAATAAAACCTATCCCTAAACCCAATCCTAGCCATCACCTTTACCCTAATCCTTGCTCCAAGCCTAACCCTACCTCTAATTGCATGATAGCAACATGCCTAATCACAGCCTTAGTTTAAACACTAGCAAAAACACAAGAACTAACCTTAACCTTCCTTTAGAACTAATTCTAACCCTAATGGAGCACTAAATAAAACTATAGAAGTAACCATAACTGAAAACCCCATGCTAGGGTTCAGTGTTGTGTTGTAATATGCTAAGCCTCCACCTATAGTGCCAGAATCCCATATGGGCACTGGTTCTAGTCCTGGTTGCTCCTCTTCTGGTCCAGCTCTCTGCTATGGCCTGAAAAAGCAGAAGTTCACCCAAGTTCTTCACCCCCTTCATCAACATGGGACAGATGCAGGAAGCTCCTGGCTCTTTGCTCAGGATCAGCTCAGCTCCAAGGTTGTGGACATTTGGGGAGTGAAAAAGCAGATGGAAAACATTTCTATCTGCCTCTTCCTCTCTGTAGTTCTACCTCAGATTAGTATATAAAAATTATTTAAAAAAAACCTCTAACTCCAACAATAAATATAGTACTAAAATTAGGCCTTAACTAAATCATTAGTAACACTGACCCTAATCATATTCCTAATGCTAAAATGCTATTGCTGATCCAATCTGTAGCCTAAAACCTAAAATAACCCTATGCCTAAATCTAACCCCAACCTAACTATGGCCCTGACACTAACCCTAATCATAGTTCTAAACTTTACCCTAACTCTAATTTTAGCCATAATGAAAAAGAAAAAAAGCCTAGCCTTAGCTTTATACCTCACCAATGCACTAGACCTAGGGCTCATTATATAGACCTAGGGCTAATTCTACCCAAACCCTAATTCAGAATAATGAAAGAGAGGGAATCCTCCCAAATTATGTCTATTAATCCAGCATCACCTTAATTCCTACACCTGCAAAAGATGCAGCAGAGAAAGAGAATTACAGACCCATATCCCTGATGAACATAGATGCAAAAATCTTCAATAATAATATGGCCAATAGAATGCAACAACACATCAGAAAGATCATCCACCCAGACCAAGTGGAATTTATCTCTGTTATGCAGGGATTGTTCAACGTTTGCAAAACAATCAGTGTGATACACCACATTAAGAAACTGCAGAGGAAAAAACATGATTATCTCAAAGATGCAGAGAAAGCATTTAATAAAATACAACACCGTTTCATGATGAAAACTCTAAACAAACTGGGTATAGAAGGAACAGTCCTCAATACAATCAAAGGAATTTATGAAAAACCCATGGCCACCATCCTATTGAATGTACAAAAGTTGGAAGCATTTCCACTGATATCTGATACCAGGCAGAGATGTCCACTCTCACCATTGCTATCCATTATAGTTCTGGAAGTCTTAGCCAGAGCCATCAGGTAAATAAATAAATAAATAAATAAATAAAAATTAAGGGATATGAATTGGGAAGGAAGAATACAAACTATCCCTTTTACAGATGATATCATTCTTTACTTAGAGGATCCAAAGTACTCTACTAAGTCTATTGGATTCATAGAAAAGTTTGGCAAAGTAGCAGCATATAAAATCAATGCACAAAAATCAACAGCCTATGTATACACAGGCAATGCCATGACTGAGAAAGAACTTCTAAGATTAATCCCATTCACTTTAGCTACAAAAAAATCAAATACCTTGGAATAAACTTAACCAAGGATGTCAAAGATCTCTACAATGAGAATTGAAAATCTTAAAGAAAGAAATAGAAGAGGATACCAAAAAAATGGAAAAATCTTCCATGCTCATGGGTTGGAAGAACCAATATCATCAAAATGTCCATTCTCCCAAAAGTAATTTATAGATTCAATGCAAGTCATTCTTCTCAGATCTGGAAAAAATAATGCTGAAATTCATATGGAGGCTCAGGAGACCTCAAATAGCTAAACAATCTTGTACAACAAAAACAGAGCTGGACACATCACAATACTAGACTTCAAGACATATTAAAAGGCAGTTATAATCAAAACAGCATGGTACTGGTACAGAAACAAATGGATAGACCAATGGAACAGAATTAAACCACCAGAAATCAGTCCAAACATCTAAACTTACTTATATTTGTTCAAAGAGCTAAAACCAATTCCTGGAGCAAGGACAGTCTATTCAACAAATGGTACTGGGAAAACATGCAGTTTTCCACATGCAGAAGTATGATGCAAGACCCCTACCTTACACATTACACAAAAATCCACTCAACATGGACTGAAGATCTAAATCTGCAACCTGACACCATCAAATTATTAGAGAACATCAGAGAAACCTTGCAAGATATAGGCAGACAAAGATTTCTTGGAAAAAACAGGCATTCAAAGCCAAAATTAACAATTGAGCTTTGGGTGATTACTGATGTCATAAATAAGAGTGTCAATTGTAAAATCAACAACAGGAATAATTGTGCACCTACTCCCCATGTAGAATCTTTATTTTTAATGCGTTCCACTATGCAAATCAATGGTAAAATTACTACTCAAGAAGTTCTCTATATTTTGTGTGTCTGTGTGGGTGCAAACTGTTAAAATCTTTACTTAGTATATAATAAACTGATCTTACGTATATAAAGATAATTGAAAATGAATCTTGATGAAGAATGGGATGGGAGAGCGAGTGGGAGATTGGATGGTTGCGGGTTGGAGGGAGGTTATGGCAGGAAAAGCAGCCATAGTACAAAAGTTGTACTTTGGAATCTATATGTATTAAATAAAAATTGAAAAAAAATATTGATTTATGATAAACCATTATACCTTTGTGATAAACATATACTTCCATGGTAACTTCATAACCAATTGCTGTGATCAAATTACCATTGTGATATCATTAAAAGTATAATTTGATAATCCAACCATTGTATTTTCACAACAAATTTTGATGTCATAAATCAACACTGTAATTCCATTTAATACAACATTGATGCAGTAACTAATAGGTAAGTATTAAATCACATTTCTGATGTCATATGCATACAACTGTTGTGCTGCTATAATCAATGTTGATGTCATAATCCACTTTTGTATTGCCAAAACAACATTATGGTATCAAACAATTGGTTTTTAATAAACCACCTTTTTGATATCATAAGCATACCTTGATAATATTGTTATTATTTGTGATGTCATAAACCAATGATTGGGCTATCATAATAATTTTTGATGTCACATGCTATGACTGTGTAGTCATAAAAAAACATTGTACTAATTCAATCTATTAGATTGTGATAAACCAACATTATGATATCATCAACTGACAATTTTGATGTCATAAACAATTGTTATGTCATGAACCTACCATAGTGTCATGCAAAAATAGTGATAAATATTATAGTCACAAATCATTTTGGCTTACAATCAATTTGGATGCCATAAAACTATTTGTAGCAAGATGGTGGAATAAGAAGGGTGCACACTGATAGTCTGGGAAGAGGCAGTTTAATAAAAGTGGAGATACTGCAGGTTCAAGGAAGAGTAGGGGAAGAAACAGAAGAGGAAACTCTTCCTGAACTAGTGATTCACAGTGGACCTGCGTGGAGAGCATGGGAGCCCACAGTTTGGGACAGCAGCAGAAGACTCAACACACCAGCACTGGAACGCGGGGTGAGCCGAACCTCAATAGCCCAAGACACCGGCAGGGAAGTGGAAAGAGGAGACTAGAGGGAACGAGGCTTGAAACCCAGTGGGGAAAAGTTCACCAGGCTAACTAGAAAACAGAGAGAAAAAAAGTGACCGATACAGACACGAGTTTCTCTCCGCTCACCTCTCAAAGGCGAGCAAGACAAAGAGCAGGTGCCATTTTGGACATACATTCTAAGCAGGGCGACCTCAGGTCTGCACCAGCCCTGAGCCTAGCAGAAAAACCTGACTTGGGGGGGGGTGAAATAACAGGAGATTGGGACTTAGTGAATGTGTGTTGCTAAAGAACTGAGACTGTGAAAAAAGAGACGGTGGGGGAGAGAACTCATGGAATTCATGTGAGTGCTCTCCAGAGATGCTACAATTTGGTAACCTTGGCAACCCAGTGGGAGACTGCAGGAGAATTGGAGCCCACACTGAGGGCAGCAGAGATTACCTGTGTGGTCCTTGGGAAAGAGCTTCCGATCTCTGGCTCCTGTGGGTATATCATTCGCCTGCTAACCACCTCCAATTCCATTAAGCTGTGTGGAATTATTTCCCTTTTGAATCAAAAAAAAAAAGAAAGAAAGAAAGAGAGAGATTTACCACGCCTAACCTGGGAGTGTCACCTTTGGCACACCCTCAAACCTGAGGAACCAAACAGAGCTCTCAGGCCACACCCATCTCAAGCTTCTAAGGCTCCATTGAAAGCAGACAGTCCACTTAATCTAGAGTCATAGTATAACAAGAAAAAACACCACAAGGAAGAAACCAAAGAATATCTCCAACATGCCAAACAACAAACGCAAAAACCGAGGTAACAAGAACAAGGAAGACACTATGACACTCCCAAATGAAAAAGACACCACAATTCAAGATTATGAAGATGATGAGAGAGAAGAAATGCAAGAAGCGGATCTCAAAAAATTGATAAGAACACTAAGAAGTTCTCAAAAACAAATTCTTGAACTACAGAAATCCTTCATGGACAAGATAGAAAATCTCTCTTGTGAAAACAAAATATTAAGAAGGAATCAAAATGAAATGAAACAGATAGTAGAACAGGAAACTGTTATAGTGATGAAAATCATAATGAAATGAAGAATTCAATAGATCAAATGACAAACACATTACAGAGCATTATAAACAGAATGAGTGAAGCAGAAGAGAGAATATCAGACTTAGAAGACAGAGCACAGGATAGTATACAGTCAAACCAAAGAAAAGAAGAGGAAATTAGAAATCTAAAAAATATAGTTGGGAATCTACAGGATACTATTAAAAAACCCAACATTCGGGTTCTAGGAGTTCCTGAAGGCATGAAGAGGGAGAAAGGATTAGAAGGCCTTTTTAGTGAGATACTAGCAGAAAATTTCCCAGGTTTGGAGAAAGACAGAGACACCCTAGTACAGGAAGCTCATAGAACCCCTAATAAACATGAACAAAAGAGACCCTCACCACGACACGTTGTAATCAAACTCACCACAGTGAAACACAAAGAAAAGATCCTAAAATGTGCAAGAGAGAAATGCCAGATTACTCTCAGAAGATCTCCAATTAGACTCACAGCTGACTTCTCATCAGAAACTCTACAAGCTAGGAGAGAATGGTGAGAAATAGCCCAGGTACTAAGAGAGAAAAACTGCCAGCCCAGAATATTATATCCTGCAAAGCTCTCATTTGTGAATGAAGGTGAAATAAAGACCTTTCAAAGCAAACAGAAATTGAAAGAATTTGTCACCACTCGTCCAACCCTGCAAAAGATGCTTAAAGATGTGATACATGCAGAAACACAGAAACACGGTCACCAATATTAAAGAAGGTAAAGGAAGGAAACCTCACAGCAAAAGATCACAGGAATCTCAAAGCATATATTAGAAAATATCTTTGGCAAATGGCAGGGCAAAGTTACTCCTTCTCAATAGTCACATTGAATGTTAATGACCTGAACTGTCCAGTTAAAAGACACCGATTGGCTGATTGGGTTAAGGAACAAAACCCATCTATTTGCTGCTTAAAGAAACACATCTTTCTAACGAAGATGCATGCAGACTGAAAATGAAAGGCTGGAAAAATATATACCGTGGCAACAGAAATGAAAAAAGAGCAGGTGTAGCTATCTTAATATTGGATAACATAAATTTTACCACAAAAACTATTAGGAGAGACAAAGAGGGGCACTATTTAATGATTAAGGGATCAATTCAACAGGAAGATATAATGATTTTCAATGTATATGCACCTAATTACAGGGCACCAGCTTATTTAAAAGACTTGTTAAGGGACTTAAAGGGAGACTTAGACGCCAATACAATAATACTGGGGGACTTCAATACTCCACTCTCTGAGATAGACAGATCAACAGGACAGAAGATCAACAAGGAGACAGAAGATTTAAATGACACTATATCCCAGTTGACCTAACAGATAGCTACAGAACTTTTCATCTTACACAGAATGCATTTACATTCTTCTCAGAGTACATGGAACCTTCTCTAGGATTGACCACATACTAGGCCATAAAGCAAGTCTCAGCAAATTCAAAACAATTAGAATCATACCATACCATGGAATGAAGCTGTAAATTAGCAACTCAAGAATTCCTAGAGCATACGCAAACAATGGAGACTGAACCACATTTTCCTGTATGAACAATGGGTCATAGAAGAAATTAAAACAAAATAAAAAAATTTCCTGGAAGTAAATGAGGATAACATCACATCATACCAAAACTTATGGGATACAGCAAAAGCAGTGTTAAGAGGAAAGTTTATATCTACAGGTGCCTACATCAAGAAATTGGGAAGTCACCTAATAAATGAGCTTTGAATGTATCTCAAGGATCTAGAAAATCTGCAGCAAACCAGACCCAATGCTAATAAGAGAAGAGAATTAATTAAAATCAGAGAAGAAAGCAACAGGATTGAATAAAAAAAATTACAAAAAATCAGCCAAATGAGGAGCTGGTTTTATTTAAAAAATAAACAAAATTGACATCCCACTGGCCCAACTAATGAAAAAAAAGAGAAAAGACCCAAATCAATAAAATCAGAGATGAAAAATGAAACATAACAACAGACATCACAGAAATAAAAAGAATCATCAGAAATTACTACAAGGACATGTATGCCAGCAAACAGGGAAATCTATCAGTAATGGATAGATTCCTGGACACCTACAACCTACCTAAATTGAGCCAGGAAGACACAGAAAACCTAAACAGACCCATAACTGAGACAGAAATTGAAACAGTAATAAAGGCCCTCCCAACAAAGAAAAGCCCAGGGCCAGATGGATTCACTGCTGAGTTCTACCAGACATTTAGAGAAGAACTAACTCCAATTCTTCTCAAACTATTCAAAACAATCAAAAAAGAGGGAATCCTCCCAAATTCTTACTATGAAGCCAGCATCAACTTAATTCCTAAGCCGGAAAAAGATGCAGCATTGAAAGAGAATTACAGACCCATATCCCTGATGAACATAGATGCAAAAATCCTCAATAAAATTCTGGCCAATAGAATGCAACAACACATCAGAAAGATCATCCACCCAGACCAATTGGGATTTATCCCTGGTATGCAGGGATGGTTCATTGTTTGCAGAACAATCAACGTGATACAACACATTAACAGTCTGCAGAAGAAACAACATATGATTCTCTTAATAGATGCAGAGAAAGCATTTGATAAAATACAACACCCTTTCATGATGAAAACCCTAAGGAAACTGGGTATAGAAGGAACAGTCTTCAATACAATTAAATCAGTTTATGAAAAACCCACAGCCAGTATGCTATTGAATGGGGAAATGTTGGAAGCATTTCCACTGAGATCTGGTACCAGATAGGGATACCCACTCTCACCACTGCTATTCAATATAATTCTGGAAGTCTTAGCCAGAGCTATTAGGCAAATAATATGATTCTTTATTTAAGGGATCCAAAAAATTCAACTAAGAGACTATTGGAACTCATAGAAGAGTTTGGCAAAGTAGCAGGATATAAAATCAATGCACAAGAAATCAACAGCCTTTGTATACACAGGCAATGCTATGGCTGAGGAAGAACTTCTAAGATCAATCCCATTCACAATAGCTACATAAACAACCAAATACCTTGGAATAAACTTAACCAAGGACATTAAAGAGCTCTATGATGAAAACTACAAAACCTTAAAGAAAGAAATTGAAGAGGATATAAAAAAAAATGGAAACATCTTCCATGCTCATGGATTGGAAGAATCAATATCATCAAAATGTCCATTCTTGGGGGCGGAGCCAAGATGGCGGATAGTGAGGACGTGCGCCGTAGTTTGGGAAAAAAAGTTTCAGAATTACTGTAGCCTCAGGAAAAGATTCAAGAAAAAAACTGCAGAGGAAATGCTTCCGGATCCAGTGGATGTGATACAGAGGACCTACAGGGAGCCCACCGCGTGGAAACTCAACCGCGGGAGACCAGCCTCAGAATCTCCCCAGCGCGGGAACCATTGGGAGGTAAGACAAAGGCTTCAGAAACCTGAGACATTGGGGGGGGGAAGCAGAGGCCTCTGAGCAAAACAAAGAGCAGGCACCATTTTACATATGTAAAGCGCCTCCAGGAGTTCACAAACTCAGTAACCTTGGAACTTGGGAGAAACGTGAGAGCACATTGAGGGCTGCATAAACTCTTTGTGTGGTCCCAGGGGTAGATCAAACAAATACTCACAGAGGCCAGATTTTAACTACACTCAATTCCACTCACCTCTACCGAATAACTTCCCAACTGAGTCAAAAAAAAAAAAACAGAGAGAGAGAGAGAGAGAGCAATCTAGCAAAGAGCAAGGGAGAGAACAATCTGGGTGAGTCACTTTTTGCACAGCCTTATACCAGAAAAATCAAGCAGAGCTCTCTGGCCACACGCATCACAGCCTCTAAGGATCCATCAAAGCAGACAGCCCACTTAGAGGCATAGTATAACGAGAAAAAAAACACCACAGCCAAAAAAAAAAAAACACATAAATTTCCTCCAATATGCCAAACAACAAACATAGAAACCAAGGTAACAAAAGCAAGGAAGACACTATGATGCCCCCAAATGAACAAGACACCCCAATCCAAGATTATGAAGATGGAGAGATAGAGGAAATGCAAGAAGCGGATCTCAAAAAATTGATAAGAACATTAAGAAGTTCTCCAAAACAAATTCTTGAACTACAGAAATCCTTAATGGACAAGATAGAAAATCTCTCGCACGAAAATGAAATATTAAGGAGGAATCAAAATGAAATGAAACAAATAGTAAAACAGGAAACTGTGATAGTGACAAAAAACCACAATGAAATGAAGAACTCAATAGATCAAATGACAAACACATTACAGAGCATTAAAAACAGAATGGGTGAAGCAGAAGAGAGAATATCGGAATTAGAAGACAGAGAACAGGAAAGGAAACAATCAAATCAAAGAAAAGAAGAAGAAATCAGAAACAGGATACTATTAAAAAAACCAAATTTGGGTTCTAGGGGTTCCTGAAGGCATGGAGAGGGAGAAAGGATTAGAAGGCCTTTTTAGTGAGATACTAGCAGAAAATTTCCCAGGTTTGGAGAAAGACAGAGACATCCTAGTACAGGAAGCTCATAGAACCCTTAATAAACATGACCAAAAGAGATCCTCACCACGACACGTCGTAATCAAACTCACCACAGTGAAACATAAAGAAAAGATCCTAAAATGTGCAAGAGAGAAACGACAGATTACTCTCAGAGGATCTCCAATTAGACTCACAGCTGACTTCTCATCAGAAACTCTACAAGCTAGGAGAGAATGGTGAGAAATAGCCCAGGTACTAAGAGAGAAAAACTGCCAGCCCAGAATATTATATCCTGCAAAGCTCTCATTTGTGAATGAAGGTGAAATAAAGACCTTTCACAGCAAACAGAAATTGAAAGAATTTGTTGCCAATCGTCCTGCTTAAAGATGTGTTACACTCAGAAACACAGAAACATGGTCCTCCATATGAAGGAAGGTAAAGGAAGGAAACCTCACAGCAAAAGATCACAGGAATCTCAAAGCATATATTAGAAAATATCTTTGGCAAATGGCAGGGCAAAGTTACTCCTTATCACAGTCACATTGAATGTTAATGGCTTGAACTGTCCAGTTAAAAGACACCGATTGGCTGATTGGGTTAAAGAACAAAACCCATCTATTTGCTGCTTAAAGAAACTCATCTTTCCAACAATGATGCATACAGGCTGAACGTGAAAGGCTGGAAAAAGATATACCATGCAAACAGAAATGAAAAAAGAGTGAGCGTAGCCATCTTAATATCGGACAACCAAACTTTACCACAAAAACTGTTAGGAGAGAGAAAGAGGGGCACTATTTAACGATTAAGGGATCCATTCAACAGGAAGATATAAGAATTATCAATTTTTATGACCCTAATTACAGGGCACCAGCTTATTTAAAAGACTTGTTAAGGGACTTAAAGGGAGACTTAGACCCCAATACAATAGTACTGGGGGACTTCAATACTCTACTCTCAGAGATAGACAGATCAACAGAACAGAAGATCAACAAGGAGACAGTAGATGTAAATGACAATATAGCCCAAATGGATCGAACAGATATCTACAGAACATTTCACCCTACATCTAAGGACTTTACATTCTTCTCAGCAGTACATGGAACCTTCTCTAGGATTGACCACATACTAGGCCATAAAGCAAGTCTCAGCACATTCAAAAGAATTACAATCATACCATGCAGCTTCTCAGACCACAAAGGAATGAAATTGGAAATTAGCAACTCGGGAATCCCTAGAGCACATGCAAACATATGGAGATTGAACAACATGCTCCTGAATGAATAATGGGTCATAGAAGAAATTAAAAGAGAAATCAAAAATTTTCTGGAAGTAAATGAGGATAACAGCACAACATACCAAAACCTATGGGATACAACAAAAGCAGTGTTAAGAGGAAAGTTTATATCAATAGGTGCCTACATCAAGAAATTGGAAAGGCACCAAATAGATGAAATTTCAAGTCATCTCAAGGATCTAGAAAATCAGCAGCAAACCAGACCCAAAGCCAGTAGAGGAGAGAAAAAAGTAAAATCAAAGAAGAAATCAACAGGATTGAATCCAAAAAAACATTACAAAAAATCAGCCAAACGAGGAGCTGGTTTTTTGAAAAAAAAAAAAAAAAAAAAAAAACGACACCCCATTGGCCCAACTAACTAAAAAAAATAAAAGAGAAAAGACCCAAATCAACAAAATCAGAGATGAAAAATGAAACATAACAACAGACATCACAGAAATAATAAGAATCATCAGAAATTACTACAAGGACTTGTATGCCAGCAAACAGGGAAATCTATCAGAAATGGACAGATTCTTGGACACCTACAACCTACCTAAATTGAGCCAGGAAGACACAGAAAACCTAAACAGACCCATAACTGAGACAGAAATTGAAACAGTAATAAAGGCCCTCCCAACAAAGAAAAACCCAGGACCAGATGGATTCACTGCTGAATTCTACCAGACATTTAGAGAAGAACTAACTCCAATTCTTCTCAAACTATTCAAAACAATCAAAAAAGAGGGAATCCTCCCAAATTCTTACTATGAAGCCAGCATCACCTTAATTCCTAAGCCGGAAAAAGATGCAGCATTGAAAGAGAATTACAGACCCATATCCCTGATGAACATAGATGCAAAAATCCTCAATAAAATTCTGGCCAATAGATGCAACAACACATCAGAAAGATCATCCACCCAGACCAAGTGGCATTTATCCCTGGTATGCAGGGATGGTTCAACGTTTGCAAAACAATCAACGCAATACACTACATTAACTGACTGCAGAAGGAAAACCATATGATTCTCTCCATAGATGCAGAGAAAGCATTTGATAAAATACAACACCCTTTCATGATGAAAACTCTAAGCAAGCTGGGTATGGAAGGAACATTCCTCAATACAATCAAAGCAATATATGAAAAACCCACAGCCAACATTCTATTGAATGGGGAAAAGTTGGAAGCATTTCCGCTGAGATCTGATACCAGCAGGGATGACCACTCTCACCACTGCTATTCAATATAGCTCTGGAAGTTTTGGCCAGAGGTATTAGGCAAGAAAAAGAAATTAAAGGGAAGGAAGAACTCAAACTATCCCTCTTGGCAGATGATATGATTCTTTATTTAGGGGACCCAAAGAACTCTACTAAGAGTCTGCTGGAACTCATCGAAGAGTTTGGCAAAGTAGCAGGATATAAAATCAATGCACAAAAATCAACAGCCTTTGTATACACAGGCAATGCCACGGCTGAGGAAGAACTTCTAAGATCAATCCCATTCACAATAGCCACAAAACAATCAAATACCTTGGAATAAACTTAACCAAAGACATTAAAGATCTCTACGATGAAAACTACAAAACCTTACAGAAAGAAATGGAAGAGGATACCAAAAAATGGAGAAATCTTCCATGCTCATGGATTGGAAGAATCAAAATCATCAAAATGTCTATTCTCCCAAAAGCAATTTATACATTCAATGCAATACCAATCAAGATACCAAAGACATTCTTCTCAGATCTGGAAAAAATGATGCTGAAATTGATTTGGAGACACAGAAGACCTCAAATAGCCAAAGCAATCTTGTACAACAAAAACAAAGCCAGAGGCATCACAATACCAGATTTCAGGACATACTACAGGGCAGTTGTTACCAAAACAGCATGGTACTGGTACAGAAACAGAAGGATAGACCAATGGAACAGAATAGAAACACCAGAAATCAATCCAAACATCTACAGCCAACTTATATTTGACCAAAGATTCAAAACTAACCCCTGGAATAAGGACAGTCTATTTAATAAATGGTGCTGGAAAAATTGGATTTCCACGTGCAGAAGCTTGAAGCAAGACCCATACCTTTCACCTTACAAAAAAATTCTCTCAACATGGATTAAAGACTTAAATCTATGACCTGAAACCATCAAATTATTAGAGAGCATTGGAGAAACCCTGCAAGATATAGGTACAGGCAAAGACTTCTTGGAAAAGACCCCAGGACCACAGGCAGTCAAAACCAAAATTAACATTTGGGATTGCATCAAACTGAGAAATTTCTGTACTTCAAAAGAAACAGTCAGGAAAGTGAAGAGGCAACCGACAGAATGGGAGAAAATATTTGCAAACTATACTACAGATAAAGGGTTGATAACCAGAATCTACAAAGAAATCAAGAAAATCCACAACAACAGAACAAACAACCCACTTAATAGATGTGCCAAGGACCTCAATAGACATTTTTCAAAAGAAGAAATCCAAATGGCCAACAGACACATGAAAAAATGTTCAAGATCACTAGCAATCAGAGAAATGCAAATCAAAACCACAATGAGGTTTCACCTCACCCCAGGTAGAATGGCTCACATTCAGAAATCCACCAACAATAGATGCTGGAGAGGATTTGGGGAAAAAGGGACATTAACCCACTGTTGGTGGGAATGCAAACTGGTTAAGCCACTATGAAACTCAATCTGGAGATTCCTCAGAAACCTCAACATAACCCTACAATACAACCCAGCCATCCCACTCCTTGGAATTTACTCAAAGGGAATTAATTTGGCAAATAAAAAAGCCATCTGCACATTAATGTTTATTACAGCTCAATTCACAATAGCTAAGTCCTGGAACCAACCCAAATGCCCATCAATAGTAGACTGGATAAAGAAATTATGGGACATGTACTCTATAGAATACTATACAGCAGTCAAAAACAATGAAACCCGGTCATTTGCAATAAGATGGAGGAATCTGGAAAACATCATGCTGAGTGAATTAAGCCAGTCCCCAAGAGACAAATATCATTTGTTTTCCCTGATCGTCGACAACTAACTGAGCACCAAAGGGGAAACCTGTGGAAGCAAAATGGGCACTATGAGAAACATTGACTTGATCAGCTCTTGTCCTGACTGTTGATATACAATTAAATCTTTATCCATTTTAGTGGTTTTTGTTGTTCTAGTACTAGTTTTTGAACTCTGTAGTTAACACACCATTATTCTTAGGTGTTTAAATTTTAACTGAAAAGTGATCCCTCTTAAATATAAGAGTGGGAAAAAGAGAGGGAGGAGATGTACAATTTGCGGCATGCTCAATCAGACTTGACACAAATGGTGGAGTTAGAAACGTGCCAGGGGATTCCAATGCAATTCCATCAAGGTGGCATGTACCAATGCCATCTCACTAGTCCAAGGGATCATCTTCAGTTCACAATTGATCACACTGATAGGTCTAACAGTCAAAGGGATCACACAAACAAGACTAGTGTCTGCTTATACTAACTGATAGAACCAAAAATGGAGAGAACAATCCAACATGGGAAGGGGGAGACACAGCAGACTCACAGAATGGCAGATGTCCTAAATAACACTCTGGCCTCAGAATCAGCCCTTAAGGCATTTGGATCTGGCTGAAGAGCCCATGAGAGTATTTTAGGCATGGAAAGCCAAGACACTCTGGAAAAAAAAAGAAGACCTAAATGAAAGATCTCTGTGAGTGAGATCCCAGTGGAAAGAACATGGCCATCAAAGAAGGAGGTACATTTCTCTGAAGGGAGGAGAGAACTTCCACTTTGACTATGACCCTGTCGGAGTAAGATCGAAGTCGGTGAGACCTAAAGGCTTCCATAGCCTTGGCAACTCATGACTAGAGCCTAGGGAGATTACTGACACCATAAAGAAGAGTGTCAAATTGTTAAATTTGTTAAATTGTTAAATCAAGAACAGGAGTCATTATCAATTATGTTATTATCAATTATGATGTCATAATAAAACATTGTCCTGTCATGAATACATACTGATTCCATTCTAGTTATACAATCCACCATAAAAATATTTCAAAATTGTGATTTCCTAAACAATTATTATGTGATATTCCTCCTTTGAAATATAATATACTTGCTGGTATGCCATCATAATTAGTTATGATGACATGAAAATATCATTGTGCCATCATAATGAGTTTTGATATTATAAACCAATATTTAATACCATAACATTGAGATATCCTAATCTATTATTTTCTGATAAACCACACTTTTGATATCATAAACATAGCATTGTGATGTCATTATCCATTGTGTTGTCATACACAAACCATTGTGCTATCATTTTATATATGTATATATACATACATCCTGTGTGTTTTGATAAAAACATAATAATATAATCTATGGTGTGATAAACTGTCATATTGATACTGTAATGCTATAACTATGATGTCAGAACTAATTCTGATATCATATATCAACCGTTAAGATGTCACCATAAATTTTGATGTTATAAACCTATTCTTGTAGTGTCCTAATCAATTATGATGTCAAAAACTAAATTTGTTTTGTCATAAAAATTGTTATAAAGAAGGTAAAGCCACCGACTGCAGTGTTGGCATCCCATATGGATGCTGGTTCAAGTCCCAACTGCTCTGGTTCTTATCCAGCACTTTGCTGTAGCCTGGGAAAGCAGTAGAAAAAGGTCCAAGTCCTTGGCCCCTTGCATGTGTTTGGGAGACCTGGAAGAAGCTCCTGGCTCCCCAGCTATGGATTGGGACAGCTCTGGCTATTGTAGCCATTTGGGGAGTGAACCAGTAGATGAATGACCTCCTTCTCTCTCTTTCTTTTTCTCTCTCTCTGTCTCTATGCTTCTGCCTCTTTGTAACTCTGCCTTTCAAATAACAAATAAATAAATCTTTTCTAAAAATAACAATTTTTATGTGATAAAATATCATTCTGGTGTCATAAATGACCAGTGTGGTGTCATAATCAATTGAAATATCAGGAACCTACCATTGTTTTATCATAACAAATTTAATGTTGTAAGCCATCATCATATTGTCATAAAGCACACTGTGATGTCATAATAAATTTTCAAATGATGAACCACCATTCACATACCATAAGCTTTTCATTTTGCCAACATAATGAATTCTGATGTCATAAGCCTACTGTTGTGCTGCCATAAATGATTTTTATGTAATCAGTCAAAACATTATGCTATCATAACAATTTTGATGTCATAAACCATCATTGTAAGAAATTTTGATGTTATAATCGATTGGTATGTGGAAAACCATCCTTCTGAATAAAATACCATTGTGATATCAGTCAATTTCTATGTCATTAACCTACCACTGCGCCATCATAAAAATTATGATGTTATAAAAGAAACATTTTGGCTGGCGCTGTGGCTTGCTTGGCTAGTCCTCCACCTGCGGCACTGGCATCCCAGGTTCTAGTCCTGGTTGGGGTGCCAGATTCTGTTCCGGTTGCTCCTCTTCCAATCCAGCTCTCTGCTGTGGCCTGGGAAGGCAGTGGAGGATGGCCCAAGTGCTTGGGCCCTGCACCTGCATGGGAGACCAGGAGGAAGTATGTGGCTCCTGGCAACGGAAAGGCACAGTGCACCAGCTGTAGCAGCCATTTGGGGGGTGAACCTACGGAAGGAAGACCTTTCTCTCTGGCTCTGACTGTCAAAAATAACAAAACAAAAAACAAACATTTTGCTATATCTGCTATTTTTAATGTCATACGCCACCACTGTATTATCATTGAACACATAGTAATGTTGCAATGTTTGTTGTGTTATACCTCATAACTGATTGGTTTCTGATAACATAAATTATAAATTGGTTTCTGATAACATAAATCTACCATTGTGAAGTCCTAATAATAATAACGTGATGTCGGGAGAGCGCCCCCCAGGGCTGCTTTGTTCCTCTCCTGGAGGAATTACCTATTCAATACTACTGCTGGCCTTACCTAAGGGAGCCAGAACCTTAAGCCATTAACCCTTTCCAACCTGATGGGTTTTTCTCTTTGCAGTTAATGAACTATGGCTAGTTCTTTTCTGTGCTGCTGTCCCTGACATATCTGATGAAAGTGTTCGTTCATGTGCCTTAAAGGTTTTGCGTTTTTCTATTGCCATTATGAGTCTTGATTGGGAAAACTGCAATGTGGAAGTTGTTTATGTTGTTTATCTGTTTTCAGTGTTTGAGTGATTACTCAACTGATCAGGAATGTACTAATTGTTGGCTAAACCGCTTGACTCTGACAGCTTAAATTCTAAACCGAGTCTTCCAACTTTGGGCTTCCAGTCGGATCCCTGGAACTCTCAAAGGATGAGACTCTAAAATTTGTTAAAGTAACAGCTTCTTGAGTCAATTCAGATTATGTGAAATGTATTTGAAGGACTTGTGGAAAATTGTGAAAATTTACCAGACTAACCTGCTAAAAAACTAGGAAGTTTCAAGAAAGGTCAGTTAGAAAGTTTCAAGAAAGGTCAGTTTCTGGGAAACTGCAACTTAGCAGATAACAGAGAATAGCAGTTTGGAAACCCCCCCTTGTGCAATGGTTAAGACAAGTAAAACTGATGTGTACTGAGATAAGCAGAACTGCTGTATACTAAGATAAGTAAAATTACTGTAAACAAAAACCCCCTTCCTCTCTGTATTCACTTGCTTAAGATAATATTGTGGTTTTTGCTTTTAAATACTGCCTGTAACCTTCATCCAGTACCTCACTTTCTCAGGAGGGAGGGGTCCATTTTGCGCAAAACGTAAATAAACTGCCTCTTGCTGTTTGCAAAAAAAAAAAATAATAATTTGTGATGTCATAATACAAACTTCATGGCATCATAATTGTTTTTTAAATCATAAAATGATATGCCATTGCATTAACATAACAAACAATGTGTTGTCATAACCAGTTGGTACATGATCAATTATAATTCCGATATTATAAATGTACCAGTGTGCTCTCATAACAAATTATGATATCATAAACCTACCATTATTTTTTCATAAACAACTTGGTATCATAAAACATAATAATATTGTCATAAGACACATTGTGAAATCATTAACAATTTTTATGTTATA